>NW_027466491.1:260000-460000 GCF_050575085.1 Anarhichas minor
CTGTTTCAGCAATATATCCGTCACATTTCGCTAACTATTTCAACCATTTAGCTATCATTTTTAGTCAACTATTACAAAATCTATTCCTTTAAGCTAACTATCTAAACCATCTAGCTATCCATTATTATTAGCTAACTATTTCAACCATTTAGCTATCCATGCTTTTAAGCCAACTGCTTTTAAAATATATATTTGACTTATATATGTCACTTTGGCTAACTATTTCACCCATTATTTTTAGTTATTTCAACAGTTTGTCCATTAAGCTTAGCTAACTATTTGAACTGTTTACTTTTAGCTATCGATATTAAACATTTATCCATTTTAGCCTTAAGCTAACTGCTAACTTGTCTGTTCGCTTGCTAGTTTTCACCAACTCTCAATGGCAACATATACTGTTTAGGTGACTCAATATATGTGTATATATATTTTTTTCTCATATTGTAATGACTATTCAAATGAGTGAATCTACTCAACTGCTTTAACACACACACATACAGTCAGTGAGTTTTTCATCAGCACATGACCGGGACCTGTATCATGGACCTGTATCTGGTCCTATCTCGGGTTGCTCTGACTTTACCCCGCAATAACCTTTGACCCTTCTGTGTTTGTCGGGACAGGTCACAGAGCTGGCGGGCTACACTGCACGGGTCCACGACATGTTCGTGGTGTTTGAGGACGTCCAGAGAGGGGTTTACAAGCGCTCCTCTCTATCAACAGAGACGGGGTCAGAGAAGAAGAGCAAGCCTGAGATGCACATAGACGGACCGCTGGAGATAAAGGGTAGGCCTGATCTGCTGTACGCCCAAACCTCCTTCTGTGTTAACACCAACCGAAAGAGAGAAATAGGTCTTCACCACACACACGCGCACACACGTGCACACACACGCACGTGGTCACTGTTGCTATGTTGGGCAAACTTTTACCACTTCTGCTGTCTGGAGTAGGGGGCGAGCTAGTGGCTTTGGTTGGTTAGTCCCATCGCATTTCACTATCAGGTCTCGCATTTTCCGATACCTTATAGTAAATGAGTCATTACGCCAACACCAACATTAGCAACAGTTTTAAGATACACTTTCTGTCCAAAGTTTAAGCAATAAGCCAAACCCTCTTTCTGGGGCAACTTGCATAAGCAGAAATTCCTAGATATGATATTACACACAATCAACAGTATCGAGGTCAAAGGTTGGAGTCATTGCACATGCATCCTTGTGTAAATGTCCATTTGACCCCAAAAGCAAACTCCTGTTAGAGAGCACAGTTCAGCTAAGAGATAAGTGAAGTGGTAAAGAGATTTTGTTTTTATTTTTAACCTCATAATTCCTACTCTGTAGTATTATCCCATCTATATCCACACGCTTATGGATCAACGGAGTTTAATCCTCAACTTCTGCTCTCCATTCACCGTCATTCTATTTTTCCCTCTCTGTGTCTTTCTCTCTTTTCTCTGTTCAGGTCACGTGATAGACGTGGACAAGGGCATCGTGTGCGAGAACGTCCCAATTATCACGCCGAGTGGGGACGTGGTAGTGTCTAGCCTGAACGTTAAGGTGAGACGGCTCCACCCTCATCTCTTCTGGTCCTCTGTATTCTGAGCATTTCGCTTCATAGCTGCACTCTTTTTCTTATTAAAATGGACTAACGGATTAAAAAAAAGCAACCAACATGGTCATTTAATCTCTAGCACCAAACTCTACTTAACATTACCCATGATGCATTTGCAGGCGCTGTCAGACTCCCCGAGGGTTGTTTCGGTCTATGTGGAGTTTATTAACATTTCTGAAGAGTCCTCTGTGGTCTCGTTAGGAAACCGATGGACCCTTTGGGTTTTAACGATGTCTTGCTCCCCTCACCTTTTGGCTGGGAGGGTATTATGGCGCTTAAAATTACAGATCAACGCTGACAAAACAGTGAAATGTCACACTTTTTTTTAACATTTCCGTTGTCCTTAATCCTAGAGAGGGTATGGCTTTTTAAACTAGCGCTAGCAGCTCATGCTATCAGACCTCAGTGATACTGCACCCGTCTGGTTGTGAGTGCTCATTTGAGGTTTATACAGCTGATGACATTGAGCTGGTAGATGGCAGAGTCTGTGCTAATGCCCACAAGTTTCAGACTATATGTAAGGGTCAATGTTCAGCTGCTCGCTCCTTTTTCCTCATAGTGTAAATATATATATTTAGGATACCTCCCAACAGTTTGATCTGACTTCAAGCTAAAGCTCAGAATGGTTCAAATACAGAGACAAGACAGATAACTGAAATACAGTGTGTTCTCTCCGAGGAGACATTTTGTCTGAGTTATACTGTGGTTTGACTCGCCGTACAGGGCATTAACAGAGTCCCTCTTTATTCCAGG
Source organism: Anarhichas minor (assembly GCF_050575085.1). Taxonomy (NCBI): domain Eukaryota; kingdom Metazoa; phylum Chordata; class Actinopteri; order Perciformes; family Anarhichadidae; genus Anarhichas; species Anarhichas minor. The sequence goes on from NW_027466491.1 coordinate 262,362, forward strand.
TGGAAGAGGGCATGCACCTGTTGATCACGGGGCCTAACGGCTGTGGGAAAAGCTCTCTGTTCAGGATCCTCAGCGGCTTGTGGCCCGTCTACGGCGGCCGCCTGTACAAACCTTCTCCCCAACATATGTTCTACATTCCTCAGAGGTATACACACACAAACACACACTTTACTTTTTTTTTTATAAATAGCCCACAGCTGTGAGTTGTAACAAAACAACTGTACTGCTTAACTATTGTAATGGTGAGCCCTACAAGTAATCTAAACCATGTAACAAGACCTGTGTGTGTGTGTGTGTGGGGCCGACAAAGAGAAACCAGAGCTCTGGCCACAGTGAAATATTTACCGCCCAGACCAGGCTTCAAGTACTTTCAATTACAACATTTCTTTGTTGTACTTTTCCCGTCATTTGACATTAAGTTGAGCATCATCAGTGTACCAGAATCAGCCATGTGTCCCCACCGTGCATCTCCTGCTCCAGTGGTTTGATCTGAAAGGTAGCTAGAATAAAGTCACTACTGACCTTTTTAGGAATAAAAAAAGTAATGAATGTGGGCTCTGACATTTTATGGACCAACTCGATGAGTGAAAATAATTGTGAATTGCAGCCATAAATAACATGAAGCGTTGAAACGCAACATGTATTGATGACACACAAGGGCAATCGTGGCGTCGATGCTCTTAACGGGTTAAGATGAGCGATTGATCCTCTCCTTAATGTAGCGGGAGGACTAAACTGAACCCATCTTAGACAAACTATCAAATGTAATCTTACCCATGGTCCCTCGGAGCCGCTGACTCGCTCCTGCAGAGCGGTGAATATTTTATACACGGGACGAGACGGCCACCTGGCAGCTGTAAGAGAATCCAACACAGCATCTACAATAGATGCATCAGGAGTGTAATGGGTGTCTTTCTCTCTCAGTTCTTGTTCCTAAACATGTTCCTTTTGTACACACACACACACACGTTGTCAGCTGTGTGGAGCACTTAATGAAATGAGGGGTTTGAAAGGAAACACTCAGTGGATTGTATGTGTGTGTGTGTGTGTGTGTGTGTGTGTGTGTGTGTGTGTGTGTGTGTGTGTGTGTGTGTGTGTGTGTGTGTGTGTGTGTGTGTGTGTGTGTGTGTGTGTGTGTGTGTGTGTGTGTGTGTGTGTGTGTGTGTGTGTGTGTGTGTGTGTGTGTGTGTGTGTGTGTGTGTGTGTGTGTGTGTTTCTCTCCAGGCCATACATGTCCATAGGTTCACTGCGGGACCAGGTGATCTACCCGGACTCGGTGGAGGACATGGCTGCCAGAGGCCTCGCTGACAAGGACCTGGGCACCATCTTGGACATAGTCAACCTCTGCCACATCGTCACCAGAGAAGGAGGTAGGACAGTACTGAAGACACCTCTCCGAGTGTTCTGAGGGAAAAGAGGAGACTGAAGAATTTAGAAAAAACTAAAATAGCTCAGGTAACACTTTCCTAAACCTCCTTAAACTAGACAAGCTAACCATCAGACAAGATAATCACCAACCAGATGAAATAACTAGACCGATGAAGCATCATGGAAGAACCAAACATCATCTAGTACAAATAACCATCAGGCAAATTAAGAAATAATGCGGACAAAATAACCATAAACTAGTCAAAATTGACCAAATAACCACCAGACAAAACTAACAATCAGCTAGACACGATAACTAGACAAAACCATCCGACACATCAGAATCGAGTACTTGACAGCGGGTCAGGTTTTGGCTTCTTCCTCCAGTGTTTGACTTTGAAATCAATAAAATGCTTGCAGAACTTTTCCCCCCTGCACAATTTAGCCGCAGAGCTAAGTGTTTCTGAGATCAAACAAACTAGGTTACGTACGTGCAAAAGCCAGACTCTTGATGCTGTAACACTCGGGCATTACTCGTATTGCCTAAACTCGAGTGTGCGGTTAATTGGCAGCCGCTCTCCTCTCATTACCAAACAAACAGGCCTATTGTTGTGAGCCGACAGCTCCACGAAGCTTAGAGCTGCACACCAGGGTTTAACGTATGAATGGCTGCACTGTGGAAAAAAGGGTCTTGATCGAGCTCACGCATATTGCAGTCACTGGACCGCCCTTCATGGATGTTGCCACACATGCAATATAAGTGCAAAGAATTTCCTGTTCAGTCTTAGAAAGAAACTAAAACAAATGCCACACAGAAAGGTTGTCCGCCGTCTGTCTGCACAGACTGGTTAAACCTTTAAGAAAGCATCATGCCTCTCATGCTGCTCATCTCCTTTGTCATCACTGTTGGTATGACGGCTTCATAGAAGCAGTCTGTATAACCTGTCTGTTAACATTTCGATTATTTATGTAAGAGACCTAATGTCTTCCAGAGTTTTCCCATCATGCTCTAAAATACTGGTTGGGACATCTTCGCCCCTCATATGGATTATGGCAATAGCTGCTCTCAACATCTTTATCCACTGTCTTTAAAGGGACCGCGTTGTGCAGTGAGTGTTTCTCGCGGTTGTGTAACGTCTTCTTTTGTGTTCAGGCTGGGATGCTGAGCTGGACTGGAAGGACGTGTTGTCAGGAGGCGAGAAGCAGAGGATGGGCATGGCGCGCATGTTCTACCACAAGTAAGACCAAGCGGACAGTTTCTCCCCCCCGGAGTCCGGCGCCCGCTACCGGGGTCGAGATTTGACACTCAAGCCTCAGCTGCACGCTTTGTTTATTTCTAGTTAGCAAAAAAGAAAATGTGCATGCTAACACGCTACTTTGCACATGTGGATGATCTCGCTAATCAAACCATAATCTCATTAGTCGCTCACTGGGCGGATAGCACTTATTAAAACAATGCCCCCCCCCCCTGTTTACCAGGCCTATGTATGCGCTGCTGGATGAGTGTACCAGCGCTGTGAGCATCGACGTGGAGGGGAAGATTTTCCAGGCCGCTAAGGACGCCGGCATCTCTCTGCTCTCCATCACACACAGACCCTCCCTGTGGTAAGACACGCCTCACAGATGATCTTTCTAGTCCATTAAATAAAAGAGGAATTGTATTACATTGTCTTCCAGAAATGTGGTGGAGAGAAGCTCAGCTTTTTTTGTGAAATAAGAGTTTTCCTACGATTCGACCCACCGTAAAGTTGTAAACTCGATGTGCACACGCCGGTCCCTCTCTCCACACCTCAAGTCCTTCCTCTTCGCCCCCCCCAGGAAGTACCACACCCACCTGCTCCAGTTCGACGGGGAGGGAGGCTGGCGCTTCGAGCAGCTGGACACGGCGACGCGTCTCTCCCTCACCGAGGAGAAGCAGCGGCTGGAGACCCAGCTGGCCGGCATCCCCGAGATGCAGCATCGCCTCAACGAGCTCTGCAAGATCCTGGGAGACGACTCTGTCCTCAAAACAGCCGAGGAGTGAGAGGAGGGGGAGGGCGGGGGGAGGGGAGGCCCAGAGGGGGTAAAGAGTCAAGGAGAGAGGGGGGGTTCTTTGAGAGACATAGAGGCAATGAAAGAATAAGAAATCTGTCGGGGTTTGTTGGTTTTATCTTCAGGCTTAGTTTCTTTTCTTTTGCTTGTTTAGATTTTCCTCTCTCGCTCCGAGCCTCTCCTGTTGAAGCAGCAGAGGCTCTTCATGCCAGTCTTTCAGCTCTCCTTCCCTCCTCTTCCCTCTTCTTTCCATCCCTCCTTTTGAGAGGTGGAGGGAGGGGAGGAGAGTGAAGTGGATTCACCAGTATTATCCCCTCTTCTTGCGCACATCGGGGCGCATTGCTCGGTCGTAGATTTTAAAAGAAAGTGGTTTTTAGCGCACGTCATTTATTAAGAAAAAGAAAATCCAAATTAACCGAGATAATTTATTTGTTTTGTTTTATAGCACTTTAATCTGCTTTTAGAGGGCTGTTTCCATTTGTTGTGGCAGCTCACAGTGAAATCAGGTGATGGCTGCATTTATTTCGCTGGAAAACTTTTAAATGTAGAAACGCATAACGATGTCCGCAGCAGTATTCCACACCCGGTGTACTGGGTTGTGCAGGATCCACATTTGTCATAATTTTCGATTTTAGTTTTTACTGAACTCAATGTTACCTCTTCGTTTTTTTGAGAGGTCAAAAGAGACTATTTTTTTTTTTTCTGATGTCACGATATGCCTTTGTTTGGTTCTGTGTGTCTAGTCGCAGTACAATCCCTCTCCTTATACGTCATCTCAGCCCTCGTTAGGACCCTCAACCACAGACGTGGGCTCAGTTGCAGACGGCAAAGAAGAAAACCACGGAGCCCACCGCCGGGTCTATTATTAGAGCGATTTAGTGACGCGGCTCTGACCCCAGAATTATAGCTTTCTGGTTTATTAAACAAACACAATTAGCTACGGAGGCCCTCTTCAAAAGAACAGGAGCCAAGAGCAAGCTGACCCCGGTAGTCTATAAATAGTCCCACATGTACTGCACATGGGTGAGCAGGAAGCCATTCAGACTATGTAACTGCCAGATACAAGTTCAAGCATTGGCCACCTGGTGAAGCCCCCCCCCCCCCCCCCCCCTTCTGTGTTGACACAAAACAAACTTGTGCGTCTGCTGTGCGTGCCAGATGCCTGCTGGGAGTCTGCTTTGTCAGCAGTGCTCTGGGTCCTTTTTGGGTGCACATTATGGCAGGATGCTACAGGACAATATGCTAACACGTTATGCTAATTTACTCAATATATAGAATACTCCACATGTTATTATGATGAAATACACAAGGCCTTACTGGGTTTTATTTAATTAGTGTATGACAACATAGGGCTAATATTCAGTAGTAGTACAGTTAGAAGTCAGGCAGGTTCATTTTTGGCCACTTGAGCACGTCGGTTGCCTCATCACTAATGGCGGCATACATCTTTGGCTAAACGCGCAGGAACGGAATGAATTCGATCGGTTTCCCTCATTTAGATCACGTGTTTGTTACCAGCAACTCGTCCGGAGTTGTGATACTGTGAAATCTGCGATTTGTTACATGAGCATCATTTTAGTTCTGATCAACAAAAGTACATCTGTACTGTGTGTTCTCATGTGGTGGTTCTAAGCTGTGGTTGTGGCTGCTTTCACAGACCTGTGTGTGTGTGCGCGCGTGTGTGTGTGTTTTGCCAGATTGTACTGAGGGAAACAGAAGAGAGGATTATGGTTTATGGAGTTTAATTTCTAAGGTTCTGTGCATTGAACTGGGCCTAAAGATACCAAGAAATACAAATTATCACTGCATTTTAAAAGCAAAAAGCACCCCAAAAAATTGCAATTAAATGTGTGTAAGCACTTTTGGACCATGACTATGGTGGAATCTGAATGTATTTGCACCACACGCAGGACTCAATCTGAAGCTTGAGCGACTGCCACGGTGTAATATCGAAGTCATCTCGCTTTTTTTTTTTTTTTTTTTTTTTTTTTTTTTTTTTTTTTTTTCGTTTTTTGGGAACACCACTATTTTGTTATTGGTTGACATAGAACATAGAACGGACAATCAGTCACATCATCCGCAGAGTGCAAACAAGTGCGCTGCTGTGTTTGAAACCACACCTTTGCCTTTGTTATTGTCTGCAGAGAGATGAGTAAATGAGTACCGGTTTCAGGTAAATGCACCTGCGCCAACTGCTTTGTTGTGGAACCCGTGATGTAAATAGTCGAGTGCACACGTCTCCCTCAGGCCTTTTTGTTATTAGTCTGAGCTGGGGCTGCATCCAAAGTGCAACATCTTTGTGCCCCCATTGAGACGTTTGCAACCTCCCCCTTTTTTGGCTTTTAGTGTACAGTTCAAGAAGGACTCGTGTCCATTTGGAAGCAGCCCTGCTCTGCTCAGGATGATGGCTGCTAGGTTAGAGAAGGACAAATATAGATTTTATTCCCCCCCCCCCCCCCACCAAAATGTGACTGAAAAAATAACTAATTAGAAATATAAATTTTAACGCACCTTTAATATCTTAAGGGGTAATAATAACTGGAATGCTCTCTGATGGTCTTGTATTATAATCTGGACTGCAAAAATATTATATTTTTACTTTTATTTCGCCTCGCAAGAGAGCATCACACTGGCAGGCCTTTTTCAACAGCGTTCAGCACTGGAGTTTGTGACCTGACATAAGTTGTCCTAGTCAGTCAGACTCGGTTGACAGGAGGCCGGACGAGCCGCTGAATGACACACGAGTCTGTCTAGTGAGGTCAGCTCAAGAGCAGACGGTGTCTGACATCCATAGGCACGACCGTAGCTTTAATAGTTAAAGAAAAGAGTCAGAAATACAACTAGTTCGTCTTGAGGATGGGATAATGAATGACGAGGTGCCATTTTCCCAGCATGCTTCACGCTTCGGTGAAGCGTGAAGCATGAGATCTTAGATCTTTATCTTTTTTTTCTGCCAAAATTGTGTTTTTTATCTATTTTCTTATGGTTTGAGTTACGCAATAAGGATATTTGGTTACTGCTTGTTCTCTCTAATGATTATTCAAGCTCGGTACTGTACCTGCTTAGCACACCAAACAGACAAAGTTAGAAAACTAGTGAACATGGGGCGAGTTGAACATGTAGCTAGAAGCTAAATAGCCAGATATTTGCCTCATGAGTTGGTTGGTCAACAAATATGCGCTAAAAGAGTATTGGATATTGGATTTACACGACTTCAAAAGGAACGCTAATGTTGCTCTGTGTCTGCTGGATGCGTGGATAGCGTAGGCTGCACATAAGACAGGCCATTGTTTGCTAACAAGTTAGCAATATCAGCTAGTTAGCATTCAGCTTATGCTAGCTTGTTAGTGTAAAGCTAGTTTCTGCTGCCCCCAGGTGGCCAAAAATAGTTATTGCAGGTACAATATTCCCAAAACATAGTTGTCTTTTTCATGTCTGAAGGTGGTTCTGGGCTAACTACAAGATAAAGATCTTTTAACATGGCACCTCATTATTTCTTACCCCGTTCAGGAAGCAGTTCAGATAGCTTACTCAGCAATGAAGTTAGGCCTTCAGTGGCTATACCCCGCAGTGTACTGTAACGACACCCTAACTGACACAACTTTGATACTGAAATGTTCCCCTCCTAGATTCCCTTTTGTAAGTAATCAATTGAATGTATCCATTATGTATGATAAAGCATCTCTTATGGCGGTTATGAAGACAATGAATACATGTGGCCGGGTCATACAGGTTCCCCTCTGGTTCGATAATTGATCATTTTTATAGTTGTGTTGACGGTGCATGTGACATTATTTTATCAGAGCCACGTGGTGGTGTGTGAATTGGGATTTACTGTACATGTGGTGTATGAACTGGGATAATAAGAAGGAAAATGTGACCACGAGTACAGTAGTTCTCAAAGCCGGGGATTACTACACTTTGTAATTACTTACAGAATTACAGTTCTCAATCAAAACTCCCAGACATATAACTATTTTATATTTTTAACTTCTGGAACTTCCTTTCTTTGGATCTCATTGTGCATGTGTAGGAATCCGTATTCTTTAACCTTAGAACCAAGAGAGGTACATCGGCATAAAGGTCATCTGTATAAAAAAAATCATGTGCTAAGGACACTTTATGTTGAAAGATGAAGATGTATTTTCTTGTTAATAAAAACAATACAGTGCAACCTCGAAAGAAATGGGCCTTGTGTGTTTGTTCACCATCAGAATTTACACCATTTTAGGTTTCAGCCCCTTCAAATAAATGACGATGTGCTCAGAGTAGCTACAGGCTTTTATCACATCTGAATGTTTAACATCCATTTTTACTTCTTTTTTTGCATACTAACGCTTAAAAACAGTAGTATACTGCATACAAATAGTATGTAGTATTAAATTGTGACACAGCAATTTAGTAAGTGGTCATCTGCTGGTGAAGAAGACTCATTACATCAATGAGCCCTAAAGTGCAATCACAATAATTGACCACAAGGTGGCAGCCACGTTCCTTTATTTGCATACACCTTCAGTGCGTCATCTTGTCATTTCAATTGGAAATATCAGAAGGACGTTCAAATTGAATTGAATGGCCTGATTTTTTTTGATTTTTTTTTTATGGCTCCAAATTGTAATCTGTGGCAGTAGACAGGATATAATTCTTAAAAGAACAGGCTGCATATTGTCCTTGAAAGATCTGATGTTAAATTTTAAAAATAGATTAAATTAAATAACGAATACAAAAAATTACAAAACAAAGAACTGACCAAAAATGAAATGCCTGAAAAAAAAATTTAAAAAGGTGTGAAGTTGAAAACATTAAGTTGATTAAAGAATATATTTCCCTCACAGAAAAAATAAAAATCAAATAGTATCCATCCATGTCTATTGCTATTATTATTGTTGTTTATTCCCTTGAGTAGTGAGTCAGGTTGCCCCCCTCCCCCTCCATTGGATTGGTATAGCTCAGGAAGGGGGAGGAGTTTGGTTACGTCCTCCGTCTCGAGAGCCGCACGCCAAGTGGATCCCAGCTCTCTGCCCCGGGTACAGCGGCAGAGACGATGCCTCTGGAGAGGTGACCGCCGGCGGATCCCGAAGCACATTTCCCCAGCAAATATGGAACACAAAAAAAACAACCTGACCACAATTAGCTGCTCCATCTCATAAAACATGGCGAGGAGGAGGAGGCGGTGAGAGCTCAACATAGAAGCGCTTTCCCGGGGAAGGAGGGAGAAGAGGGCGGACCACGGCGCTCCTCTTGTCTCGTAAGAGGATAAAGAAAAAGGGAAAATCAAGCTATTTATAAGCGGAGCGATCGGACGATCCACCCGGCGACACCATGAGCGGCGGGCCCGATGAGAGCTCGGTGCGCGTCGCCCTGAGGTAAGGATGCAGACCCCCCTCCCCTCCCCTCCCCTCCCTCCTCTTTCCAAAGATGCTCACACCTGCTACACAACCATGCACGTGTCGTCCCTGCTTTTATTCTCTCGTGCATCCATCCTTCACCGCCACTCCCATGCACTTTAATGATCATCGCATGCTTCTCACAGCACATACAGACCAGTGGCTCATGATCACGTGAGCTTCTTTTGTTAATACCTGCACTGCATGTGCAATGCGTATAGTGGATTTATGAATGAAGACGTCTGAGGGGATTAGGCCAAGAGAAAGCCTGCAACAGTGTGTCACCTGCAGGCAGCACAACACAGAGTCTGACATTTTTGTCATTATAGGGTATACTTATTTTGGTTGCCACAGGTTAATACAAGGCAGATGTGTTGACTGCATTTGATCCCATTGGTTTTCAGGGATTTTAAACTCGGGGGCAGGTGCTTTTTCTTTGTGTGTGTGTGTGTGTGTGTGTGTGTGTGTGTGTGTGTGTGTGTGTGTGTGTGTGTGTGTGTGTGTGTGTGTGTGTTGGAAAGACAACCTGAAAGGTCATGTGAGCTGGATCAGTGGAAGAGAGAGAGAGAGAGGGGACAAAAGCTTGTTCCCATATCACGTTTCTCTTCCCTCGCTCTGCCCCGGCTTGTTGTTGTGCATTCAGACTTTGACCCAGGAGTCTCGTGTTCTCTCTCTCATAGATAATAAAACTATATCTGTCGGTATATCCCATCATGCACTCTGGTTCTTGGGTGCCGTAGAGTCTCATCAATAAGATTTAATTTGTCTTGTGTGCTTGATTAGTAAAGTTGCCAAACACACACACGGCTACAGAAAGGTGTGTTTGAGTAGAAACTACCTGCTATTGTATCTTCTTAGAAAGCTCAGGCTTCATTCATTATTTGCAGAGCTCTGTTGTTTTGTTTGCCAGCTGGGTTTCACCTTTAGTCCCATTGATCTGCAGTCGACTGTTCACCGGTTTATTCTTTTGTTTCCCTTCCTTTCCTCTCTTGATCTCGTCACTCCTTCATTTGGCGGCACAGTCTCATCATGTGATACCACAGAACTACGATCAATGCTTGTTTTTGCTGCGGCGAAGATCTTTTACTCCTGAGTCAGGGTCTGATCGGAGGCAGAGTCAGCAGTTCAGAGCCTCTGCTGAGGTCAGCTGTGGCACCTGAAAGTGCTCCGTCACTCATCCCTTAGTTTACACACACACACACACACACACACACACACACACACAAGGTGATCCGCTTCCTGTCACCCTTTAGCTCACAGAGCTCCCTAATCTCCCAGTACGCTGTGTGTCTTATTTGCTTGAGTGAGTGTTTCCACAGCAGACATTTGGACTTAAAGTCAGAGAAGCTCAGGTGGAGCTGATAACACCAACAATGACATTTTCCACTCAGGTGTCCTAGAAAGGCCGCAGCAGGGGAGCCGGGCATGTGCAATAAATACCAAGACTAAAAGGCACTACCTGCAGTAAGTTAGCGGCTAGTGGTGAACATAGTGGAGCATTTACTCACATGTACCTGTCCTGTGATCATGCATGTACTGTATCTGTGCTCAGCTGGTTATGGGTGTGGCCGTAACCTGCAGATATTTATTCATACACTTGCTAACGTGATTTCTTTTCTGCTGAGATTTTATGGCAAAATACTACATCGAGCCGATGAAGAGGGGCCCTGAAGGAAACTCCTTTTTACTTTAGGTTTCATCGATTGATGATCTCTGGACGTCAGTCACACCTTTTCGTCCGCTTATTAAATCACAGATTTCGTCTCTTTGAACATCAAACGCCAGCTTCGCGTCGGTGTTTTCTCAGCTCGATTAATTGCCGGGGCAACATCGTAATTACTTGGAGCGTGTGGTGGACTTGAACTTCAAAGCATCTGAAAGGCTCTAATAGTTTAGGTAGCTGTGTGTGTGTGTGTGTGTGTGTGTTTGTGGTAATCAGCTAGCAGGTTGCCAACCAGTACCTGCCTCAGCCTGTGAGGCTAATGCTGTCTGTTAGCAAGTTCCTAATCCCCCTCCAGAGCTATGAAATATTTCTTTATCCTTTTTTTTTTCTTTTTTTTTCCAGGCAGAAGAAGAAAGAAATGGTGTCTGGGGCCTGAACAGAGGGAAGGTGTTTCTGGGACGTTTTGTTTTGGTTTTTTTGGTGTCATTTTGATTTATAACTGGAAAAGATGATGTAACTCAAAAGTCGACTTGCTCTTTAGAAGTGTACTTGCCTCTTGATGGCTCTTCAGTGAGATTATTAGACGTGCGCTGGCATCTGTGGTTTTGACGATTAACGCGCCTGACAGCGTACAGATGGCTCACTTCAGTAGCACATTGTTGGATGATTCAGCAAACACACACACACAGAGAGTTAGTGTTTTCTGGGTTATCCCCCTGTGTGAATGTGTTCCAGATCTCTTTCCTTACGTAACAACCCAAATGTTTATTGCGTCCCATTCTCGATACAGGAAGTTAACGATTTATCCAGGAAGTGAGTCATGTCGCAGACTTTGCCTGAAGGAGCCACTCATGTGTCTTATTAGCATGTCAATATCCTTGAAGTGCAGCTTTAAATAATTCATGAAATTAAGCGGTGAGGAATCGGGTTTCTCTTCCTCTTTAATTAGATGCGTACACTTCCGCATCACATATGCTGCAGGTTAGTGAATCAGGACGCCGGTCACCAGCTTTTACTCCTTCACTCACGTCCAGACTGTCTGACTTCCATTGGCTCGTCTCAGGTGTCTGTCAGACACAAGTCCCACCTTCTTGACCTTTTGTGGATTATGTTTGAGGGCAAAGGCTGGTGCGCCTGCTGCCATGATACAAAAGCTGTGTGTGTGTGTGTGTGTGCGTGTGCGTGTGTGCGTGTGCGTGCGTAAACCCGTGTCCGACCGAGCATATTCGTGATAAATATTCATGAACCAACTCGAGTGAACTGAGACACAAAAGCAAAGCATGCTGCAAGCCATCTGCCAGCTGCTGTCATGTGATATTGCTCTTACTGAGTTATTCAATAACTTCTGTCTAACCAGGCGAAGGTTAATTCAACATGGATTGTTTTTTTACTAATAAAATATTTTATTATATTTAGTGTAACTGTATATTAAAACCATGCTTTTTCCACCACTTCCTACCGTGATGCAAAACATGTTTTTTTCCCCTAATTTTCCACTGCTTTTATGTTTCATCTAAAGTCCCGTGTGTGTGTGTGTGTGTGTGTGTGTGTGTGTGTGTGTGTGTGTGTGTGTGTGTGTGTGTGTGTGTGTGTGTGTGTGTGTGTGTGTGTGTGTGTGTGTGTGTGTGTGTGTGTGTGTGTGTGCTCTCTCCTGACAGCCACCCTCCTCTGCCACTGTCAACCTCTCCCTTCTTCCTGCCCAGCGACCTTTGACCCAGGAAGCAGTCAGAGCTGTGATCAGTGACCTTGTCAGAATCCCCCCCTCCCCCGTGGCAGCTTGTTTTTAAGCGGTTCGGGGTGTGCGATGATGGGCCTTGTGAATGGACACCGGTCAGTCCGCCATCTAAACAAGAGAAGGGGGGAGGCGGAAACCCTGACTCAGCAGAACACTCTCTTGACCCCTTCCTTGACCAGTTTTCCTGGCCTGGTTCCCAAATGCCCTCTGTGACATCACTGCCTGGCTGTTATTCACACTGGAGTCTGACAGAAAAGACAGATTTAAGGTCTTTGTCGTACATCTTCATCACTTCCTGTTAACCTGTGGGAGTTTCTCTCGCCTGACCGGATGATATCAAGGATGCGTCCTGCTCGGAAAAAGAACGGGAATCCACTGTAAGAGCAACACTTCACATTCATATTGGTTGGCACGATGTAAAACAATAAACTCATATACTAAAGTGGCAGAAAATCTTATGTTATCACTTTTTAAAATTGAAAAGATGAAATATAAATGACCTTTTCCTGATATTTTTTTCTCTGAAAACCATAAACATTTACAGTACATCCTTCTAGTGATCACAAGAAGATGAATCATGAAGCAGTACAGCCTTTTGCTCTTGACTCCGAGTGCTTTACGTAGATGCTAATGAATTATTATTCATGTTCAGTGGATCAGAGTAGTCTGGCTCAGCAGTCAGTTTGAAGTGCTGCGATGTTGCATATTTCATTTCCAATCATCTTCAGGATTGCTTCTTATATCTGATATCTCTCACATGATGCATCCTTCACCATGATTCCACATCCTGCACATTTCTGCCCAGCGTTCTGTTGTATTCAGCCTCTTACAGGTCGAGGACTTGTTTGAGCTTGGTGCTCGCAGAAGTACACTGAACCGAGTGATGCAATGGATCGGCTCTTGATGTCAAGAGCAGCTGTCAGACAATGGAAACACTGTCCCGCTGAGTATGTAGTGAGGTACAACGGTATAGTCTCTCATTGTAGCAGGGCCGTGAGGACTGCTCTCTGGCTCTTATCTCCATCATGTCTGTGTCTCCTCACTCATCCTCTTTGCTCCGGGGCGGCCATTAGACGGCGGTCAACAGACAAATACAAATATAAAAGTGCACCTGCTACCCGATGTACTATAAAAGAGCTCTCTCTGTGCGTGTGTGTGCGTGCGTGTGTGCGTGTGTGTGTGTGTGTGTGTGTGTGGGGGGGGGGGGGGGGGGGGGTGTCCTTCATTAACCTCTGTTGGATCGCAGCCGTCCACAGTCACGGCACCTCAGAGGACCACAGTCCACTCGTATCTTCATCAAAACACTGGCAGACATTCTTCAGCTGCTTAGCCGCAGTTGTTATTGAAACTTTTTAGTTTCATTGAAACACTTAAGATAGAGAACATCGCTTGTTAAACTCTCACTTTGTGACATTTCGCAGGTGAATGTCAGTGTCCCTTTATTATTCCCCTTGTTTACTTTTACACACAAATAAGAGAAGGCACCTAACAAAGAAGATATTAGGGGAAGGTGTGTGTGCGATTTTGGCACAACTTGTGCGGACACGTCTTTGCTTCAGTTGTAACAACTCAGGCCAAATTTCATTATGAAATATTACAAATTTATATTAATTTAAATACATAAATCATTATATATGTTGTATGACTAATAGGGTGAACTGGTCCTTAAATGCCAACATGGAAATATCCAAAAATATGTGACTCCAGGCGATGAGGTCAGGTGATGAGTCAGTGTGCCGGTAGCAGGGTGTGAGATGTGCAGAGAAGGAGGCCTGTTGTCTGCTGCCTCGTGGGCTCAGATGTTCCTCCCCGTTTCTGCTGAGTCACTCTGTGCCGCCGGTGCCAGCTGCGCATGAACCTTTGACCATCCGCACTAAACCAAAAAAATTAGATTACAGAGGATTCGATTTGGTTGGCAGGAACGAGTGAAACGCCGGGCTTTGTTGTTGCCAGCGATGATGCGGACGAGTGGTCGGCCACCGGCATCCCTAGGGAGCGATTTGATTGGCTGATGGTCAGCCGCAGTGACGTCAGCAGGTGATTTGATTGCCTGTGTTTCAGGAAGGATGAGATCAGCAGCACGGTGCTGATGGACTGACTCATCTCCTTTTTTTTATCAGCATCTCCTAATTTAATTGATTGTTGATCATTACTGTAGGTCAGTAGAGGGGTATTAATATTGTATATCCATTCTTATTGTCAGGATCCAAAATGATCCGAGACTTTATTTTTGTGTGCGTAGTTGTGTGTTTTAGTGTTTTGCAGCGTGTGCATGTAGCAAGCAGCGTCCCTGAGGAGATCTGGTGGAGACTTTTCATCAGTTTAACTCCCCTCTAAAGTTTCACAGTACGAAACCTCCAAAATGAGTAGTATGATGTCTGGGTTTTCTCTGGTTAAGTGTGTGTGTGTGTGTGTGTGTGTGTGTGTGTGTGTGTGTGTGTGTGTGTGTGTGTGTGTGTGTGTGTGTGCACGAGGAGCCCACTGTTTCTCAGGCTGTCGCTGTAATCGCTGTAATGAGACTGAGAGCAGGAGTCTAACAGGGCCTGTCATATGGGGAGAGGCTGACAAAGCCCCTCTGTGTGTGTGTGTCTGTCTGTACAGTAATATTGTGTGTGAATAGGTATATGTGTACGTGGACTACACTGTCTGGGTGTGTGCCTTCCCCTTTCATCTCTTAGAAAGGTTCAGTGAACTATATTTCATCACTCTAAGCTCCTCGCATCAGTCGATGCAGTCACAATCTCTCACTGAGCTGTGCTTTAAGAGTGGCTCAGTTTACTTCTATATCTGTGTTTATATTGGAATAAAAAGTAACTTATTAGCATTGTCTCCAAATACTACTCAAATAGTTGAGCTACTGTAAGTATTTTCCTCTTTTGAGTTGGTCGGCCACCTCCTGTACCTGCATCAAGATCCTTCCTGGATTATGAGTTTATTTAAGGGATAAAGCAACACAGATCTTTATGTTGTAATGCAAAGTGCCTGGTGGCAAATACTCCAAAACTCTCTCCATAAACGTATCTCTCTAATCCTCTCCACTCTGGAGCTTCTTAGTACTTTTCGTCTCAGCTTTCCCTCAAACCGGCTGAAACTGTCATCACTGATCACTGTGTTGAGCAGTTACTACACAAAGGTTTTCACTTGGCCTCGGGGCCCCTGGTGTGTGTGTGTGTGTGTGTGTGTGTGTGTGTGTGTGTGTGTGTGTGTGTGTGTGTGTGTGTGTGTGTGTGTGTGTGTGTGTGTGTGTGTGTGTGTGTGTGTGTGTGTGTGTGTGTGTGTGTGTGTGCCAGGATGAGTATTAATACTTGGTAATAATAATAAGAGTTTTTTGACACTGTACCATGTTTTTTTTACTTTAAAATCTCACTTCAATATACAACACAAATGTATCATATACAAGAAAGAGGATCAATATACAAAATATGAAGCAGGGCTACAATCACAAACCGATTTTTGAATTAATCCGGATGATTAAGCGGCCGCACGATGCAATTAAACAACTAATACCCTAATTATCGTTCAGTGAACAACTCCTCAAAAGATTGACGTTGCATGTACAAGAGTACGAAAGTGTTGAGACATGCCCCTCTATGTGTGTGTCTGTGTGTGTGTGTGAGTGTGTGACTGTGCACATTTAGGAAGTGGCGGAGTTGAATTTCCTGCAGAAAGCGCCTGAGAGGAGCCCGCGTGTGTCACTCTAGAAGCTGGATTAGCGCTGTAAATCTCCACAGCGCTGAAGGGCAGAGCCCTCATTCTGCCAAGAGGCAAAGAGTGTTTTGGGTTGAACCTTCAGACTGAAGCCTGCCAGATCACAATCACAGCTCGAGTCAGTCACACTAATAACACACCAGCAGGACGCGCCTCGCACCTTAGCTTATCCTTCACCTGTTTACAGTTAGCCCAGACGCGTGATGCCAGAACTTATATTAGTTGTGAATACACACACATTCAAAAAAATACTGAAAATAGAAGTTCGCTGTGCTCAAACATCCTTAATGTGAAGGCGAAGACATGCTTGACCTTTTGAGATCTGTTACACACCATCAGAAATTTACAAACCATTATATATGTTTTCTAGAATGACTTTCTATTTTCAAGGCAGCCATTGACTTTCATTCATTTTGGTGCTCAGAATCTGTCCATCGGTGCGGTTCCGGTGCAACATCGGCGTCCTACACCGGAATAGCGTCGATCCCAGCTCAGTCCCTGCGGGCTTGGTGCGAGAATGTTAGCATGCTAACATTAGCATTTTGGTCAGAGCGTCTCTGTTCCATAAGTGCAGCCCTGGTACCTTTTAAGAACTACTGTCACACACAAGAATTGTAGGAAAAAACGATGTAATTTAAAGTAATGTGGGGTTTTGCAAGATTGTGACGTGAGGCAGAAGATTTAAATCTTCCTCAATGTCTGGTTTCTTTGGTGTTCCTTGAGGAAAACAACAAAAAAATAGAGTTTCTGAGAGCTGAACCAGTTCTGTCTGTTACTTGAAAGACCGTCATTACGCAAACAGATAATAGGTCTGTTTGACTGGATGGACTGTGGTCGCCTCCTAATGCGGAGATTGCCATCGGTGTTTTGTCTGGGCTGTAACCACTATGTGTAGTCTCTTTCTTTGCCTTTTTATCTCTTAACATTTTCTCAGGCATTCATTTTCCTCTTCGGCCCACCCGTCTGCCCCTCTATGTATGGAGGACCCCGGGGATGTCCCACAAAACAAACATTGTGTCACACTGTGGCGATGAACACAATCGGAAGACTTATTCTAAATGGGGCTATACAGTTATACACACTTGGGGGGGTTTCCTGTGGAATGAGCAACCATTGACTTTTTATGACCCAAAATGGATTTTTCTTTCTAAATGTGACATCTCATGTTAAAACTCGGCATCACGTTACGCTTCTTTGGAGTTGCCGAAGTGAGCGATGACACGGGGGGACTTAATACAGCAGTGAGTGCCTCCATTGTTGCACTGGATTACAGTCATGGCTCTCTGTCAGGTTTTGGGAAGGTGGCCAAAGGGATTAATGCAGATTCTCTCCTGTAAGGCCCTGAACCACCCTACCATCAAATCACAGCCAGATGACCTAACCACACTGCCTGTTACAGTCACGTCAGCTCCACGGGCAAAAAAAAAAGCCTCTTGTTATGTACAGTTTTAATAAGCACTCTTATAAAAGTTAAAGCTGCTCTATTTCATGTTTGTGTAAATCTGAAAGAGGACGCTCATAATGACGAGCCCACGGAGAAGGATCACCTGACTCTGCAGTTCCCATCAGCTCTATGGAGCTTTTTAGCATCTTTCAGCTCATTGTTTTGGTTTTAAGGCTGGCAACGTTAATGTTTTTGGTTTACGCTCACTGCTCTCATCATCATCATTTCCAGATGCAACAGGCAGCTGCTTTTAGCCACAAAAAAAGCTCCTATAACTACTCATGTCCTGCTCAGCACCAAACAACAGAAATTAGCGACTAGCTGGTCAACATAGCGGAGGATTTAGCAGCAAATATTAACCCGATATTTCCGACAGAGGATATCTTAACGAGGCTAAAAACAGCCGAGCAAGTGAAGGAAAGGAAACGTGCACGTTTTTGCTGACTCAAAATTGTAATTATTCCAAGGACAGAGTACAATGCTTGCGCTGCAATTGTAGGATCATACATCCACATTTTGACTAGTTTCATCTGCTTTCATCACATCCATCATTCATTGTATAAATGGGCAATTCCGCTGCCCATCACACAACGCTGACGCTAAGCTAACGCTCTGCAGGTGTACAGTTTCTTTTGCTAAACAAAAAAAGTTGGGCAGCCATTGTGCTGCTGCTGCTGTGTGTGTGTGTGTGTGTGTGCGTGTGTGTGTGTGTGTGTGTGTGTGTGCGCGGCCTCGTGCTGCTTTTGTAGAATAAATGCACAGATCCTGTTTCCTCATGTGAGTGGCCATCTCCAGTCCTACAGCTGTAGGAATACAGCACACCGAATGCAAAGTGCATGCAAAGTGTCACACTCATACACACACACACTCTCTCAGATTTAATGCCTGCTAGAAATTTCCTTTTTTTTTTCTTCCAAAGGCATTTCAAATATTATTTCTGTATTATCTTTTTCTGTACATAATCTTTACAGATTTCCGTCAAAGCTTCAAATATTTTTTGATATTTTAATGCTCCAAATATGTCCACATGATTCCCTCCGATATTCCCGCGTCCTCTTCAGGTGGACAGTGAGTTCAGTGACGAGAGGCAGAGGTGCATCATGGGAGGAAACGATGTAATAACGGTGTGTTTATTTGCGCTAAGGTAAAGGGAGTGATTCACTAATGAAATCCAGGGTGGGACTGTTTACCCGGAGCTCTCTTTCTCTCTCTCTCTTTCTCTCTCTCTCTTGAACAGTGAGGACACTGTACTGTGTATGGTGGGTGCTGGAGGGTGTGTTGGCAGTGCGTGGTCCTTCACGTTCTCTCTCTCACACACACACACACACACACACACACACACTGCACAGTAGCAGCACTCATCTGCTTGCAGCTCAGTGAAAATATCTGTCTTTTACTCGGCTACATTTTTTACCATCAAACCTGTGAAACAACGTAAGATCAGGCTTTAGATGTATAAACAGAGAGCTCCGCTCTGCCTCCTCACACACCCACAGACCAGATTTGCAAAGGGCCTTGAACATCTGAAAAGTTTATGAATTAAAAATGTGTAACTTAGGCTTTAAAGGTTTTGAAATCGATTAGGAAATGTCCTTGAAAGGGCTTCTGTGCTCGACTTTTCTCTCCCCGCGGTGCTGAAATCTTGAGTTATGGTGGGTAGTTAAAAAAAAATCTCCTTCTTCTCCTTCCACCAGGATCCGTCCTCAGCTGGCCAAAGAGAAGATCGAGGGCTGCCACATCTGTACGTACGTGATGCCCGGGGAGCCGCAGGTGTTCCTGGGTAAGGACAAGGCCTTCACCTACGACCACGTCTTTGACATGGACAGCCGGCAGGAAAGCATCTACACGCACTGCACCGAGAGTCTCATCGAGGGCTGCCTGGAGGGATACAACGCCACTATCTTTGCATACGGACAGGTGGGTCACCAGGGTTCCCTGCGTGTTGGCAGATCAACACAAGCACACTGACGTTTCCTCTTCCCGTCGCTCCAGGGGGGGTGGAGCTACTTCCAGCTAGATTTATGGCAGCACATAATATTATCGGATGAGTAACGAGGGAGTGAACGTGGCCTCACAAGCTATCAGCTGACGTGTTCTGACCTGCTCTCACCACCGCAGCTTTATATTGGCTCCGATAGATTATCCTGAGAGGGAGAGATAGATGGGGCGATTGCCCAATCAAAGCAGAGTGTGAGCGGATTGCGTCACCTCTTTCCAGAGCAGGCAAATAAACCGCAAAGTCGAAACATAAGTGAGATTTTGTTACCTCTGGACAGAACCAGACACCCTTTTCTAGTTTGTATGCTAAACTACGGTCTCTAGCTTCATACAGAGCAGACAAATATGAGATTTGATATGAGAGAAATGCATAGCTAAAGTGTACTGTGTCTTTATAGGTCCATATAGTGGCTTGTTAGGAGATATTTTTGTTATTTCCCACCTATAACTGGATACCAGACGTTTGTAATGCACAACTGTGCCAAATGCATGTTTTGCTATTACTCTCTTTCTATTGCTCTTTCAAACAAGTCCATAATTTCAGATGTAAAGGCAATACGTCCAGTAATTCAACAGATGTCTCATGTAAAGGTTGACATGCCATGGCCCCTGTCTAATGTAATATGTAGTTATGATGTTAAGGTCACTTCCATCCCTGATATAATGTGACATTATCTATAAATCTTTAGGACCCTGTGGTAGAGTGGAGGCCTTTAACAGTGACAATAGAAGGAGCAAAAGCAGCTGCATCAACACCAAAGCCTATTGGATAAAAAATACTTTTCTATCAGCCTTCATTGCATCTCGTGCAGAATGAATCAAATACATCGAGAGAGAAAGAAAGAGAGAGCGAGCAAGCGACCTGCTTTTCATTTGTCTCTCCCGCGGCGTCTCCGGCCGCAGCTTTCCCTCCTCTTAATCTTCCCCCTCCGCTCTTCTTCATTCTTCTCTCCTCACATTGTTGCTGCGGCCCTTGTGTTCCCGTCAAAGAGCCTTTCACGGCGCGCAGTGGAGGCCACGTGCACGCACGCAGGAGCATGCGCACGAACGTAGTAAACGCACAGGTGTGGTCTCGTAGGATACAACCGACGTACACGCAAACGCTGTCTTTGTCTCCCACACACACACACACAGACACACACTTCCTCATATATCACACACAGTCCTGTCAGGGTCTCTTTCAGGCATTTGGTCAGGAAGGAGAGGGGTGACGCGTGAATTTGAGCCCAATGTTGCATTCCTGCTTTTGTCGCCACGGCGACTACCCCATCCCCTCTGACCCCCCCCCCCCCCCGCTCCCCATATGTTAGAGAAACTACTCAGAGCTGCACCCCAGCCTCTGAGGCCCAGAGACGGGCTCCAGTCGGATAGTTGAGTGACACAGCTAAGAAACAACATATTGCTGAAATATGCAAAAACGTACACACAATAAGAGCAGAAATAGACTTTTATCCTCATTTTGGTAAAGTGACTGATGTCTCTGTCTCCTCCCCCGGCGCCCAGACAGGTTCGGGAAAGACCTACACCATGGGAACCGGCTTCGACGTCAACATCGAGGAGGACGAGCTGGGTATCATTCCCAGGGCCATCAACCACCTGTTCAGGGGGATCGAGGAGCGCAGAGAGGCTGCCACCGAGCAGGGCCGGCCTGTTCCCGAGTTCAAGATCAACGCACAGTTCCTGGAGGTGCAGGAACACACACACACACACACACACACACACACACACACACACACACACACACACACACACACACACACACACACACACAGAGGCTGACATTCACAGGATGAACCCAGAGATGGGGGTTTATGTCTCAAACTAAGGGGCAATTATCAGCACTCAGTCTGAACTCTTCATTCAAAGCATCCAGTCCACCTAAGGTCCATTAGTTAGACGTAACGAGAGCATGCAGACAGCAAGAGGTCAAATGTCAGCAGAGGGTGTCAGGGGTTTTAGGGTTGTTAAAGCGTCCAGATGACCCTACAGCCATTAAACTGTCGTTAGTCCGTCGCTGTGGTCAGCTTCTGGCTTTATTTTTAACCGCCAACGGGTGGATGCCGGCAGCTGGTGAAGAAGCAGCTGAGGGGGGAGATGGGTCTGGGAAGAAGACCTGCCAACCTGTACGCATTTTGCGTAGCAGGCACGCATTTTAGACATCAAAGTACGCAATTTCAAACTAAAGTTATTGAAAAAAATATAGCTGAGCTAATTGAGAGACATGGGATGATTGTTTCTTCTCCTACCAATAAGCTTTACCAATAAATAATGGTGAACCAAAGGCGATTTAGCCCGAACAATAGCTTTTAATGTCAGTCATACCACGCTGTGTGGACCTAGAAGTTGTTGCAGAAAGTATTTCTCTGTCACCTTTCCTATGCGCTCAGATATGTCTGCTTCCTTCAGGGATATTCTATTGACTGGGAAATCCTAATTCTTTGTCTGTTTGACTGCTGCATGTATGCAAAATGACACACTGTAATGCGAATGTCCACTGTTTTCCACTGTGGCCCATCATAGTCTAATTTGTCCCACCACAGTTTCATTATGAAATGAAACATTTTTATACTCAACGGGCTGGCTGGCCATACTTTATATACTTAATAATGATGTACTTAATATTTGATCATAGTTTATATTTTATATTAAGAATCTAAATCTGCAAAGTAAGTAGTAACTAACGTATGTACGTTAAAAGTACTAATTTCCCCCCGGAGATGTAGTAGAAGTATAAAGTTACAATAAATTGAGATACTCAAGTAAAGTACAACTACCTTTAATTTTCAGTAGCCTACGTGAGTAGCCTTAATGTACTTAGTTACATTCAACCACTGCTAGAACATAAAATTGTTTACAAGAGCACAAAGTTCTTCAGGTCTAGCCTCTTGATTTTGCTCTCAAAGTGCACCAGATAGATGTATCTAACTTTAGATGTCCCAAATGTTCTTCCAGGGGGAGCATGTCCCCGAAACCACCCTAAAGGGTACGAGGTCCACCCACTGTAGTCTCACAAAATCCTCTGGGAAACACTGATGTATGCAGGTTATGTACAGTAATTCATTGTCAGGACAGCAGTGGTTCGCGTTCGACGTGTCTAGGTCACCAAAGTGGTCCTCAAAAAATGTGTCCAGGGTCTGTGGATGTATGGCAATAATACGTGTATTATCTGCGTTCTCTCCATACTCTGCAGTTGTACAACGAGGAGGTGCTGGACTTGTTTGACTCGACCCGAGACATCGAGGCCAGGAGGCAGAGATCCAACGTCAAGATCCACGAGGACGCCAACGGAGGCATCTACACCGTGGGGGTCACCACTCGCACCGTCACCTCTGAGGCTGAGGTCGGCTTCAACGGTTTTCTTTTTGCACCCACCCCAGACACACAGACGAGCCCTTTTTCATTAGTCATCGCACATTTCTGTTATAATGTGTGGTTTATGTGGGAGCACAACTGTAACATATACACACACACACACACACAAAGTAACGATGTATTGTATACAAATTGGAATTGCAGGAGGGACGTCACCCTTAATCAATCTCACACACTACTGCTTTGAAGTGGGTTTAAAAATCAGTACAACCCCATCCTAATAAATGTATTTTGAAATGGTTTGATACTCAAAACCACCACTATGATATAAAAGCATCAGTTTACTTTAATTAGAAAAAAACTTACAGTAGTTCCGGCTGTATTTCCACATCTATGAAGTCAATTCACTTCGCTGTACAGTTCCTATATTATTATTTTCATCATCCAACGACCTGCAATCTGTTCCCTATGTCTCTCCTCCAACAGATGATTCAGTGTCTGAAGCTGGGCGCTCTGTCTCGAACCACCGCCAGCACTCAGATGAACGCACAGAGTTCGCGCTCCCACGCCATCTTCACCATCCACCTGTGCCAAGTTCGAGTGTGCTCTCCCAACAACGACGTGCGTACCCGACCGCACACACATGCCGCCGCTGAAATCACCATCAGCTGCAATGTATTCTTTTTTTTTTTTTTTACGCTGCGCTCTTTCTATTCCAGGAGAACGTAACAGACAACCGTCTATCCAACAACACAGAGATCAACGAGTTCGAAACGCTGACGGCCAAGTTCCACTTTGTGGACCTGGCCGGTTCTGAGAGACTGAAGAGAACTGGAGCGACGGGAGACCGAGCTAAAGAGGGCATCTCCATCAACTGTGGGCTGGTGAGGACGCTAAGAGCATGTCTGCAGTCATAGCTCATAGTCATGTGTTGTATTCATGCAGCCATAGAAATGTGTTTGTGTTGACTGGGGCGATGATGCAAAGCAGTGAATCTGTTATTCTATGACTGTGCACGTCAACGTTCACTAGTGTCAGGGTTTTTTGTGGAGCAAGAGAGCCCCCAGGTGGACGAGAACATGTACTGTACATGTGTTTTTCCAAAAGTACTCAAAAGAGTGTTGTTTACTTCCTATTTCATTTAGTCCCGGAATTGCGTAAACCCTCAAATATCCAATCATACACTTGTTATTTCTCCCCGTCTCACCTCAGCTTGCTTTGGGAAACGTCATCAGCGCTCTGGGAGACAGGAGTAAGCGCTCCACTCACGTGCCTTACAGGGACTCCAAACTGACCCGGCTGTTGCAGGACTCACTGGGCGGCAACAGGTTTGTAAACTCTGTCTGCGCGCAGATACGGATGTGTATCTTTGACAATGGATGACAAACCAGTGTTTCCGTGCTGCAAAAGTTGATTTACCTGCTTTGAAGTCAGTGATTGATTGATCACCAGTGCTGCTTTAAACATGAAATAATCCTCACTTGATTTTTAAAACATGCAGAGGCTAAACTTGTCCTTCAGTACACCTAACATGGCATGAAAACAGCGTTTTTAGTTTTACAGATTAGTCATTGCAACTGTTCTTCATTTGTGTGTTCTCCAGTCAAACGGTGATGATCGCCTGCATCAGCCCGTCGGACCGGGACTTCATGGAGACCTTGAACGCTCTGAAGTACGCCAACAGAGCCCGAAACATCAAGAACAAGGTGATGGTGAACCAGGACAAAGCCAGCCAGCAGATCAGCGCCCTGAGGACGGAGATAGCGCGACTGCAGATGGAGCTGATGGAGTACAAGACGGTAAGAGGGCAGAGGGAAAGGAGATGGTAGATGGAACAATAAAATGAATAGAGGGAATAAAATCAGTGTGGGGGATATATATATTTCATGATCATCAACCGCTCTGTCTGATGCTCAGGGGAAGCGCATGGTGGGTGAAGATGGCATGGAGGGCATCAACGACTTGGTCCACGAGAACTCCATGCTGCAAACGGAGAACAACAACCTGAGGGTGAGAGTGAAGGCCATGCAGGAGACCATCGACGCCCAGAGAGCCAGACTCACGCAGATCCTCAGTGACCAGGCCAACCAGGTGCTGGCCAAAGCAGGTGGGCAAAATAAAATTAATTAGCACGGAAAAAAGAAAGAAAACACGAACCATATTCATATGTATTTATTTGATTTTATATATGGCAACGATATGGTCCAATATATATTTATGCATTTAAAGAATCTCCCTGGATATCAGTGCACACTTGGCCCGTCAAAAACCAAAAGTGTACACCCATTATTATAATATATTATAAAATAAGTTTGTTAGTGCGGCTAATGCTACTTCCTAACTAATTACTTCAGAATGTATTTATGGTTAGCTGCTCAGATTAGCATACAAGTTCTTGCACATACACAATACGCAACTTTTTCTATCTTTTATCAGATATTTAAAAAGAACAAATAGAATGTAATTGCCATCATATCGTTTTAATGTATAAAAAAAGTAGATATCCAATTTGTTTGCTTTGTTTAACAAGAATATATAGCCATGCTAGCTGCTCTACAGCGGGGCTTTGAGCTGAATGCTAACGTCAGTATGCTAATATGCTCACAATGACAGCGCTAGCTAATTAGCACTAAACACAAGAAGTACAACGGAGCTTGATTGGAATGTTGTTAGTTTTACAGTTTTTAGTTTTTTTTTTTGTATTGGACAAATACAAATGATGACCTACTGATTTATAGTGTCACAGAAGTGTACAAATGAAGAGTAGCTTTAACATGTAACATGTAATTACACTTTAAAGTCTTCTTCTCCACCACTGTACGAATCCACTTTAAGTGATGCCTCTGGTTGTAGGTGAAGGCAGTGAGGAGATCGGGAACATGATTCAGAACTACATCAAGGAAATCGAGGAGCTCAGGTATGTGGTCACCGCATTATTTATATAAAGTATTAGTATTCTGGCTTTATTATTTAAACAGCAGGTAAAAAAACAAGTGTTCGTGCCGTGTGACGGAAATAACACTCGACCCTCCTCCGCTCCTTAGAGCTAAGCTTCTGGAAAGCGAGGCCGTGAATGAGAATCTGAGGAAGAGTTTGTCTCGGGCCTCGACGCACTCCTCGCTGTACGGCGGCTCCTTCTCCCAGAGCCACCTCGTCCCCGAGAAGGAGGCCAGCGACGTCATCGAGATGGCCAAGAAAAGCCTGGAGAAACTCAAGAGGAAGGAGAGGAAGAAGAAGAAGAGGTATAGTGTGGGTCTGACACTCTTGTTCTTGAGATGGTGAAATTCAGTGTATGGATCGATGCTCCCTGCATTGGCAGTTTACACCCTGGCTGGATTTAGACAAGATGATAGTGACAGCTATTAACGATGATGGCTGGGTGTCGGGTTCTGGCACGCTGCAGCACACTGATCTTTGCACATTAGAGCCGAGGTGTTTAATATGTTATCTGGTCGTCGTTTTTAGCCGGATTTTTTTACGTGGAATCTGTCTTTGTCATCTCCATCAGCAGCGTTCATCATTCGAACACACTGCGTTTGTGAGAGTCTCTGCACTCGCCCCGGCCATTCTTGCTGCTCTCTCACTCTCTGTCTTTTCTCCCATCTTGTAATATTCCCCTCACTTGCCCCAACTTCTGCGGCCTATCTGCCCCCCCCTCCTCTACCTCCTCCTCACCATCCTCACCCCCATCCTCCCGTCCCTCCCTCCCTCCCTCTCTCTCTCTCTCTCTCTCTGAAGACTAAGGCGATGTGAGGAGAATCACCACCAAGAGGTTGAACACACCAGGTTCGCTAAAACCCACCCAGGATTTGGTCGGATCTGAAATTAGTTCAATTACACAGCGGTGCAAATCGAGTGCTTTTGTGCTCTGATTGAAATGCACCAAGTAATTGAAAGGATTTCAGTTGATTGTTAACCTGCGCCCAAACCCAAAGTTCCCAAAGAAACTAATCACTAATTTCTTCTGCACCTACAGGCGGTTTACACTCCTGGAGGGAAACAAATATTTTAACCAGCTCTTCCTCTTAACCCTCTGCTCTATGTTTCCTTTTCACTGCACACGGCAAGATGTTGATCAGATCATATCTTACCCTTAAACAAAAAGGAGGAAAAATGGAGTTTGATAGTAAAAAAAATAAATAAATAAAAAAAAAGAAGTAATTTGAAAAGAAGAAGAAAAAATTTAGATGTAGGAATTTGGTCAACAAATCTTAACCGTGTGTGGCAACCCTCCTTTAAATGAAGTCAGCTTGTAATGTTCTTAGTTGTGATCAGTTAATCAAATTGTCTTTCCCAGTGTATTGCATGTGCACTTCACACATCCTCGTTCGTAATTTGAATTGCAGTTCATTCCAGATCTGACCCACAGAATAAGTTCTCGGTAGGTAGCTAACAGTCTTTTTCCTCTTTCAGTGTTGTCAAAGAGGAAGGCCCAGACAACGACCACGAGCGAGGCAACGAGGAGGCAGAGGTGGAGAATAACTTTAAGATCGCTATTTAAAGATGACACATTTCTAAGAGGGTTTTTTTGTCTCTTGTGTGTATTTCATCTATGTTTCTTTATGCTGACAGGAGGGCAGCGACCACGAAGAAGGCGAGGAAGCAGATGGAGAGGAGGAGGACTTTGACATTGCAGGAGACGAGACCTCCGACGACTCCGACTCCGAAGAACTGGAGGAGAAAGGTCAAATTGTACAGCTTTCTTTCTGCAGCCACAGTAGGTGATAACATAGAAGAGGCACCAGGCTCTAACGATGTGTTTTGTGCGCGCAGAAAACGTCCAGGCCGACCTGGCCAACATCACCTGCGAGATCGCCATCAAGCAGAAGCTGATAGACGAGCTGGAGAACAGCCAGCGGCGTCTGCACACTCTCAAGCAGCAGTACGAACAGAAGCTGACGATGCTACACAACAAGATCCGAGACACGCAGCTGGAGCGGGACAAGGTGCTGCATAACATGGGTAAGAGACACTTGACTTCAGTAACTGGTACCTAAATACGTCTCTGAAACGGATGCAATAAAGGAATCTGCTCACGTTCAAGGAGCAAAAGAAATGAGAGGCTTCATCATTTCCTTCCTCGTCTCTAGGTTCAGTGGAGTCGGGTACGGAGGAGAAGGCGAAGAAGATCAAAACGGAGTACGAGAGAAAGCTGAGCTCCATGAACAAAGAGCTGCAGAAGCTCCAGTCAGCTCAGAAGGAGCACGCCCGCCTGCTGAAGAACCAGACGCAGTACGAGAAGCAGCTCAAGAAGCTCCAGCTGGACGTGACCGAGATGAAGAAGACCAAGGTAAAGGAATAGGTTGTAAAGGAATAGGTTGTGTTTTTTATTTAGTTTCACTCTAGACTTGTGGCGGTGCCGATTTTCTCCTGATGTGTCGTGTTTCTTTTCTTCCACCAGGTGGTGCTGATGCGTCAGATGAAGGAGCAGCAGGAGAGAAACAGAGCCTCAGAGTGCAGGAGGAACAGGGAGATCGCCTCTCTGAAGAAAGACCAGCGCAGAGCCGAGGTGAGAGCCGTCATCATTGTACCTTTGTTCAGTTTATTTTACACTTAAGCAAACATCACTTTTGTTTCTGTCCTAACATTCAATCCTTCTTACAGCACCAAATGAGGCAGATGGAGGCCCAGAAAAGACAACAGGAGTTGATTCTTCGCAGGAAGAACGAAGAGGTGAGCACAGCCACGTGGGGGAGGGGGGGTACGGAGAATATCGCTGGGATTGCTTCCGCTATTGTTTCACTCTTACACGCAAAATGACTCCATCTTTTGTGAACCTTAATCAGGTGACAGCCCTCAGGCGGCAGGTGAGGCCCGTGTCTGGGAAGGTGAGCAGGAAGGTGAGCTTTCCTGAGCCTCCCCAGGAGTCGTCTTATCGAGCCCCCCCAGGAAGGACGCAGACATCTGGAGCATCCCCGGCCAATGGAGCCAGGTGCGGCATCTGAGCTTGTTCATGCGTGTATTACACAGTTTGAGTGCGTGTTTGAACAGTTTTAAGAGGGCCTTATCTCTCTCCTCAGGAGTTCCCCGGTGCGGATGGGAAGTATCTACCTCAACAGGACCGCCAGGGCCAAATGGCAGTCACTGGAGAGACGTGTCACCGACATCATCATGCAGAGGATGACCATCTCCAACATGGAGACGGATATGAACAGGCTGCTAAAGGTACACATGAGGTCGTCAGATTCAAGATAGTCGCGGAAAAATAAAGCAAGAAGAGAAGAAATTGTGTTTTTTTTCGATCCTGTAAAATGAATCTCCTCTCAATTCCCTCTCCCTAAACTCCTCGCCACCACATTAGCAACGGGAGGACCTGACCCGGCGGAGGGAGCGAGTGTCCAGGAAGAGAGAAAAGGTGGCGGTGGACGGCGCGGACGCCGACCGCTCCCTGGCCTCAATGAGCGAGGAGCTGGAGTCTCTGAGCGCCAACATCGACTACATAAACGACGGCATCGCCGAGTGCCAGGCCAACATCATGCAGATGGAGGAGGCCAAGGTGAGGTGGTGGGGAAGCCCAGGCATCTTATTCCTTGGGGGGTCACGATGCCTGCAGTTTAGATGCCTAATAATTGAAGGTAAAGTCAGGATACAGGGGATTGCAGTGCAGAGTGACGTGTATCACTACCTCATTAGCTAGTATATGCTTGTACTGGACTGGAGCCCTCAGGCAAACAATTTAGAAATAATGGCACAGTTCAGCACTACTGACGGCTCCCAGAGCATTTTAGACAAATAAGCATCAGGCGCCTATGTTGTCGGAGAAACAATGGCTCAATAAAAGAAGAGCCGCCGGCAGTGCAGCCCATTAAAACAGCCCAAAACATAGCGATTCATACCAAACAGACGTTCATAAATGCAGCTTTACAAGTGTTATTCGAGGAGCTTTTTGATCTGTATGGCCCCAAAAGGTTCAGATGACACGTCCACTCTCACGGTGCTCTGGAAAACGTTTTAAATGAATGATTATTGAGCTAAAAGAACGAGTAATCGGAGGTTACAACAGGGTGGAAAGTGCCTTCCAAAAGCCTGTGGGTGCTGTCACTGGTGCCAAACCGTGCAATTATGTATCCGCTGTAAAGCCCGAGGGCTACGGTGTTAGCATGGGGAGCGCTGCTATAATGATGTGGAAGTGGATATGTTCAATACCTGCAGGGGCGCAGGCCTTGATGACAGAAACCTGTTGAACTAGTACACGTTTAGGATTGTGTTGCTAACTTATTAGCTAGTTTGAAACTACTGTGCATTACTAAACTGGGCTGCACCATTAAAACTTAAGAGTTAGCTTGTAAAGACTTTAGTAATGTGTAAATGCGGTATATTTGTAGCGCTGCTGCCAAGGCAAAAGCCTCCTATGCAAACAGGAAGTCATTGTACAGTGAATTACAGTTTTAGGATGCAAAACGTCCTATTAAACCTAACTGACGGTCCTTTAATGAGTGCTGTTAGGTATGATTCTCTGCACACATTGAGCAATTATCTCATGAAACTAACCTGGCTGACATCGTTTGGCCGTTTAGGCTATTAGCATATAGCTAAAGCTATATTGTGTTATTTTTGGGAAATGTAATTTTAAAATATACATATTGTATTTTAATCAAATGTCACATACCTATCTTACTCTTCAATCTGATATAAAACAGATATAAGAATCCACAATCTTCTCGTCTGACTCTTGACAGGAAAGCTTCTCCTGTGACTGAGTTTCTTCCCGTGCCACTTAATTGAACGTGTTTTTGTTCTGCTACAGGAGGAAGGAGACACTGTGGACGTCACCGCTGTGATCAGCTCCTGTAGTTTATCAGAAGCCCGCTTCCTTCTGGATCATTTCATGAATATGGCCATCAGTAAGGTACCTATACCGCGCTCGCTGACGTAACGCTATTTCAGTCTTGATGTCATCAGTGTGTCTTTGTTTGCATTCACTCACTGACAACAGGTAAAGTCCAGTTCCTGTAGTTTATATTTATGTATAACTTATTTAACCCTTCACTTTTACCTTTATATGATGTATTAAGCAACCCCACCCCAGCACAGATCAAATAAGACAACATCAAGCATTCCTTATATTTGTATATGATGCCCAGATCCATCAAAATAAATGGACTGCATGGTTGTTGTGGTAACTTGTATACAATTCCTCTACTTTTGTAGCCATAGCTCCTTTTATACAATTGAATTCAATGAGAACTTTAGATGGAAAAACTTGATTCAATTAAGTTTCAATTAGATAATAATAATAGATTTGATGCAACCTAATTGGTTTCGGTGAGGTAATGCATTTAACCCAGAAGACAGACGGAACAAATAAAGAGGCTGGAGTAATTACAACAACGTAGAGATGCGGAGCGTGCGTTTCAGGTTTGCCTGCTTGAGACATGCGAACAGACTATGCTGCTCCTATAGCCCCGCCCACCTCTGTGTCGCCATGTGTCAGGGTCTGCTGGCGGCGCAGAAGGATTCCCAGATGAAGGTGATGGAGGGCACTTTGAAGCAGACAGAGATCAACAGCGCCACCCAGAACCAGCTGCTCTTCCACATGCTGAAGGAGAAGGCGGAGATCAACCCGGAGCTGGACGCTCTGCTGGGCAGCGCTCTGCAAGGTAAGGAAACGGCAACGAAATCCACACCGGTCCGAGCATGCCAATCACAATCATCTTTTGTTTTCTTTCTCTTTCACCATATGGCTACATTTTATTTTGTAGGCCGTGCGAAGAGAATTGATGCTTAAAATACAAAAATCCTGGCCTGTAAAATAAAGAGTAGCCCTTTTTTCCTCATCTTTGGGTTTGATTTTGATTTGTTTGTTTTCTCTGTTGTGTCGGTGTGAACTCAGAGTTAGGTTACCTCTCACCTGGTGAGTATGTATGAGTTGCGTAGCAATGTGACTGTGATTGAGAGAGCGTGGCACATACACACTACAAGATTTACCCAAATTAAAGGCAAATATGGAATTAAACTAAAAGATTTAAAAAAAATAACAGGCACACAAAATGGTTTAGAGACTTTTTTTGACTTTGGTCCCATCAGTGAATTTGAATCTTTGTAAAGAGATGTAACAACAAACCATAAGGCTCTTTGGGCTTTTTAAAATAGATCATATTTTGTTTTGTTTTTACCTTAAATATTATATTTTAAACACCAGTTATAGTTGTATAGTAATTGGTTTACCCAAGGTGGCTCTCTGACCTTAATATTCTTTTTCATGCTTGATGCATTAATGTGCTTTTGATAATTATATTTCTAAACTACATTAAGACATCTTGTAGTGTGCATCAGTCCTTTTAAAATACTAACCCAGTTGAAATAACTCGTGACGTGCATGTTGTGTTAAGTTTCCCTCGTTACGTCACCTGCTAGCAAGTCCCACTTACTCAGATCACTAAAACCTAAACAACAGTAAAGATCCACGCTGCTGCAAGACCGAGAGACAAAGTGTACTCGGCAGTCTGTGTGTCTGCCTTTTGTCTTTGTGTTCGTACCTTCCAAAACACTCCCAACACTGTAGCTTCCAGTCGCATTAACTGATGACACCCTTCTGTCCCCCTATCTAAAACTGAACAACCCCTGACCTTGTCATGAGCTGCTGAAGCCTTAATTATTGTTGTGCTGTAATATTTAGCTTTCTAAATGGACGTTGTCTTTTGCTAGATTCCTTGAAAATACAGTTTGTTAGGAGATATACTGCACCGTTGAGGAAAAAAAACATATATATATATATATATATATATGTGCCAATTAAGTGAGAAATCAGATTTTTCACAGAGAATGGAGATGGCAGCAGCAGTGACGAGTCCACCACCAGTCCAGCTGCGGAGGGCAGGTAAATACAGGCACACAGTGATGCCTTTTATTCACATTCACAGTCCAACAGCACTTGTTAATGCTCAAACTAGATGTGCAGAAAAACGAGTAGTTTATTTTTTTGTGTCATGTTTAACTTTTACAATAAATTATGGGTCTTTCTCATAGTGGGAAAAATGAGATTTGGGCGTGTCACTTCCAGTGTCTTGGTGTCGTGCATGCTGGCTCGCTGACGTGGCTTACTGGGACACCTAACTGGAGAAAGCTGTCATTTATGTTATTAATGTCCCCTGTGTCGGCGTGTCTGGTAGTCCGGACTGAAACGTTTCACAGCTAGTTTATACAGACATTACAACTGCAATTACTTTGAGGGTCCCTTCATGCAGCGCCACCATAACGGTTACATTTTAAGCTGTCCAGTAGGAAGACTTATGGCCAAATAGTTGCAACGAGCCTCAGCTGTGCTTCCCTCCCTTTGTTTCAGCACACTGGCATCAGATCTAATGAAGTTATGTGGTGAAACCAGACCCAGAGGCAAGGTACTGTACTGTTTATGGTTATGTGATGATAACCTGTAAAAACGTTTATTAGTAGAGCCATGTCCAATATGCTGTTCAAGTCAAATACAATGTTGAGTCCATTGTCCTGTTTGACATCCTATTCTACTTCCTACAACTACAACTTCTTCCATTCCAGCTATTTATAGGGCTTGAAATAATTACAAACCCGGTCCATTGACTTGTGAGTCTGCTGAATATCGAGCCAAACCATTCTCCTCCCTCAGGCTCGCAGACGCACCACCACCCAGATGGAGCTGCTGTATGCCGGCAGTGGGGACCCGTCCTGCGAGTCCCCCACCGGAGACTTCTCGGCCCCTCTGCTGCCCCTCTCGGAGCGCCTGGAAGGGTCGGCAGACATCCAGGGTCAAATGCTTGCTCAAATCCCTGACCGCGAGGAAACCGTTTCCCCATCTGCGCTGTCTGCCAGGCCAGCTGGCATGTAAGTGTTTTGGGGGCAACTTTTCTCAGCGGATATCTCGAGATAATTCTCTTTGTCTGAAATTTTTATTTTGTTAGGGGGATCATTTTCACAAATACATTTTTTTTGTCCTTGTCGTGTATAGTATTGGAGATTGTTGATCCACATTTCCACCCTGCTGAAGTGTTCTTCTTTCATTACTTACCGTCTGCAGTTGTGGAACCAGGTCACCCACAGGAACGGAGAGAAGGCCACCCGAGCGCTCGCCCCTCAGCCGAAGGAGGGTGCAGGAGAAAGGAGCCACGGCGACGCACATCCCAGCACCCACACACACACCTCCGCTCAGCACGGCGGAGGCTAAAACTAAAGGCAGCGACCACAAACCGCTGTAAGTGGAAGTGCCATCAATAGATTTTTCTTTAAACTTAGAATTGTCATTTCAGCTGTGGAGACCCCCTTGAAAGATGATGTGATTTTTACATTTTCCTTCATGTTACTTTGTTTTCTCATTCAGGTTGGAGGAGTCACCTGTATTTGAAGGCCACAGGTGATGCTCCTCTTAATGTGTCCCAAAAGTCTGTCCATTGAGCCACTTCTTTTCAAATACCCTGTTATTGCTGTGTATCACATCCACTGTAGTAGCACCAGTCACTAGGTATATCTTTCATCATGTCGTGTGTATTGTAGAGGTGTGATCAACCCTTTGAAGAACAGCCGCGGGGCCAAACTTCAGTGTGTCTACGTAGCAGAGGGCCACACCAAGCCTGTTCTCTGCGTGGATGCCACAGATGATCTGCTCTTCACGGGATCCAAAGGTAGAAAAACAAATTGTTTGCAACTCAGAAAATATATATATGTATTTGTTTTTTTGTGTCTATTCTCTAACATGGGTTTCATGTTTTCAGACCGTACATGTAAAGTCTGGAACTTGGTGACGGGTCAGGAGATCATGTCTCTGGCAGATCATCCCAGCAGTGTGGTCTCAGTCAGGTACTAGAATACAGCAATAGTACAAATTCAGTAGCAGTAATAGTAGTATTTAGTAGTAGTACATAGTAGTCATCTTTCCTTGTTTTTGTTGTTTTATTTCAGGTACACTTCAAGTCTCGTCTTCACCGTTTCCACTGCTTACATCAAAGTGTGGGACATACGAGACTCTGCCAAGTGTATCCGCACGCTCACGTGGGTTCATTTGTTCTTCTGACATCTTTGCAGCTTCCATTGTTTCAGTACAATGCCCCTAAAAAGGCCGTATTTTTGCACTCAGGTCGTCAGGCCAGGTGGGTTCAGGGGACATCTGCTCGTCTGTCCGGAGTTTGTCCATCCCGCCAGGAGAGAGTCAGATCAACCAGATCGGCCTCAACTCCTCCGGCTCCTTCCTTTACGCCGCCGCTGGCAATGCTGTGCGCATGTGGGACATCCGCAAGTGAGTCCAAAGCGCAGATTAGAGTTTTCTTTTTTTTTTTACAAAGCAGACAGACCAGAACTCATTCTCCTTTCCTTCTCTAGATTTGTATCCACGGGGAAGCTCACTGGCCATTTGGGACCTGTAATGTGTCTGACCGTTGACAAATTAGGTCACGGGCAGGATGTCGTCCTCACTGGCTCCAAAGACCATCACATTAAAGTAAGAGCAACTGAAATCGCCTTCCCCATTTCTGTGTGTACGCCACAAACTACGAAAATAAGATGCACGGCGGGTGTAAGCGGGGTTTTTTTCCCCCCAGATGTTCGAGGTGGCAGAAGGTGCTCAGGGTAGCATCAGCTCCAGCCAGACGTTCGAACCCGCCCATCAGGACGGCGTGGAGTCTCTGGCCGTGCACGGGGATGTATTCTACAGCGGCTCCAGAGACTATCACATCAAGAAGTGGGACCTCGGCAGTAAACGGCTGCTTCAGGTACGCTGACGCCCCGGTAGCACAGCATAGTGGAGCCAGAGGCTTTTATACCCGACCATATTTCAATTTACATGAGCTGGAAAAACGTTTGGGGGAAAATTTATACAGAATAAATCTAACTGTGGTTTCCTCTAGCAGTCTGTCAGTGCCCAGGCGGACTGGGTGAGCGCTCTGGGCATGATGCCAGGCCAGTGGCCGGGCTCCCCGGTGCTCCTCAGCGGATGCAGAGGAGGGCTGCTGCACCTCTGGCACGCCGACTCGCTGGCTCCCCTCGGCGAGGTCCGGGGACACGACAGTCCCATCAACGGCCTGGCCACCAACGGCAGCCAACTGTTCACCGCCTCAGAGTGAGTCACACAACGTGCTCGTCTGAATTCTGATGCTTTTCCCCATTACTGTCAAGTGTGCAGTGAAACGGGATTGTGAATTGTGTACATGTGTTGTTGTTTTTTGTGGCAGTGACCGCACAGTAAAGATCTGGGAGGCCAAAGGTTCTCTGGAGGAAGGAGTCCACTGACGCCTGCTTCCGGATCTGAAATGGAGGACCGTCTACTGGCCTACATGACTTGACGAAGTGTCGGATGGGAGCCCAAAGCCTGGGTCCCACTGAAGAAGAATCCTTAAACAACACTGAATCCTTCACTGACGCTCCACTGGGGATCAGTTTCAGGGAAGCCTAATTAGATGCGACAGCTCTCGGTCTTTCAAACTGTGCTGATATTTAAGGTCAAGACAAATCCAAAGTGGAGCCTCTCGAGTCTCCTGTAGAGCTCTGCTGACTGCACGACAGCTGCGATGGACAGCCTCTTGAAGTGCAGAATCAAGTACAAATATGGACTTCTGTCTCAGTCGATCCAGGAGTCTCTCCTGTGCTTTCAACATTCCTCTCGTCAGTTCAGCGCTCGACAACATGGATACCTTCTATGCATAGCCTATAGGGAATTTTACCCAAGCTGCTGGTGAAGGGCTTTGCTTCCTTGCACCAATTGTTGATTGCTGAATGAGTCTGTGTCCCAAAAACAAGACATGGATCTCTCTCCTGCTCACCAGCAATAACTGTGAGTCCATCCTGTGTGTTCACATTAATGCGTGATGTGTTGTGTCATTGCTCTCCAGGTCATTTTGGGTCTGTCTGTGTGTGTGTCTGTGTGTGTGTGTTCACTGTAAGCAAGGACCAAATAACTACTGAAACTGCGTATGGTCTTATTCTTCAGCTGTTACTGCCAAACCTTACAGTGCGGAGGTTTTTCAGAATGGGAGGCGGGCCTACCCGGGGTGGTTACAAACTGTTTGAGGGGAGGCTCAGTGGATGGAAGTGAAAAGATATTACACTAGTTATTAGGTCAGTTATCAAAAGAAGATCACATAGAATAGCCTAAATATGTGTGATTTGGTTTAGGAGATAGTTCAGAGAGAAGCTACAGTAGTCACAAGAGCTAATAAATGCCTTAGGACAGACCTTTTTAATGCGTTTGGTGTAGTCTGCAGTTATGTCTAACAGCAGTATTTGGCTACCTGTCCTCAATCGCTAAGTGTCTATCTATGGGATCAAATAATATCAAAATAGGCATCCAGCAATTGAGCGAAACAAAAAAAGTAAACCAGGAGAGGAGCCTTTGTCCAAGCTTTGTCTGAGGGGAGGCCCACAGTCTCGGACTTCCTGATCTAGTGGAACATGAAAGCCCTCTGAATAAACATGCACCGCGCTCCGTTGACAGGCTCCTTTCACATTTCCCCTTCAAATTTCAGTATTTTGTTCTTGTGTTTCAGTCAGTGTTCATTAAATCAACTGCTGACCAATATTATGTCTCTATAAAAAATGTGTGGTACAACATATTTTGCTTTGCTCTGTTTAATTCGGTTGAAGTGAAGACTATAGTGTAGGCTAAACAATAAGAGCTTTCTCTCTTCTTGGGCCGTAGGGGTGCCGCGGGTCTTCCCCTAAATCGGTTGACTTAGCTCTGGAGTCACGAATATGAGGTCAGTGAGGCTGGAAGATGAAGACACACAACACACTTTTGAAAGCTTGCTGTTCGGTAGTGTCTTCATAGTCGTACAGCTCTTCCAAAGATTGATTTTTATTTAGTTTTGTTTCCCTCCAAAGGGTTTTGCTGTGACGGTTTTTTTTGTCCCAAGGCCAAATTGAGTGAGAAGACGAGGCCGGAGGGTCCTGTGATGTGTGCTACCCGTGACTTCCTGTATCTACCAAATGCATTCATTACTTGTAACTGCAAAAAAAACAGTGCACCTTCAACATTAGTGCAGAGTTTACCTTTTGTTTCCGAATATATTTTATGGAACTGGGACACACTTCTTCCTCGTAACGAACAAAGGTTTTCTCACCTTTTCATCGCACAAAGCCATCACTGCTGAGTGAGTGTGCAGCTTAGAGCGGCATCTATATGTTCCGATCACACATTGAGACACGCACATAAACACATCAAACATCATTCAATCTTTTAAATGTGAGTCTAAAATACTGCTATTTATTTATTGTTCTGTTTGATTTGTGATGTTGCTGTTGTGTCTTCCTTTATCAATCAGAGATTTCTCACCAGTTACCGTCTAATGCCTCTCCTATCTTAGCACTGCGCGCAACAGAAGCGGTGGATTTCTGCATAATCAGAGGTGTATTGCCAGTGCCTGCAGCAAATTCTAAACTGTGGATAGCGACTGTAGAATCACTACATGATATCCCTTATTAAAAATATCCTTTAAATCTATTGAAAAACACTTCTTGCTCTGGTTCGGGTATTGTATGTTCGCAATGAAAAGTCAACGGGACTCAAATAATTGCACAGAATAGAATACATATTTGTTTTGCAATTTTAAATCAGTATTTCCCCATCGTCTCACAACATAGTTAAATACACGGCTAAGTGAAATAGATTAGTTACAGAAACTGGTTTTCATTCCTATTGATTTAACCTTGAATTGCTAAATTAAGAGATTAAAAAAAAAACTACGAGCCGTAAGTTTTCATTATGAATCAGATAAGGCTGCTTACAAGTGTTCATTGTAATTAATCATCCTTCTAGTTGTAGTTGAGATTTGACTGTAAACGTACTTGTGTAAATACCATAGACTGTATAAAACAGGGTTAGATTAGAATAAAGTAAATACAACTGTTTTCTTCCTGCTGATTCTCTTGTGCGCAATTTGAAATGATTAAATATCAGGTGCAGTGTGAAAATAAATTTTGAAATGGATGGTTTTGCAAGTACTGTCTTTATTTTTCATCTTCTGTAACCATGTATTAATCATAGACGTGTATATAAATACATACTGTATATACAGTATGTATAGGTATACATTTATCAGTGTATGGCATTAATACGTTACGACCACATGGTGGTAGCACTGTATGATGAGGTGATGTGTTAAATGACAGTCTGATCAGATCAGATGGTCAATGAAAACAGCTGCAGGGTTCTGTTTTACTTTTTTCTTATTTTGATTTGTATCATTCATTCAGTGATTATCTCCAAATGTCCCCCCCCCCCCCCCAAAATACTTGCTTTATAAAGAGGGGAATAAGGGAGTACTGTCACTCAAGAAAAATCATAGCCTCACCATAGATACATTATACAGTATATTTACTCACAAGAATTTCCGG
Source organism: Anarhichas minor (assembly GCF_050575085.1). Taxonomy (NCBI): domain Eukaryota; kingdom Metazoa; phylum Chordata; class Actinopteri; order Perciformes; family Anarhichadidae; genus Anarhichas; species Anarhichas minor. The sequence goes on from NW_027466491.1 coordinate 301,301, forward strand.
ATATTTTCTGCCTTCAACAAATCATCATGTATCTGCTGCTGGTTTCACTCCTTTCCTTATAACTTCAGGCAGTAACCTTGTATCCTGTAATTTACTCCAGCGCAGTAGATGCAGACAGGCGGAGTGGGAAAGGGGGTCAGAAACTCCCCCTGAAGACACAAATGAATGTGAACAGTGAAGGAAGGATCAATATTTTATGTTCATCTGTACAGCAAGCAGCGGAGTGTTGACTCACAGCTGACTCACTGCCTCACCATGTGTTTGGTTGAACTTCTACTATATTCTGTCGTACTTTTGCAATTCTATTAAGTGCTTAAAGATGACATAACACCCCCCCCCCCCCCCCCCCCCCCCCCGCAATGCATCACTCAACCTGATTAACTCAGCGTAATTTATTTTCCTCTCTCTCAGGGGTTCTTAAACTTTTTGACCTCGGGGCCCAACTTTTCAAGTACAAAGTGTCCCGGGGCCCATTCAAATATTAACACTATTAGTTGAACTAATTGATCTCACTCTTAGTTTGATTTGTATTCAATAACTATATTGTTACCTGTTCAACTCCACCTCTATTTTGGAGCAAAACCGCCTAAAATGACATACCCAAATTAAAATGGCTGTAGCTTCTGAACCACTCTGACTATATGCATCAAAAGTGTCAGAAAACCTGTAGGTCATACAGAAACAGAGCAGTGGGCCTTTGGAGTCAGTAAAAATTGAAGATTTTTGTCCGCATAAAATAAAAAAGTATCTTTCAGTATAAATAACTGCCTGTGGCTGTATCTGTACAGGTAAATGACAGTATAGGGCTGTAACTACACTATCAGTGAACAACTGCCTCAAATTTGAAGAAGATTGGACAAAGTATGACCATTCTACAGTGTTTCTTCCATGAAGAGATCCAGGCGGAGCTCTAAAAGGATATTTGGAGACCCAAATGGACACATGGTAACCAAATGATATTCTGACACACTAAAGGTGTTTCTCCCTTTATATTTTGATATATTATTTTCCTTTTATTTTTAGCCTTTGCAAATTGCAAAAACTAAAAATAAAAGGAAAATAATATTTTATTATTTAATAATTATATATATATGGTCGAAGACGTCGTATGTAAGTAGCGGACTTGCTGTGCGTAATGGCTGCGACCGAGCGCACGATCGAGTATGCGGGTAGCTCAGTTACGCAAGGTCATAAGTTGGTTGACGGCTTATAGAAGAGGAAGATAAGGTTTGTACTATAAGTACTAGCGTTTTCTGAAACTACTAGCTCCATGGTAACATCCGCTAGCACATTGTTGGGTCTGTAATGTGTCTTTTTCCATCGAAATGCTGCAAGATCCGACTTACAGCGGCTTTGGACAGTGTGTGTTTGGCTCCTTTTGTGAAAAATCCATAAGAAATTAAAGAAAATCGATGATTTATTTGCAAAGATGAGGGTTTTGGGCATGCTGGGATACCAAACACGGCCATGTTTAGTGACGTAGTTTGCGCAAGCAAGCCGTAGGAACGGAAGGGGAGGGGATCGAGGACGCCGGCGTCCTCACGTAGTTGAACAGGCAAAACCCTTGTCAAATAAATGAGATGATACAATGTGATGATCACAAAGACATTTATTTATCATGTGTATGTAAACCTGCATACACAACAAGAAGCCCAACAGGCTTTCCCACGAGCGTTGGATGTTTCGTCGCTAGGTGTCGCTTTATTTTGAAGGCTTCAGTGCTTCGTTTGATAGCATTAGCCCACATTCCACACACTGAAAGTGTTAAGAAAGTCAGGATTGTACTTGCGCACACATTTAGACTTTTGGGGGGTATGGCACCACTGTCGTCTTCATTTTTTCTACCACTACAGTGTAGTGGTTAAATCGTGTAATGTTTATGATTCATTAAATGATGTAACACTGCTGCCCTCTAGTGGTTAAATCGTGTAATGTTTATGATTCATTAAATGATGTAACACTGCTGCCCTCTAGTGGTTAAATCGTGTAATGTTAATGATTCATTAAATGATGTAACACTGCTGCCCTCTAGTGGTTAAATCGTGTAATGTTAATGATTCATTAAATGATTTAACACTGCTGCCCTCTAGTGGTTAAATCGTGTAATGTTTATGATTCATTAAATGATTTAACACTGCTGCCCTCTAGTGGTTAAATCGTGTAATGTTTATGATTCATTAAATGATTTAACACTGCTGCCCTCTAGTGGTTAAATCGTGTAATGTTTATGATTCATTAAATGATTTAACACTGCTGCCCTCTAGTGGTTAAATCGTGTAATGATTATGATTCATTAAATGATTTAACACTGCTGCCCTCTAGTGGTTAAATCGTGTAATGATTATGATTCATTAAATGATTTAACACTGCTGCCCTCTAGTGGTTAAATCGTGTAATGTTTATGATTCATTAAATGATTTAACACTGCTGCCCTCTAGTGGTTAAATCGTGTAATGTTTATTACTCATTAAATGATTTAACACTGCTGCCCTCTAGTGGTTAAATCGTGTAATGTTTATGATTAATTAAATGATTTAACACTGCTGCCCTCTAGTGGTTAAATCATGTAATGTTTATGATTCATTAAATGATTTAACACTGCTGCCCTCTAGTGGTTAAATCATGTAATGTTAATGATTCATTAAATTATTTAACACTGCTGCCCTCTAGTGGTTAAATCGTGTAATGTTTATGATTCATTAAATGATTTAACACTGCTGCCCTCTAGTGGTTAAATCATGTAATGTTAATGATTCATTAAATGATTTAACACTGCTGCCCTCTAGTGGTTAAATCGTGTAATGTTTATGATTCATTAAATGATTTAACACTGCTGCCCTCTAGTGGTTAAATCGTGTAATGTTTATTACTCATTAAATGATTTAACACTGCTGCCCTCTAGTGGTTAAATCATGTAATGTTCATGATTCATTAAATGATTTAACACTGCTGCCCTCTAGTGGTTAAATCGTGTAATGTTTATTACTCATTAAATTATTTAACACTGCTGCCCTCTAGTGGTTAAATCGTGTAATGTTAATGATTCATTAAATGATTTAACACTGCTGCCCTCTAGTGGTTAAAATTAGTGTTACAAATTGTTTATGTGTCACAGACTGTTGTGTGCTGTTGTGTTTTTCTCTGTTAAAGAGCATTAGTTGTGGGTTGTTAATTGTTATGTTATAAAGTTATGACCATGACTAGGGTTCCCTCTGAATACATATAAGACAACTAGCGCTGACCGCTGTGCATTAGCAGCAAAGAATACATTTAGCTGCCTGTTGAAAGCAGACAGCAGTTGTTTTGGCTATGCACCGGTATAATGGTGTGTGAAGAATTCATATCATACGGGAAATTAAAACCGGTATACTGCCCAGCTATAGTCTTTATTATAGTTTGGACAATTTTGTACCAATATTTGACGGGCCGGATTAAAAAGCCCAGCGGCCGTAGTTTGCCCATGCCTGGGCTAACGGCTAGCTGAGTGTCTTCTTATGCTTATTGTAGCTTGTTAAACAACTGACTGACGCATTACCGCCACCAGGTGGTGGGAAGCTATATTGTAACTGAGCGTCTCATGGAGAACAGTAATATCTCTGGTGTCTTCAATTGATAACCTATGCGGTCCGGCGGCCCTCGCGGCCCACAGGTGCAAAACTGAAAGTTTTTTGCGGCCCTCTAGGTGGCGTTAAGAATCATTGCTCTCTCTGCTGCTGTTATTGACAGGGAATGGCTTTTTTTTTTTAAGTGTGATTGAGTTGCATTGTCATAACACTGGAAATCAGCACCTTGTCACTATACCCTGAATGTATAGTTTAACCAATGGAAGATTTCCTTCTTGTCTAGACTAAGATGAGAAAATTGATACCACTCTCACGCCAAATCTGAAGCTAGCGGTTAGCTTAGCATAGCACAATGACTGGAGGCAGGAGGGAAACAGCTAGCCTGGCTCTGCCTAAAGGTTAAATTGAGGGCTAGCTAGCATGTGCTAGCACCCCCCTGGCTGTCGCTTCATATTTTAACAGACAAACCAACCAACACATTCAAACACGTCAAATACCAACGCTTGGTCATTGGCCCCGAGCTTCAAACTATGACGGCCCACGTACCCGCTCTGGGTGTCAGAATTTGATGGATTGGGAGAGAGATTGGTTGTGGTATCGATCTTCTCACCTAACTCGCCATGGAATTGAATAAGCGTATTTTGCAAAATATTGTAAATTTGACCAGAAACTCAGTTTATGTGACATAGGGTCAACTGACAGGAAGTACAGTCATGACTGGACTGCATGTGTGAACTTTAATTGGTCTATTTTTCCATTGGAATTTGGATTATTGCAGAAAATAAGCGCTGTGGTAAACAAAGGTTTATGATACTTCGATGTTAATCTTCTCAAATGAACATCACTTTTATGATTTTTGAAGAGTGAATGCAAAACATTAAGCTATGAACGAACTACACCACAGTCACATGAACGCGAGTATAGGCTACAACAAGGCTGTGAAGGCGTGATGGCGTTTTGTAATCTCGTTTAGCCACTTGTTAGCAACCACCTTCTTTACGACACTTAAAAGAAGGCAGCTGGGGTAAGGGGTGTTTACTTACGTATCTTATATCCTAGAACAAAACGTTTAAAGGCTTGTGTTACCACAGACCTTTTTTTTTAGGCATCAAACCAAAAACCCATTGGAAAAGCCCATTGACTTCAAGGCAAATGCAAAATGTTGACTCACTTCCTGGTTTTAGGACTCATTCCTGCAGCACTCCCTGTCAAACAATCAACAGTTTCAATGTTACATTGCCGGCAAATGACACTTCAAACTGTCTTCCTAAAATAGCTTTCATACTTGAACATCAAAAGTCTCTGTCCCGCCAGCTCCACAGGATGTTTACTGTATAGGCCTTTCCGGGTAACGCTCATATTCCTGGCATATTAGTGCACAAGCCAGATGATCACGTTCCACCAGAAATCAATAATGACTTCTCCGACAGAGAGCGTGGCCCGAGAGTTCCACTTTCACTTTTTATTGGAGCATGATCTATGATGAGTCTGGATGATATATCCTCCTCTAATCTGTTCAGTGAACACATGGATTGGTGATGTGTGTGTGGGCTCACAGTGAAATACGTCTGAATAATGTGATTTGAACAGCTGCAGGTGCTTTTTATTTACTGTGGGATTCAAATCAATACAGGTTCATTTCTATGTGAAACGGCCCGGGCGGAGATTCAGAAAAAAATTGATTTACTGTATGCTTTGGATGTATCTTTTCGGTGTTATATTCCCATTGTTGTTTGGCCAATTAGTTGGTGCATTAGAGGCCTTTTGCTGTGCATTTCATTGTTCCTACTTCTTAATGAGATCATTAGATAAATATGGACATCATTAGGAGCAAGAATATTTTCCTGACATTCAACCTGTGCGGTATGAAAAAACACACATAATTTGCATTCTTTTAACAGCCATGTGTAAAACATAAATGAATAAAATAAACTCAAATAATTGCTGGGAGAGGGTGTGGCTGAGATAGAACAGAAACAAGGAAAGAGGAATGAGATAATGTGTGTGTGTGTGTGTGTGTGTGTGTGTGTGTGTGTGTGTGTGTGTGTGTGTGTGTGCGCGCGTGCGTGTGTGCGTGTGAGCCAAGTGGCGCTTAAAGACTTTTATTCTGAGCGGCAATGAGGCTCAGGAGGACGGGTCAATATTCACCAGCTCCTATCTCTGAGCGTCCACAGAACGAATCCTACAGCTAAAAATACCAGTGCTGCTGTTTTTACGACCAGAACTGATGAGCCGTGATACCGCGGCTTGCTCTCCTGATGCGGCTACAGAAATCAACCTCGTCCCCTCGGTCTCTGGTTATCAAGCACAACAGATTGGGAGGAACACAGTTTTTTAATATGCCCGGTAGAAAGCGCTTCACCTTTAAATTAGAGGGCAGCGCCTTTGAAGGAATTTCATTCACCGAGGCAGGTTTTGATTTTTCTTTTTGCGTGGAGGGGACGAGCGAAAACCGTGGGAGATGAACAGCAAAGCAGGAGTGTGATTGCGAGCGGGTGGGAGATGACAGTGAGAGATATAGCTGGTATTGTGAGAGCCACAGTGAAGGGGGGGGGGGGGGGGGGGGGGGGGGGGGGTCAACTGTTTGCTCTCGTGCAGCCCACAAAAGGAAGCTCTCCACATTGAGTGATCTGCTTTAGTTCCCTCCATGTAAGTGCAGGTCAGCATCAATTGTGGGAAGTGGCGGGGACCGTTGAAGCAGGAGAGCTCTCCAGTTGAACCCTGGGTAGTGGAGAGTAAATGAGGACTATTGTAGTTCTGTGGTGAGGACATGGAGAGAGACAAAGGGACGTTTTTGCACTGGTTTCCGTACATTGCTGTACAATTTACTGTACCCGGTCAGATCTGGTTCAGTTTTGCAAGATAGACCAGCAGCTGTATGGTCGAGGGAACATCTGTTAATAATATGGATGAGGTTTTTAAGCCACGTGTATAGGGTTTGCATTGCCGATCTGATCACTGTGATCCACACTGCAATGAATATGTTGACTGTCGGATGAGTTGCCATGGCATTTTTTTTTGAAGACGTTCACTTGTGCTCTTGAAACTAAAATAGCTGCAAAATGAATGACATTCCCCTCAGTTTCAACTGTACTTTATGTCTGGTTTTAGTTAGAAATTGTTTGTTTAAAAACATCCGACAAATATGAAATATCCCTTCTTCCCTTTTTACCTCGCCATTTCTTTATCAAATGAAATGTACTTTCTACATTAAAGAGAAGAAATATACTACATTGTTCATAAAACATGTAAACACTGCGAACATGCAAAAACATAAGTGGGGAATGCACTGTTTGGGTCTTTGAATATAGACCCGTGACTGAGGATAAGCGATCATGATAGCACTGGCTTGTGGTTGTGTGTAATAATTATGCAGCAATTTATTGGTTGCACATGGCTTCATGTTTTATGCATGTTCAGGGATTCGGTAGCTGAAATATGATTCATGGAGTATCAACTTTGTGTGTGTGCGTGTACTGTGTTTGCACACACACAGTGCTTCTAGTTGAGATGTCGGAGCACTAAAGTTTTACAAGGCAAGCAGTGTGCTAAACCTAAATGGCTCAAATGGGTTTGTTTTTTTTAACAGATAATCTATATAATTGTAGGAATTTCTCACAATTAGCTTATTTATTGCTAATTATTTTTGAGATGCATGAAACAGGCCATGTTTTTGGTTGATTGACAAACTTGTGTGACATGTACACAAATTGTAGACGTGTCCGCTCACCATGGAGGCTCTGCGGAAAGAGGCTGAGCCGGTGTTGCTCTGTGGGATGCTGCAGTCAGGAGGCAACAACGGGAAGTTTGCTCACACAAAGGCCGTCTGTCTTTCTGTCTGTTACACTCTGTATGTGCATGTGTGCGTGTCTCAGTGTGCGACCGTTCATTATTGCCCCCCACCCACCCATGTGGACGTGGTGTGTGTGTGTGTGTAAGACGGCTATATTTAGAGACGTGCTGGTTAGCCGGCAAACACACTGAGTAATACTGAGATGCGTCATTTTGAGATCCTATGACTCTATGATCAAAACAAAATGCGTACACACACCCAAACACACACACAGACACACTGATGGCCTGTAGATAGGCTACTTGTGTTCTAACAGGAAATTCTCCAGTTTTATTCTTATAACTTTAAAAAAACATTATGTATTAAAACAGGACACATTCAGTGAAATAAGGAGGTGTTCTGTTGCTGAACAACTCAGAGCGACACACTTCAGTGATTTGGTGTCACACTTCCATGAAGTTGAGGGACTTACAAGAGTCAGATCAACACAAAAATTGTCAAAATGTAAACAGTAGAGGCATAAAAATATCCATACTATTAGTCGCAATAGGTTAAGGACGTAAAACACTAGATCCTACATATCCCATGATTCCATATGACCCACTCCTGCCAGGTAACAAGAACATCTTTCAAACTTCGCACCTGCTGCTACACCTGATGACATCATCAGGGGCCCTAATAGGCAGATCCGGCCGTGAAAGAAGGAGCGAGGAGTGCTTCGTGCCAACAACCCACATTGAACTGAACTGAATCAAACTGAATTGAACTGACGTGAATGAGAGTATTGAGGGCAGGGGAACACACACAGGAAAGACTTTTCACGACGGATTTCTTTCCATTTTTTTCTTGATGATTGTATCATTGTCATCACTTCCATGCCAGTAAATCTGAAGCACTGCATTTTAAATGAGCTGAGCTGAAGTCAACTGAACTGAATTGAAAAGAGTGGGAGAAGGGCAGAAAGAGGGGAAGGAGATGGCAGAGAGAAGGGAGAAGGAGAGAAACTCGCATTCACACACACAGAGGAGGAGAGAGAGAGAGAGAGAGAAGGAGAAATGTGACATCACATCTCCCAGCCTCTCTCCCTCGCTCCCTCTCGCTCCCTCTTGCTGGCACCTTTGCTCCACTTCTCGCCGAGGAGGCGCACACACACTCAGTTCCTCGTTATCCTCCTTCGCCGCTCATAAAAAAAAGGGGGCTGGACCACAAAAGAAGAGGAAAAGGAAAACATTTTTATTTTGACAGGATGAACAACAGTTTCCCGAACATGGCGTCGATAGGCGACTTCGACCCACTCAACGCGTCTATTCCTGCGACCAAAGTTGAAATCACGGTGTCCTGCAGGTAAGGGAATGCGTCTTAACTTGGTTTCCTACTCTTGTCACGGGTTACGGAAAAACACCGAGCTGCGGACGCAGCTGGAAGTCACCTCAACTCCGTCCAAGTTTGTGTTTAGTTCCCGTTTAGCGTCTCTTATATCGACTACGACGACGTAAACAGCGTGGAAAATGACACTTTTTTGAAACGCTATTTATGTCGAGTCAACGTTACATTGTCGCAGTATTACTGTACTTTACCGACTCGTAGTAGCGCTAGCGTAATTAAACAGAAGTGTGGTGCCACTTTGTCCACTTCAACGCAGTTAAAACGAACCAGTTCGTATTGATAACATATATCATACAACACGTAGCAAGGGTGTATGTAATATGTGAATACTACGGGGAATTCTGTAACGTTTAAACCCGACAAGCTCCGCTCAAAGTCACTTTTAAGTGCCAGCGACGCATAGTTCAACGTTACTATACCGCGTGCATGTTTACAGTGACGCTATAGGAACAATTGTGTTGTATGACTATTACAAACACTGTCGGGTACACGGTCACGCTGTGAGACGATGTAGTGGTACAGTAGGAACAGTAGGATAAGGTATAAACTGATTTAATTAAAAAGGGCACTGTTGGCTTCCCGCCAGTGTGTCTGTAAAGTGCACGAGGATGCTAATGAGTTATTACTAATTATTCAGGCATACTGTTTCATACTGTGTCTGCGTTTCCGACGGTCTTGTCGTCGCTGGTTGGTGACCTGTCAATCATTTTGGCGCACAGAAAAGCACGTAAAGGGTTGTTACAATCATTGCATGCTGGTTATATGGTGTGTGTGTGTGTGTGTGTGTGTGTGGACACGCGAGTGACAGAGAAAGCAGGAGGACGAGGCTGGTGTGTGCTTAACCCTCTTTTAGAGTGAGGTCTTATACTCTGTCATTCATTTTCCTCTCTGAATACAAGCGGGGTGAGACATGCAGAGAGAGAGTGTGTGTGTGTGTGTGTGTGTGTGTGTGTGTGTGTGTGTGTGTGTGTGTGTGTGTGTGTGTGTGTGTTATTTTGTGCCTGGCTGCTGACCCACGGTATAGGCTACAGGCTGTGTTTGCTTTTACAGCCACGTTTTGTGAGAGGAGCCCCCCCAGTAAGGGAATCCAATTAAACGAGTCACCTCCATCAAATGAAAGAGGTCACATCAGCTGTTGTGTTTTTTATTATCATCTTGCCATAGAGAGGTTGTTTAATACACATTTGAATGCTTATGATGGAGAAAAAAAAAAGAAGAAGCTGTTAAAAAAGAAGAGTTGACATTTATAGCGTCACACCCCTGAAGCTGTCCGTGTAAAATAGGTTGCAGTGTATATGGGAGTTCCTCTGTGTTGATAAATGAACTGACTGATGACACCGTGCATTGTGCCTGTATATCTGATGATATGCAGATATGTCTCCCCTGCAGTTATGCAAATGTTAAACAGAAATATTATGGTAAAACTTTTCCTGAATCTAGGAAAAATGTGTTGAGACGCCTTTGCATGTTGACAAGGTGCTCCCCTGCCGTCAGTGTGTTGCTGTGGTTTTGTTTGTTGTTGCTTATTTCTTTTTTTCCAATCAAACATGATCTCTCAGAATGATATTTCAAGAGTTGAGACATTTTGGCAATGTGTTGCCGTCAACACAATCCTTTTTTTTTTTTTGGAACATGGGGTATCTGCCCGACCAGGTGAGTTACCTGGGTGCACAACACACGCTCATTTCTGGAATATCATTAATTGGAATTGACTTTAAACACGCTCCATGAATCCATCTATCCCTTTGATTTCCATTAACATGGTTTAATTAGAGTGCTTTACAATTAAGGCCATAAATCAAATGTCAGTGTTCTAATTTTGGCGTTAGTTAACTACACGATAGTATATTTTGGCACTGAGAATGACACTGATTGCCTTGATGCTGGCACTATTCAAAACCCAACCCTCAGGTGAGGTTACACCACTAGTCTAGGAGGAGAGGACAGACACCATTTCCTGAGTCCCTCACATGAGGTTTTATCAGCATCTCCTTATAACACAGAGACAATGTCATCTTCCAGCAGAATAAATGAACATGTTAGGCATAGGCAGAGTTAGCTAATGTCTGAGTCACCCAGCCCCCCCCCCCCGGGAGAGAGAGGGGGGGGGGGGGGGTATTGGTGGCTATCCTCCCACCTCCCACCTGAGGTAGAGCGGGAATGCCATGGTAACGGCCAGGTGTGTGTGTGTGTGGGCGTATAACATATACGTTGTGTGTTTCTGCATGTTTCAAGTGGATACAAAGGGCAGTGTACCATATCACCATGGTTACTACTTTGTTTTTAAAGTTTCCCACTGTGTGTGTGTGTGTGTGTGTGTGTGTGTGTGTGTGTGTGTGTGTAGTGGGGAGGGGGGGGTGTTAGAGTGAGAAATCTCACAGAGGAGACAATGGCTGAAGTGAAAGCAATATGGATGAATTGGTCAGACAATTCTGGATTTTTAAATATGTGGTGATGGCCACTGTCAACAGGGCAACAGGTGCATGTGTTGAGTCTGAGTGCATCTTGTGGAAAGGCGTGCAACAATCTGCGATGAGGATATTGGCTTCTTTCCAATGCAGATCAGCATTCTGGAAACTCCTTGAGTGCATTCTGGTTTGAAGATGTTGACACCTGTTTCAGGGAAATAACTAAAACAGGCAATTTGCCAACAAGTGACATCATCTTTTAATTTGATATGCATGCTTATTAAGCCTCTTTAAGACACTGAATGGCTGGTTGAGAGAGACTTTGGAGCACACGCTCTCATTCGAAGTCGCTCTGTGATTGCCGTGTAGCCGGTGGTGACATAACCCCTTGCAGTAATATTGACAGATCCTCGGCTCTTAGCCTGCATCTCCGGCTAATTCCGATAATGCTCCGATGCTGCGGGGGATATGAAGTCGGAGCTCGGGCTCAGACGGTGAGCTGCAGACATTTCTGCCGATCGATGGGAGAGCCCCCCGAGGTATCGGCTACGATCGATGCGCCGCCGACTCGATCCCGCCCGCTGCCCCGCACAAAGGCACACACATGCATGAGAGTGTGTTCACACATGCCGCGGGGGCCCCCACACATGAATGGCCGTGCGCGCAAACTATTCCTCACCCTCACTCGGAACAGTCGCAGAAGAATAAATGAGTCCCTGATGCACTTACCGGGGGGACTCTGCTGTGAGCGGCCTCGAGTCCAAATATTCCATTATGTCATTGATCGGGCCGGCACGCCGGTTGTTACTTCTCATATTTCATGCTTAGAGTATTGTTTTTGCAATTTTAGGAAGGTTTGTTTGTAGAGTCTCAAATTACTATTGCGAAATAATGCATATACATTTGTATTGATCTGCACAATGGGGCTGATACCTTGCTGTTATTGCTTCTTGGGTCTATATATATATATATATATATATATATATATATACAGGTGCTGTAATTTAATCTGTGTGTTTGCTTCAGTGTGTTTTCCTATTATCTGGAGGAGAAGGGCAGAAAGCGCAGCACTGTTTTGGTAGCGGCTATAGCTTGCATTAGCATCAAATGCTAGGTGAGCTAGATGGTGTTGTGCACTCATTTATTAATTAAATATATTTAAATGAGAAATTTGCCAGTATTTGATTGTATTTTTTTTCCAGGCAATTGTTTTGCACAGCTGCTCATGTTTACACAGTATTCTAACTTTTGAAAATTTTGATAAAAAAGAAGAACAACATCTATATAACATTTATATTCTTAAAAGAGGTGGCCCCCACTGGTGGCCCCCATTGAAAACATTTATTTTGTAATTTTTCATATCAGTACTGAAACTCTCGTATCAACACCAGCATTGAAAAGTTGCAAACAATAATAAGAGATAAGAAAACGGACCCCAACTCTTCGTTGCTAGGACTTCTGGGTACACTGCGGCCGTGTTGTTCTCCGTCTGAAGTCAGACTGAAAGAGAATGTCAGCTGACATATTTGTATTCAGAGGGGAAATTGCCCCATGGTAATGCGGATCACAAAACCAACCAGCCACTCAATAGATTACTGTTGTTGTTGTTGTTTTGGGGGGGCTGGCCACTTGCATATTTCACCAGCATTTGGCTGTTTGCTAATCTCCAACCGTGGATCCTAAAAAAGACGTGTGTTATGTTAGTGGTGGAATGCTTCACATTAGGTTGTTTCTTTAGTCTTCAGCTCATCTCTTTCTCCTACCAGCGTGACAGAAGAGCGAGAATAACAATAACAAGCTCGACGAATGACCCTGACAGAGATAAAAAAAAAAGGGACTGGTTTTATGATCAAAACAGTTTTTCCCCCACAATGTCTTGCTTGAAGCATCTTCTCTCTCTCTCTCTCTCTCTCTCTCTCTCTCTCTCTCTCTCTCTCTCTCTCTCTCTCTCTCTCTGTCAGCAAACATTGGAACTGTTGACAGTAATAACTCTCTCCTCCTCTTCTGTCTACCTTCCCTCTGCTGAGCGATGGAAAGAATACAAGCCATTTCTTTCCTGTGTCCAATGTTGCCACAACATAGTGGTTGTAAATGAAAACCAGAGAGAGAGAGAGAGGTTAACCATGTGTGTGTTCTTACAACCTGCTAGATATGAACACACAGTCTTGAATATGACCATCTGAATGAAAGTCAAGATATACTATTTCCCCATATTAATACATCTTAATTGTCATATACCTATACTGCTTTGTCCGTGTATATACAAAGGGTTCCTGGTTCAGAAATATCAAAAGAGGCCAAATTTGAAAACGAGGTCATATTTGTGCAGGCCTGAAGGCTGGGACACGCGACTGCTGTGATCCTAATGCATTTGTGGTATATTTTCAGGCCTGGCACAATACAGAGAAGACCCCAAATGCAGTTATCTTAGATGAAAACCAGATGTACAGGAAACCGGGGGCAGAAGGGGGGATGTGTAGAATTAGGAGGCCACATACATCCTCTCATTGTTCCACCCTGTATGTTGCATGACATGTGCCCTATATAAAGATGAAGCGAGAGCCTGAAAGGCAGGACTTGCGGATTCGACTTGAGACCTCCGGACGAGCTAGACGTCCGTAATGGCATGTGTTGCTTGTTTGTAATAAACTTTATTATACCAGCAAGAACAGTGTCCACGGAGCATCCTTCATCATCACTTCAACAGACCTGTCGCATGCAAGATACGACATAGATGGCGTCACGAACAGAACGGCAGTGACCTGGCGGCTTTCCGACGACTTCACATACGGTGAGCTCTCTCGATTGAATGCTGGTCATTAATTGGGGCTGTTATGTGGAATTGTTGGGTGAAGTTGCTTGGACACACCGTAAATTAAGAACCTTCTTGTTATGGACATGTCCTGTTGATTTGATGTTTAAAGTGAGGCTCCGTGCTAAATTTAATGAAAAAAAAAAAAAAAAAAAAAAAGGGGGAAGATGAAAAAGGAAAAAGGAAAAGGAATAGTTTAGAATAGCTTCATGGTAACGAATAAGGTGTGCTAAATAGTATCGTGCAAGATTAATGAAGAGGGGCCCTCAACTTCTTAACGGTAAGACATATGCATATTAGTCACCGCGTAACGATGGCTCTGACATAGTCCGGAATTAAGTTAGAAAAACAAAAAGGGGAGAAACCTGGATCCAGGTAATTTGAATAAATAAATGTAAAAGGTTAAAGGAAAGAGTGATAAGGAAATAAAGGAAATGATCATATGATTGAGCCGCAAATCAGATAGGTAGAGCCCTCAAGTGTAGGTGCATATAGTACGGGCCGAAATAAAACCTGAAATAACATCTTATGGTCAGTTTAAGAACTGGAGAGTGTAAATTCACAAATTCGATTGACTGTTACCACTCTGACATTGGTTGACGAACGGTGTCTGATGCAGCCTCTCATCGAATATTTACACCTCAGAGGTAGCATAAATTTTATTAAAAGGAAAAAAGGAAATATAGCGGCAAAAAGCATGCTGTGTGAATGAAGTGCTGAAAAAATAAAGGTGTGTGCGTGTGTTTACTTTGGGATTGAGCAAAGGGGAGAATGGGTGTGCGTCGAAGTGCTGAAAAAATAAATGTGTGTGCGTCTGTTTACTTTGGGATTGAGCAGACAGAGAGGAGAATGGGTGTGCGTAGACGGCTGACAATGTGTGTGTGTGAATCTTAGCTGCTGATGTGTTCCAGATGTGGGCCATAAAAATGCATAGGATGAGAATGGATGCGTTGAAAGAAAGAAAAAACATATTATGATTGAATAAACGTACATAGGTGGTGATTTTAGAACGGGACATTTAATAATTTGAAAGGACAGACATGTGGCCCGATATATTTGATGAAACAATGAGCTTCGTTTAAGGAGACGTAATGAATTGAATTGAATGATATAGTTGATAAAACAATGAGCTTCGTTTGAGAAGACTAATGAATTGAACGAGTCAGTAAATAAAACATGAGCTCTTCTTAAAAGGGACGTAAAATAACAAATGAGTTGTTAAATGCACAATGAACTTCGTTTAAGAAAGGTAGAATTTGACACCCCCTCCCCCCTCCCTCGTCTCAAAACTCCCTCCAGATGGAGGTCGAAAGGTGATGATAAAACGCTCTTGGGGGGTACAGAGAATTTCTTTGCCATTTGAACTGTTTAGGTTCAGTGGGAGTTCACTAAATGCTAAAATGTTTAGATAAAGGGGTTCAGATTAGCAATAATATTCATGTATGCTGTTAACGGGACCGAAGGGGTCATAAGAGACTAAATCATTGCCTGTTTCTTGTCTGTTATGTCATTTACGGTGAATGAGAATTGACAAGGGGAGGCAAGGCAGTGGACCGGCACATCACGGAGTGTGGCTGGCTGACGTCAAAGGGGAGGCTTCCGTTTCAATCTAAAGGCCGGTACAAATTTTATCTGCAGACTCTTTATGCATTTTCCATATTTGTATGTGTTCTCAGTCGTAGGTAATATTGAGGGTACACATATAAACCTGCTTTCATTTATAAGCCTAAGAGGATACTGACCTGATCCTATACACATGAAAGAATACATGCTCTAGGCAGATAGGAGAAATAAATAAATAAATAGAAAACTTGGCAACTGATTGACCAGTTAATGCATTTAATTAATTAATGGCATATGGTTGTTTGGTCTAACCTCTGCTGATAATTGCAGATGTCCATTTTTGTTATTGGGCGTGGTTTGTTTTGATCTGTGCTGTGGTGTACATCAATATGGTGACTGTCTGATGATTTGAGCTGAATAATTGATTGATTGATTGATTGATTGACTGAATATTGATTGATTGATTGATTGATTTGTTGATGATTGACAGATTGGTTTGTTAATTTGTTAAGTGATTAATTTGTTAATTGGTTATTGGTTAATTGGTTAATTGGTTAATTTGTTAATTGGTAATTGGTTAATTGATAATTGCTAAATCGGTTAGTTGGATAGTTGGTTAATTGGTAATTGGTTAATTTGCAATTGGTAATTGGTTAATTTGTTAATTTGATAATTGGTTAATTGAAAGGGGGAAGTAATCTAAATAGCCTTGAGTAGTTTTAATTGTAGCAATTAATTCTTAAAGTACAAATAACGGAAAATAAGAGGAAGTCATCATAATGGGAAAAAAGAATACTAAAAATCCAAAGGTAATCACTCCTGTTGAAGTGGTACAGAAGAATAATCCTCTAATTAGAGGCATTGCAGACATTGCAAAAATATCGGAAAAATGGCATAAACGCTGGCCTGAAATTGACCAACCATGGCCAGTGGAGGGGACTCTTAACCCAGATGTAATTAAAATAATGCTGGTACTTGTATCCACATACAAGGCAGAGCAAAAGAAGGGAAAAAAGGGGAGAAAACGCAAGGAGAAGAGGCAAGTGGAGCTTGGCATTCTCCAGTTGTTTGAAAATGAGGGACAGAAACTGATCAAAGCTGCAAACGATAAGAGGGATAAAGATGCAGAAGAAATAAAACAAAATACAGAACAAACAGAAAAACTGATGAAAGCCACCAATTCATTGTTCTCACATATGAACCCAGTGAAGGGACCGCCACCTTATGAGGTAGGGACAAAGTCCAAGAAAATCTATCCTCAGATCCCAGTGATCAGTCAGGAGGGTGACTACCATATCAGAAACGAGGAGGACATAATAATAGAAACAGGACGAGCGGAGACAACTATAACGATGCATCCAAGATCCAAAAGTAAGAAGAAAACAAAGTTTGAAGAAGGGAAGCAAGGGCGGAGCTATGGATACGAGAGTGACCAAAGCGACCAGGACAGGAGCAGGGGAGGATATGACCCTGAAGTCAGGCGGATGCTGGCCAGAGCGGAAAGGAAAGGAAATGTTAGCTCTGATGACAGTGAGGATGAAGAGAGCCATGAAGAGGAAGCCCGGAAGACTTTAAGAAAGGTCGAAATAAGCATAGACCGATGCCGCCGTGAACGACAAAAAACTGATAGGCCAGAAGAACGAAGAGAACTAGAATACCAGCTGGAAGAATTGCGGCTTCGGAAGGAAGAGGTAGAGAATGCAAACTTCCACCAATCTGCCAAGAAAGATAGAGTGCACTCTAGAAAACAGTCGAATCCCAGCAGGATGACTCCCGTGGTCATTCGAGGACAGAATTTGGAGTATAAGCCTTGGCAGAGTGCAGATATGTCAAACATACTGGAAAAGTTACCTACTCTTCAAGATGGAGCACATCCTTGGATTTCGAAGTTGGAAGAGATCCTGGTGGGAGAGCAACCAGCCATGGGAGATATCAAGAGACTCTTGGCCAACCTCGTTGGAATTCACGCTATGGGAGAGATTCTACAGAAAGCTGGACTTAATCGATATGTGGGAACTGCGGTGAATGATTCAGAGCTGTTTGCTGCAAATAGAGGTCAAGTGTGCAGGGCGCTGAAAGACACATTTCCGACAAATGTACATCCTGACAATATTCTTATTGAACCACTGGGACAAGAAGAAAACCCGAGGGCCTATGTGTCGAGAGTTCATCAAGTGTGGAGAAATGTCACAGGAAATGACCCGGATTTGAATCAAATGGAGCGGTCAATTTTGCGAGCCAGAATACAGAAGGGGTTGCCCCTGCCAGTGAGAAGCAAGTTGGCAGAGGTGGTTGGTCTTGGAAGCATGACAAAGGGTGTCTATACGGATCATATAGCCCACCAAGTGGAGCTGTATAGGAAAAAGGAACATGATCAGAAAGACCAGGACCAAGAGACCCTCAGGAAACTTAATCAAATACAACTGACGGATAACAGGAAGATGGAGAAGAAGCAGGCTCTGGTTATGCAGAATCAGGCTCCACTAGATCAACGAGTACCACAGCCTCAGCCGAACCAGGTTCAGCTCCAATCGTTCCAGCCACCGCCGGTGAGTCCATTTGTCTCTTACCCACCGCCAGCTTTTGATCAAGCGCAACCCTGGAGAGGAAGAGATCAACGAAACTTCGGACGAGGAGGAAGGTTTAATCCAAACTTTCAACAGCAATCAAACGAATGTTATACTTGTGGACAACACGGCCATTTTGCTCGCGAGTGCAACAGGTCAAGAAATTTCTACTAAAGAAGTACTAAAGAAGTACTAAAGGGGTTCAGAAACAGGTTACTACAGTAACCATTCCAAGGGTGATTAGTACACAGAGGAAACTTGTTACGTTAGTTCCAGAAACAACTAAGACTATTCATACAACTACTCAGACTACTACTCTAGCTAGGACTACAAAGGGGATGAATGCTACAACAGTAACGACATCTGTGGCACCTAAGACATTTGAAAACATAACGCGGACATCTAATATGACATCTAGAACAGTTAAGGTTATGATTAATGCAACCCAGAAGCTAATATCAAAAATTGAGTCTAGCGTGAACAACAGTAATGACATGGTTGAAGGTAGAGACCAAAGGATGGAAGAGAAGCATGGAGAGTCATCCATGACAGCTCAGAGGACTATTTCAAACGTAGATAATAACTTTGGTGACTCTGATCAGGCACCAGAGTACATGATGGATCAATACCATACAGTACAAAAGAGAGACACTAAATGGAAGGCATTTGGGTTTGATCCTTCGGTGTTACAAATTGCAGACCCGTGGGCAGGTAGGAACTTATGGTTCCAGCAAATAACCCACTCTGTAAGATCGGTTGTGAAAACGGATGGTCCATGTCTGGTGAAAGTCCTATCGCCGAATTCATGGCCTTCAATTTTAGAGACGATACCAGAACCACTTACCACTATGTGTCAAAGTTATGCATTATCATGGCTGTTGTATCACCAGCAGTCAGCAAGAGATACACTGATGTCTTGGTCAGTGCATCTGTTTAGACCTAGATTTACTTGTTCTTGGTTGACGGAATTATCATATGTAAATTTACTTGATCAGCATGAAGATATCAGAACAGCGGTCCCTGATATAATGGAGGTGACATCAGTGGGAGCTAACAGCTGTTTTTGTTCAAATACAACTCATAATGGGCCGGGAACGTTTATGGGGTTATCAGATTGTGATAAATATATGATGGACTTGGGTACAATGGAATATGGGAATAGGAATGATTCGTATGAAGCATCTTTTCAGATACCAAAAAACAAAAAGAAGACAATTTTAAGGGTATATAACCAGATATTGCCGGGAAATGTGACTATAGGGAATTTTAAGGATATTTGGTGGGTCTGTGGTGATAAGGCATACATATTTCTACCATATGGGTGGACAGGATGCTGTTATATGGCACTGTTGAAACTTCCATATGAGGTTCTTACTATCCAGAAGGGAGTAGGGCCAGACGGGGGCCAATCTGATGTCGCTTCACATAGTAGAATGAAACGTACGTTGGCACAGTTTCACAATTTGGAATCTTACCATTGGAGAATAAGTATAGGAGAAAAGTGGGGTATAGGATTATTTCCATGGTATGGGGTGACATTCTTGGCAGATCACATCGACAACATTACATACACCTTGCAGGGCTTTGCGAACGAAACCATAAGAGGTTTCGAATTTTTGTCAAACACTCAGAGAAGCCACAGACTGACGTTGCTAAAGCATGACATGGCTCTTGACTATATTTTGGCCAAACAAGGGGGCCTTTGTATGACTTTGAACTTAACAGGGGAGGCTTGCTATACGTTGATTCCTGATAGTTCTGATAATATGACTAGTGTCATAGAGGCATTAAAGCTCATAAGAGATGCGTTTGGTCCGTCAGAAGACGCAGGATGGTCTGCAAATGCTTGGTTGCAGGATAAATTGGGGCCACTAGGAGCAGTGTTAGTTCAGATTGTGGTAGCGCTAGTTCTGTCGTTGTGTGTGATGTTTTGTTTTTGTACGCTGTTGTTGACCTTTGCAAAGGCAATGATAATTAGATGGGTTGGAGTTGTGCTACCCGGCGATCAAACTCTGATGCCATTATTACACGAAGCTGACACGGACATGGATGAGGATGACGCAATAAAGATCGAAGTGGTGGAGGAATATCCATTTTGAATATCTCATGATTATAATCCTATTATTTACCTATGTTATGGCTTGCGTAGTTTGTAGTGTTGATTTTGTTTTGCTCTTTCGAGACTTTATTTAGTCTCGAAGGGGGGGGTATGGAAACAAATGAACAATATGATTAATGGACATTATGAGTTATAATCTCACATTTTACTTATAGAAGTGTTATTATTCGGTGTTTGATGTTTTAATGTGTATCTGTTCTGTATGCAAAAGATACTGGCCTTCTTTTCTTTCATTCTAGAACATATTGGGGGAAGACCACTGTGAGGGTGGTGGATTGTCAGGGACTCCGATGGGCTGAATGGATTCAGACACTTCAAACATGAAAACATGAAAATCTGAAGGACTCTGAACGTGGACTGGCGATACAACATCCAGATTCAAGACATCTTCGATACTACACCTGAGTCACGGCTGCTGAGAAAACTGCAGCGTTATACAGTCTCATGTCTTCACTGAAATGTTACATTAGTATTATTAAAAATGAATTTTCATCTGTGTATGTTAAATGCTTGGGAAATGATGGTTTCTAAATATAATGGGACCTCGGATGTTTTTCTTTTTCTCGATGTTTAGGGACAGTGGGGTAGGCAGGAAAAGGTCCATAGAAAGGTGCGATGGGTCGACCAGCCTGACTTTGGACATTGTTTTGTTTTGATTTGCTGAGTGTTCCATATGTATTTGCTTAAGTCATTTCCTTACACAAATTGCTAAATTTCTCATTTCAGTGTTTTGGAGTATTACTTATGGTTGCCTTGGCAGAGGGACCGTGAGAGAATTTTCCTGTTTACATTGTTTAATGGATATTTCAAGAAAAATTAGCTGCCTAACAGGTTTTTCACTCTCACTTTTTATATACTCCGTACCGTTGCTTTAATGTTAAAAAGGACGGGTTGTTAATCTTGTCATGATCATACACTTGTATGTCTCTTCTGTTATTTTTTCGAGACTTTGTGTAAGTCTCGAAGGGGGGAATATGTGGTATATTTTCAGGCCTGGCACAATACAGAGAAGACCCCAAATGCAGTTATCTTAGATGAAAACCAGATGTACAGGAAACCGGGGGCAGAAGGGGGGATGTGTAGAATTAGGAGGCCACATACATCCTCTCATTGTTCCACCCTGTATGTTGCATGACATGTGCCCTATATAAAGATGAAGCGAGAGCCCGAAAGGCAGGACTTGCGGATTCGACTTGAGACCTCCGGACGAGCTAGACGTCCGTAATGGCATGTGTTGCTTGTTTGTAATAAACTTTATTATACCAGCAAGAACAGTGTCCACGGAGCATCCTTCATCATCACTTCAACAGACCTGTCGCATGCAAGATACGACACATTCACTCCAAAAAAATGTGTCACCCTGTCGACTTCAAAACACTAGCAGTCCTGCGGCTTCAGGTATTTCCTGTCATGCAAAATACGAGTTAAAATACCGATTACATGAGAGCCGTTTCAGACTAATCTCTTGGGACAACTTCACGTTTTTCCTCATTGATTGAGTCCAATAATTGATGACGGTCACGTCACAAGATGTCTGGTCTACTAATAGACAAAGTCCAGAGCGGTTTTGAATCATTGCCTCGGGGAAGCACAGGTGAGAGTTTACTCAACAGCGGGACTCATCTAAACTCCACACAAAGGCTGGATTACTGGCTTCCCACACAGAGCACAAGGTAATCATATGCTCCTCATGGTGTTCAAGAGGTCCCCATTCTTCCTCCTAGAGGAAAACCTGGCCTTTGTCTAGGTTTGAGCCAGTGGTGCGTGTTGGCACATACTGATGGTTTGAATCGGGAGAAAGACTGTAACACGCGTCGCCTCTCGTTCCTCTTTCATTCTGACTATCAAACTACTAAAAACACTTGAACAAACCTTTTTATGATTGCATTATATGATTCTCCAAAATCCATATTAACGCGCCCGATGAATAATTCCTGTTAATGAGATGAAAATAATCGGGCTTGAAAACCCAGCTGTCTTAATCAGGGGATGTTGAACACCTGTGATGCCAGCCAGGTGAATGCAATTAACTGTGTATTGGGACTAAGCAGCAGCAGCAGTACTCTGGCTCCAGACAACCAATATTAAGGGAACATTGTGACTGTACTGTTGGAAAATATCTGAAGAGAATGAGGTAAGACTAGTAAGGAGGGTGTTCCAGACGCCCCTCTTCCAGCAACACTTTCCATCTCCTCCTAGGGAACCCCGCGGTGTTCCCAGGCCAGACGAGATAATCTCTCTGCCGTGTTCCGGGTCCACCCCGAGGCCTCTTACCGGTCCTCTGAGCTCCTCTCCCTATCTCTAAGGCTGAGCCCGGCCGCCCCACACGGAAGCTCATTTCGGCCGCTTGCATCCGCAATCTCGTTCTTTCGGTCACTACCCCCCGAAGCTCATGACCATCGGTGAGGGTCGGAATGTAGATGGGCTGGTAACACGAGAGTCTCGCCTTACGGCTCGGCTCCCTGTTCACCACAACGCCCGTAGCACTGCTGACGCAAACTGTATAAGTTATATATAGGTTGATGGACAAAATGATCAGCATGCATTGTAATCCATGTATCGTTGTAATGTTGACATTAAAAGTAATATCCCACCACCCTGAGCACTGAGAAGATACTGTAAAAAGATTTACAGTATCTTCCAGTCCCAAAGTCTTTCCGCAAAATAAGAAAAATGTATAGATTTTCCCATTGACTGCCATGCATTTTTAGCCTAAAAGCCTGGACATTTTAGTCTTATCTCATATAAAAGCGTAACTATTTTAGTGGAGTTTCAGTCAATGAAAACGGTCGATACACCCCCACAGCCCCCTGACTGCTCATTGTGTGCTGCTGGTGTCGTCCTGATATGGTGCACACAGCACAGGACACCAAACTGCTGCATTGAAAACAGACTATAATAGTTCGATTTTGGTAAAGTTTATTCTTTTTAAAACTACATTTTAGTCTCATCTCGCTGGTCTCAGTTGGTGTTTAATGACGTTATGGACGATAAGGTGGTTGTTGAACATGTCTGGTCCTAGTTTTCGTTAACGAAATGAAACACTGCGATGTGTAAACAGTGATTTGGTTAAATCTAACGGTGGGAAGCGGATGGGGCGAAGGCTGAAAATGAGGTTGGATGAATGAGGTTGTGTAAGGCTGGATCTCACGAAAACAGATGCAGACTTTGGACAAGTGAGCCAAGATTCAAGGAAAAGCTTGGTGGCATTTCAGAATTTATTTGGACTCCAGGTCATTGCTGTAATTATGAACGCATTCTTAGTCATCTTGAAAAACGATCCCTCAGAAAATGATTATAGACGTTGTGTTCCCCTGCTGTGTGGCAAAGTATTTAGTGTCAAAGTATTTTTTTTGAAGTGAACGCAAAGCTAAGATGTGACTCTTCGTCTGATGCCCGAGGGCCACATGCTCTGAATTATATCCCGTTGGCCCCTGTGGACTTCACACCATTGATTTTATTGATTCCCGTTTTAAAACTCTCCGGTGCCATTCCTCTTGTGAAGCAACTACAGAAAACCTTTATATTTTGCTCCAGGTCGTTAGGAGGTGAACCACTTACCCCGCCCTTGCAACCCTTTAACATCACGAGTCATGTGCGACCGGCTATCTATTTTCAGGTTGCTCACTCCCCCACTCCGTCTATGGGAAGTGATTGCGTTGACCTTTGTGGCCCCATAGAACTGGCATAATGGCTGTCTCATTGAAGACGCCGCTGACAACCATCACTTTGAAGGGAAGACGGGGTCGCCCGCTGTGCGCCGGTTCAATGCCAGCCCCGAAAGCACAAAAGGATGAGTGCGAGTGAGCGGTGACACGACGGCCGCTAACTTTTTTTTTTCCCCCTCGTGTGTTTACATGTGCTTCTGAGCAGCAGGGAGCGCAAATGACTTTTGGATGAGAGCGCAGCGGCGCCGGCAATCAGCGAGACAAAGCTATATCGAAGAAACTCTTTCTGAGCTGCCACAAATTGGCGCCATTGTCTTCCCGACCGCCTTGCTGAATCTCGGCCTCTGGGTGAGGCAGAGCGTGTTTTCGGCTGCTGTCGGACTGTGTTTGCGCGCATCCGTGAGAGTTTTTGTGTGCGTTCTGTAATCAGGTTTTCCTTCTAGTCGGGTCAGTTAAGATTTATGCACTCGGAGGGAATTACTATCGACCTCCTCCCTTGTGTTATTCTCCCACTGCAGGTGCTTTTCTCCATAAGTCAGCAGACCCCATGTGCACTTTGTCACAACGTGTGTGTGTGTGTATTAAATTGCACTGTTAACCGCACGTCTTTGGAGAACGCACACAGTGGCGCACTGCCTCCCCTCCATGCATCAGGCTGTACGGCTGCAGTGAGAAAATGGATTGATAAAGATCTGATGGAGAGGGAGAGCGAGTCACCTGCAAAGGTCAAGGTCCACACACACACACACACACGCATACCAGGTGTGTACCACTCTACTACTACATGCAGAAACAATAAATGGAGGGGTAATAGGTGTGCACGCTGACCTTACTCTCAAGGGGAGACGGCTGTGGTGTTATTTTAAAATGCAGGTGATAAAACATGGATTCAAGGACACACACATAAAAAACTGCTCTCTCAAAGGCAAGCTGACCTCAGTCAAAAATGGATGGTTGCAAATAAGAGACTTTCCAGTCCCTCGCCCTGAAAGTTTTTGGAGTTGATTTCCTATTGAATTCGCAGCACAAGAGATAGTTTTGTGTAGAGCAGACGTTCTGTCTAGGGCGTTTTTCTGGGAATACATTCCTGGGGTATAAGTGAGCACTGTACCTGTGGACCTCTGGGCCCGACAGGCGGTAAAGGTTCTGCTCCACGGGCCGTCAGAGAACGTGCTCGAGTCCTAATCGCAAATTAATTCATCAATAACTCTCACGGTGTCCAGCAGGAAGCCAGAGGGAGCGATTCAGGGACTGCGTACGGGCTGACACATGCATAACACATGCATATAGTGCACGCAGTGTGTGCACACATATGTAATTAAAATAATTTAAACACACACACACACATTTGTGCTGCTGTGCCTCCCGTCAGTCAGCCGGTGACATTTTCAGCACAAGCGGCACGCGCACAGAAAAATCACGTTTGATGCTCGTGACATTTTATTTCCACTCTGATGAAGCCACAATAAAACAAATCAAAACATCTCTGCCAGCCTAATTCGATTTATTATTTTTGACATTTCGGGTGTGATAATTTGGATATAGAATTCATGTGATCAGGGATTCTTCCTCTGCCTGTTTTTTTTTTTAGCGAGCTCTCGTATCGTCGGCGCGACACAGATTGAAACTATTCGACAAGTGAGATTACTTGACGTGCAGTAAATCACCCCCACAGCTCCCGTTCACAGCCAGAGAGAGGCGGGTACAGAGGGGGAGAGGGTGCAACCGGCTGGCCTAATGAAGTCATCTCCATCCCGGTCACATCGCACAGAGGCTGTTCAAATTCCTCCAGGGACGCTGCCTCCCCGTCTGTCTCACCCCCCCCCTCTCTATCATGTAGAAGCCCCCAGCCTCGGCCTGCACATCCAAGCATGTCTGTGTATTTCTCTCACACGCACACACACATGCACTCCAACCTCCTGTTGAAAGCATCGTACCAAGACCCCACAGCGCACGTGCAACAGCGGAGAAGGGAGATGGAGGGAGATGGAGGTTGATACTGTACGAGGGGAGTCAGAGAGAACCCCCCCCCCTTTCCTCGTCGTCGCCTATGGTGACCTCATCAACACAAACACACACACGCGCTTACACGTTCACGCTGTCCGTCATCCTGTAGCACAATTCATACAGACCGACACAATCACAAACCACACATACACTTCACACAGATTGTCACACACATGCACGGCTACTGAACACACAATTTGGGCTGCTTGACAACTACCATCTGAGCGTCTCCCACTTATTGCACTGACATTGTAGTACAAGCATATATACTGTATGACAAGAATTCTAGAAACGTATTAGACAAACCACCTCTTTGGGTGATTATCTCGCCCTCCGTCTGTCTCTTTGTGTCTGTAAAGCAGCTGAGACGGTTGTCGTTTGTCCCCGTTGAGCAGTTGCAAGCATCCGAAAGGCCAGTGACGTGTTGACGGAGGGAACTACAGGCGAGGTGGGCTAAACTGCAGTGAGAGCGCTGACAAAGGCATTTAAGGTAGAAGGCCACTCGCACAGACGTGTGGCTGTGTGTCGTCCATCGCTTATGCGTATTCTGTTGCACATGTCTGTGTGTAAAATAGATAGTAGGGTGGCATATTTCAGCGTGTGTGTGTGTGTGTGTGTGCGTGTGCTGAGATGTTCTCTTGGCTCTCCCAGCCCTTGTCAAAAAGAATTAGGGCAGCGCTTTTAGAGAAGCAGAGAGAGAATACAAGCTGCTGATGCTTCCCTTCAGTGTGTGTGTGTGTGTGTGTGTGTGTGTGTGTGTGAGAGAGAGATTGAGGAGGGGGGGTCGTCAGTAGCAAATTGGATAGATCAGTAAAAATAAAAAAGCGGCGGGAAAGAAGTGATGGAGAAAGAGATGAGAGATGCAGGTACCTGTAGCACTGTGCTCAGCGACCTGTTGAGAACATCTGAGCATGCCCAGTCGTCTCCTCTCGCTCCACATGTTTCTAAGAATATTCCAGGCCTGTTGCTAAGCACGTCGATGCACACGCACACACACACACACACAGACACAGAGTCCTGCGGTGGTGCATGTGATGCAGAGAAGAGCATGAAAGGCCAAGAGAATAGAAGCTTTTGTTTAAACACCAATGTCTTTGATTAAAAAAAACATCCCGACTGGAAAACACTTAAATTTAAGTCAGAATGTTTGAAGTGTGACATTAAAAGGTATCATTAAAAAGATATCATCAGAGGAATAATGTTTTTTTTTTTCTCGTGTATGATTCGTCCGTTATGTTCGTTGCATAATATATGAGGGTGTGTTAGACCGCCGTAACAAGCCCTCAAAGCTCCATTTAACCGTATTGTTGGTATTAACATTTAAGGAGAGGACTCCCAGTGACGTGGAAGGGTTTCTTGTACTGTCGGGGCCCCCTCAGCATCAACACTGAAGCTTTTTGCAGCTTTTAGCTGCTTTCAGCTCGCTGTGGTTTTGCGGATTGGCAGGTCTGCACCTCAGAGGGCAAAAAAAAAACCCGTTTCTCAGAGTCGACTCCTCTTTTGTCTCCTGAGAGATGAGTCATATTCCCTCTTTTGAAATCACACTATTCCTCGTGTTTTTTTCTCTCAAACTTTCAGAGGTCACAAATAAAGATCATTGTCAGCTGAACAGCAAATGGAATCGTCGACAGTTCACAGAGAAAGCTCGGGGAACAGACGTCTCCGGCGTGATGAGCCGGTGTTCGCTCTGTGTTCCACCTGTGCTGCTCATCTGAGACTGGACCTAAATCTACAATGGAATATACATGTTTTATGAATCAGGCTACTTCAAAGGGCCAAGCCAGCATGACCGGGTGCTTCATGGAACAAGACGAAAGTAAATAATAGAGAATTTCTGTATATATATATATATACGTATATTATATATTCCAATTCCCACAGACCTCTGACTGCCATGTCCTGCACGAAAAAAGGGACTTGAGACGATGGTGATCTTTCTTCTGCTGGTGTTTGCCATCTCACATGGACTCTAATTTACAGATCATGTCACCTCAGCAGAAATAGTCTCATTATCTTCCACCCAGCGTTATCTATATAGCCTTTGCTGTCTTTATTTGCTTCACTGAGTAGATGCGCCCAAGGTTTATTAGATCTGGAATACTGGACCTGCCAGGTAGCTCCGTGTGGCTCTCTGCGTGTATCTACATGTGTGTGAATGTATCTAGTTCAGTGAGACGGCGGGTAGTCTCCACAGAGCCTATTCAGGTCACGGTCAGAGTGAGAGAGAGAGAGAGAAAGTCAAACAGAAGACAGGAGTTTAATGCTCCGGGCTCTCACGGGCTCCCCCCCCCCCCCCCCCCCCCCCCCCCCCCCCCCCCCCCCCCGAGAAGAGGACAGAACAGGAGACGAGTAGACTCGTTGGAAATGCAGTAATAAAGAGGAGTAATGATGTAAAAGCAGGGGAGAACATCTCGAGCTCAAGCAGAGACGGAGGATGTCTGAGGGAGCACGAGGTGAAGCGGAACAAACGAGATGAAGAGACAAGCTCCAGGTATCAAACAGCTGGGGCAGAAATACCAGAGCAGAGTAATCAGATTACATCTTTGGATGAAAACCAGCCATTGGAATAAAGGATACCTGGTTCAGTTATGATGCTGGAGCTCCTATACTGCAACATGAATGAAAAATCAGTTTTGATGATATTGGCATGCATTTAAACGTGTACTGATACGAGCTATTGGTCATTTCAAGTAACCCAAGGCAGCTGCTGCCTCTGTCTTCCACAGAACAAGCAATTTGGTGTGCTGTCACATCCCTTTACTCACACAGTTAGCAATGTTTGAAGGCTTATTGTTAACAAAACTGAACTCAAATATGATGAAATGATACGCACTCTAATCTTTTGTTTAAGGAAAAGTGCAGTCGTCACACATCTGAGGGGTCGATGGACAAATTTGTATTCATTATTCGTATACTTTTCTCCAATCTTTGCTTTTTTTAGGGGTAATATTGGATAATTTGACCGCTTTTGGCCTCAATTATTTAAATCAAGCCATTTTCGAGGTTGGGAGGCCACATAGCTCTTTAGTAAATGTGCTAACAACTGATGGACTTGAGGAAGGTGAAAAGAGGCCCAAACCAAAACACTCTCAAGGGGTCACAAACAAAAGAGGCTGGGATCCATCAGCTTAATATTTAATAATAATAACAATCTGAAAGGGCTGTAAAATAAATGTAGTAGAGTACAATTGCAAATGTTCTCTCTGAGATGTAGTGGAGAGTTCCTATAAAGTTGCATTAAATGAAAATACATGAAGTACCTTATTACGAAGTACGACTTAGTTACTTTCCACCAATAACTCTAAACTAACTAACTAATTACAGCTGTCTGAGAATGAGTGAGAAGAACCCATTAAAGGAATAATTCTCGCACTTACCTCTGCTTTTAACCCTAATCCCCTCTTCTCTCCTCTTCCTCCCCTCTCCTCTCTCCTCTCCTCTCTTCTCCTCTCCCCTCTCCTCTCCTCTCCGCACACCTCCAGTTGGCTAAAAACCCAATTTACTTTTGTCGTGCCGGAGAGGGTTGTGAGGGTACCCGGGGGAGTTTTGCTGTTGTGTCGTCAGGTAACACACTGCCAGGGACACGGCATCTGTAGTCCAAAAAGTCACAGATGTATTCATTAATATGAAAATAGGAGGGGGAAATGATAGAGGGGTAGACTGTAGATGAGAGAGAGAGAGAGGGAAGAGGAGAGAGGAGGTGGGGAAGGAGGAACGTGTGTGTGTGGGGGGGAGAGAGAGGAGAGGGAAGGGGGTAAAAAGGTGAGCGCCACAAATGCCACAGCACTGCCCTGCTCCTCGGGTGGAAAAAAACACACACACACACACACACCTGTCAGTCAAGTGGCCCCAATTGGCTGTCAGTAGTTGCCATGGTTACCGTCCCCATTCCGCTGTTATCGCGCGGCTCTCCCCAGTGAGCAAACGCACAAAGGTGTGTCTTCCGTCTCCGAGTCGTCATATAAAGATGCTGCCTCACCGTCTCTCTGTCTTTTAGTCCCTGTTTACTTTTCATCATTTGAAGCTCTCTCAGAGGGAGATTGAGAATGCAAATTAGCGTAACGGAGCGCCTGTGTGTGTGTGTGTTTGTGTGTGTCTTTACCGCCCATCTGGTGTCAGATTACACTTCCTGTCGCTGTGATTGACGGCTGTCGGGGGAACTGCGTACGAGGCATGGCCTGGATGCCAGGGAACTGTACCGGTATAGGCTGCCCACAGGGAGGAGAAAAAAGTCTGGTATGACAGTAGACGCTTTGATCAGATCTGAGATCAGCACCGTCGTATCTACTCGTGACTTAGTGTGTCGGCGATGCCGGCATAGTGCTTTGCTTGTTGTGCTTTAAGATGTAGGAGAAAAGTTGGTTAAAACTGTGGCATGAATAGTGATTCCCTTTGCAGACGGTGGCAAACTTCTCATGAGTTTATTGTTTTCAAAACAACGCCATCATGGCATTTACAGACGATCTATTGGTTTGTTTATGTTAAGAAGTAGGAGAACGTTCTCAACCCATAAAGGAATACCCCAAATTTGGAGATACAGGGCTTTCACATGAACTGTATGTTAGTGATTCAGATCTCATTTTTGATTAAATGTGCGGTATAGGTTCTACAGCGGAACAGGATCTAATCTGCCACAAATGTATTACATGAAGAAAACCCCAAACCCAAACGAACCAACAAGGTAAACCTGCAGTGCAGCGAAATAGATTTAAAGGAAGAAAAGATAATAGCTTAACTGAACTAATCATTTCCCGTCACACACTCATGTGACCACTGCTAACTGCCTCTCAGTATGCAGGTATTTATGGCTCCGACATTGTAATAATCACCAAATGCGTCATCCGTGGTCTGTTCTTTCTCGCTAATGGCCTTAAAAGCTGCACAGGTGAAAGCTTGAAAAGGCGCATATATATATATATATATATATATTTATATATATATATAAAACCAGATTGTCATGGTCTGCATGTCCGCATTTTTTTTCTTTTCTTTTGTCATCACAGCGTCGGCAAACGCGCCTACTGCCCAGCATCTGTAATTGATTTGATTTCTTTAAAAGGATAATGAACCGTGTAGAGGCTGACTCAGTCACTTAAGGAGTTTGATCATGGTATTTGCACTGGGTCTCACTCAGATGTGGTAAGAGATTAGAAAGAGAGATAAAGACAAGAGGGGAAAAAAAAAAAAATGAAGCGATTAATCTCTCGTGCCGTGTGTGCACCACCAATAGTGAGCGAGCCAGCAGAAAGGCCAAAGGTGGTGTTTCTGTGGGGAGGGCTGACGGAGAGAGAAAGTGGCTGCATCTGAACACACCACAGCAGAGCGCCTCTGGGAAATCTATTGAAGAAATCAATATTTCCTGACACGAACGAGTGCTCCGCTTTGACATTCCCATACTGGTCGTCATAGCCGATTGGTTGATTTATATATTCATCTTTTTGTCTTTTATTTGACCAAAAAAAGGCATATAATCAAAATCACACATTACTGGTGTGAGAATATAGAGTTTTTGGGAAACTCTCGGCTAAAAATACTACCGCACTATTTTAGCGTGGTACCTTTTTTTTTTTTTTTTTTTTTTTTTTTCGCAGAACTCTCTGTGACTCGGATGGCAGCTTTTAGCTTTCCGCTGCCTGCCTCTGCATGAAAGGAGGGAGAGAAAAAGAGAGAGAGAGCCATGACTCATTCACATTATCCTCTGAAGTGGAAATCCTGAAAATGTGTCTCACTCACACACACACACACACACACACACACACACACACAGAAACACACAGCTCGTGTGCAGGGGGAGCCCAGGAGCCCATTCGGAGTGCCACCATGTGTGATGTGCTTCGAGCAGCAGCCGGTCAGAGAGCGTGGAGCCTCACATTTCCTCTCGAAGGGAGAAAGTGCATTTTAACTTATTTTACCAAACTGTACCTCCGACTGGGGGGCACATGGTGCCACATGGTGCAGAACAGATGACGGAAGAGAGACTGAAGATCTACGGGACGTATTTAAAAGTAACTTTATCGACAAACGTTCATGCGATCGACTTCACACTCGCCGGGTGAGTCGTATTGGACCCGAAGAAGAAGTTGAAGTTGTTTGGATGAGCCAAACCACTAGAGGTCAGCCGATCGGCAACCTTTTGGAGCAGGCACCTTTTCAGCGGGCTCTGCACTAGTCTTTTAAATTCCACTTGATTCCGCTGTCACTAGGCAACAGCATCCCACACCTGTTGGACCAATTAAGTAATGTCTGACAAAGATAATGCCAAGTCACATGAGTTTACCATGCTGGTTTGCACAGCTTTAGCCATCAGTCAGGCTAAGCTTTAAAGCGCATAAACAGTAGTATTTAGCACAAGGAAAGGTTTTAGCACATCTAAACTGGATTATTGTGTCCATCTGTGGTTTTTGGTTGCTGAGGACTCATTACACAGTAGGCAAACACCTACGGGTGATGTTGAGTCTGCAGTGCACCCGCTGTGCATCTTTGCATTATGGGAGGAAACACTGTAGTGACCTGGAACATGTAACCTGAGCCAAAATGCAACAAACAACGGCTTAAAATGCTTAAAAAGTTTTGTCTTGACGGCAAATCGTTGTGCAAAGTTCCTTGACATACATTTGATATGACGAGCGAGTGAACTGATGAGGGGCCGGGCGGATACCAGAGGTGACAAACACGAGAGAGAGACAGAGAAGGAAATGCCGTACAGCAGGTGGTGTTGATGCGTTCACGTGAGGAAGAGTGAGAGGTATAGAGATAACTGAGAGTGAGCCGAGGAGCAGAAAATGACTGCAGTCAGAGAGGCTGTCACTGAAAACCAGCTCGCTGCCTGGGCTCTCTCCAGGTTTCGGGGGCTTTGTCTGACGGCTTTTCACAATCCCCGGGATTCAAAGGATGACTGGAAGCATTACCCACATTTCCATGTCTCCTCCGCAAACCCGGAAACACCAGTGCACCTTTTAAATCGATGAAAGGCCAGATCGGGTAGAGTAGATCTTAATTGTCGTCGAGGCCCTTAACACGCTCGAGTGATTTAACCTCATTGACGAGTTAGCGATCCCAATCTCTCCTCTCCTCTCTGGACCATTAGGTGCCATCATCATCATCACCACCACCGTCATTCATCTCATTATTCACAAATCTGTATTAATGATAAGGTTTTATGCCACTTTCACATCAGGCCGTTTAGTTTCCTTCCTCTTCTTGGGGAACATGAATTTGTCACGGTTTCCTTGAAGTCCATCTCTGCTGAAAGCGAAGACGCAGTATCCCACTGTAGAGAGCGTGATCTTAGATGTAGTGTTTTTCAAGCATGAAATTAGGAGCCATAAAAATCGGAGGTGCACGTGGAGCCTGGACATGTAGCTCAGTTTGTCTCCTCGTGTCGGGTTTAACCGACAAAACAATTCACTGCGGGAATCGAGATGCTGTGGAGAGAAAGCTCCTTGTGGCTAATGCTGCGGTACATCCAGTATTTCAGATATTTTTTGTGTATTCTCACACCTCGGACAAGAGTTTCACAGAATTACTGTAAACAGAGCGTGATGCTATCGTGCCGACTCGTTGCCAAAAGAGTACATAAATAGTCAGTGTGTTAAAAACGCATTCAGTGCCATGTTTGGACATGTTTTCTTTTCCCCTCTCACACAAGGAATCTGTGTTTGTGACTGCTTTCCCCCTTTGTGTCTCCACAGAAACCTGCTGGACAGGGACACCTTCTCCAAATCAGACCCAAGTAAGACCCACCACCTGTCTTGTTGTGTGTTTCTATCAGTGCATGACTGTTAGATGGGATAGCAGAAGATCGTGGCTCTTTATCGTTGCCCAAAATCACAAAAGGAGAAAGTAAGGATAGACAAGAGGGGCAAGAAGGAAGGTTTGAAAAAGTAAAGAACAAGTGTCAAAGAAGCAACTAAGGGATGGAGCAATGAATAAAGGACCAATAGAAGGTCTTTGGTTTTGCCATATGAAGTTGTGAGTCACTTCGTGTGTGTGTTAGGTGTTGTTTTTTTTCACTAAATGCGTGAGAAGGGCTGGAGGCGAGTCTGACTAATGCATGAGGCCAAATGAAGAAGCTTCTCTCTGTAGATTCACAGAATAGTTGGTAGTTCTCCTCCTCTCCTCTCCCAGCAGCTTAAAATCATTCGAATAATGCCGTTAGTGGAAGGGCAGTGAGCTAAAGTACGACTCTGACCTTTTGGGAAATAAGCTTATTCGCTTGCTGAAGTGAAGAGTCAGAAGAGAAGATCAATAGCACTTTCCTGTACGCCAGAGCTGTTGGCTTTCACATCAGGAACACGGGCCGGATCAGAGTACACTAGACCAGTGATTCTTAACCATGGGGCCGCGGCCCACGATTGGGCCACGAGCGCCTCCTAGAGGGCCGCAAAAAACTTTCAGTTTTGCACCTGTGGGCCGCGGGACCGCATAGGTTATCAATTGAAGACACCAGAGATATTACTGTTATCCATGAGATGCTCAGTTACAATATAGCTTCCCACCACCTGGTGGCGGTAATGCGTCAGTCAGTTGTTTAACAAGCTCCAATAAGCAGAAGAAGACACTCAGCTAGCCGCTAGCCTGTAGCGAAAGTTATGGATAAGTTTTTAAAAAGAAAAAATGAAGACGACAGTGGTGCCATACCCCCCAAAAGTCTAAATGTGTGCGCAAATACAATACTGACTTTCTTAAGTACGGCTTTTTGAACGGAGGCAACGAGGCAGAGCCGAGGGCTCAGTGTGTGGAATGTGGGCTAATGCTATCAAACGAAGCACTGAAGCCTTCAAAAATAAAGCGACACCTGGCGACGAAACATCCAACGCTCGTGGGAAAGCCTGTTGGGCTTCTTGTTGTGTATGCAGGTTTACATACACATGATAAATAAATGTCTTTGTGATCATCACATTGTATCATCTCATTTGTTTGACAAGGGTTTTGCCTGTTCAACTCCGCGAGGGCGCCGGCGTCCTCGATCCCCTCCCCTTCCGTTCCTACGGCTTGCTTGCGCAAAATACATCACAAAACATGGCCGTGTTTGGTATCCCAGCATGCCCAAAACCCTCATCTTTGCAAAGAAATCATCGATTTTCTTTAATTTCTTATGGATTTTTCACAAAAGGAGCCCAAACACACACTGTCCAAAGTCGCCATAACCGCTGCAAGTCGGATCTTGCAGCATTTCGACTGAAAAAGACACATTACAGACCCAACAATGTGCTAGCGTATGTTACCATGGAGCTAGTGGCTTCAGAAAACGCTAGTACTTATAGTACAAACCTTATCTTCCTCTTCTATAAGCCGTCAACCAACCTATAACCTCGCGTAACTGAGCTACCCGCATACTCGATCGTGCGCTCGGTCGCAGCCATTACGCACAGCAAGTCCGCTACTCGCACACCAAGTCTTCGACCATATATATATAGATTTTGCAATTTGCAAAGGCTAAAAATAAAAGTAAAATAATATAATATCAAATATAAAGGGAGAAACACCTTTAGTGTGTCAGAATATCATTTGGTTACCATGTGTCCATTTGGGTCTCCAAATATCCTTTGAGAGCTCCGCCTGGATCTCTTCATGGAAGAAACACTGTAGAATGGTCATACTTTGTCCAATCTTCTTCAAATTTGAGGCAGTTGTTCACTGATAGTGTAGTTACAGCCCTATACCGTCCTTTACCTGTACAGATACAGCCACAGGCAGTTATTTATACTGAAAGATACTTTTTTATTTTATGCGGACAAAAATCTTCAATTTTTACTGACTCCAAAGGCCCACTGCTCTGTTTCTGTATGACCTACAGGTTTTCTGACACTTTTGATGCATATAGTCAGAGTGGTTCAGAAGCTACAGCCATTTTAATTTGGGTATGTCATTTTAGGCGGTTTTGCTCCAAAATAGGGGTGGAGTTGAACAGGTAACAATATAGTTATTGAATACAAATCAAACCAAGAGTGAGATCAATTAGTTAAACTAATAGTGTTAATATTTGAACTTTGTACTTGAAAAGTTGGGCCCCGAGGTCAAAAAGGTTAAGAACCCCTGCACTAGACCCTAAAGAGGGTGAACACTGTGTACCGCACCCGGGCTCTATTAACGCAAGTAGCAGTCAGCGGGTAGAGGACGCGCCAATCTCACCCTCTGAACAGCAGGGACAATCAATGATGAAGATGGGAGGCGGGTGAAAGTGTCGTTGTTGACGTTATTGTCTCCTAAATATAAAGACTAGTCGGAAAAATGCAAAGGTCAGCTTCATTGTCTGGGATCTGTTTGGCTGTGATGACGCACATCGGAAAACTCAGCTTTATCTGTAAGTGAACTGATAAATTAGCTTCTACACAACACAACAAGTAGCTTTATACTTTCCTATACTTCGTATCCAGCACATTACTTTCTTTGCTCGAATAAGGATTTGTCCCCAAATGTTGGACTATTCCTTTAAGAGAGTTTTGTGGTGTGTTGAGTGGTTTGTAAATGTTAGAAGTCAAAAAATAAGATAATATCATCATTATTATGAAGAGGATATTTGTCGTATTGAGGTGTTTATTTGAGATTATGATGTCAGGATGACTTTCGGTGGTACTATGACCCACCACACACACACACACACACACACACACACACTGCTTTTAAAGAACTTAGTACGTCAGCACATTCACAGAAGCATGGGATAAAAAGGACTCAAGGTGATGATGACAGTGATGAACCCGATGACGGGAATGACAGTGATTCACATGATGAGGATGATGTGGAGGAGGAGGAGGAGGCAGCTCAGGCTTTACCCATACATTGACTCTTTCGCTGAGTAGCACTTGTTGTTATGCTGAGCACGGCGACTTCGGTCTCATTATGTGAACCAGCCCGACAGGAGTAAAGAGCAAGGAGGTGGAAGGGATGAGGAAAAAAAAAAAGAGAAGGTCTGAGACACTGGAAATATAGAGATCCCTTGGATCTGTCACTCGCTGGTGGAAAAAAAACAACCTTTAAATGTAAAGAGCAGTGATCCAAAAAGAAAAGCAAGACGTTTGGTACAAGTGGGATAGAGACGTAAAGCCCTTCAAGATATAAGCCGCAAAACCATGAAGAAGTTTTCTTTTATATTATCGGTTTAAATCTGTCTGTTCCCTAAAATATAGTTTCTATCAGACCCCAGAAATAAGAAGGAAGATCTGTGTGTGTGTGTGTGTGTGTCTGTGTGCGTGTGCGTGCACGCCCATTGATATGTCACTTATCGGAGAAGAACATCAAAGGGCCTCCTGAAATGAAGTGTATGATGAGTGAGCTCAGTAATTTGCCTTTTAGTGAATTGTCTCGTTTGGGGGAAATTGCATAATGTGCTGTAATGATGTCTTTCACCATCTGAAGATGGGGAATATGTTTGGGCTTCATGAATACAACTATTAGGTGCTTTTGATGTACTGTCGTTGTTTCTAATTCATACATTTATGGCTTGTTAGTCATGCTCTAATGGAGGCAATAAATACCGTGACATTTGAGTTTTTTTAATTTATTTATTTACTTGGTGTTTTTATGAGTAATGTTCCTTTATGCTTCCCTTAGTTATCCTAGCCGCCAGTCAGAAATATATATGTCATAAAGAAGAATCCTATTGTGCTAATAGGCAGCTAGTTGTTAGGTCCAGTATATGAATAATTGAGAAAGTTTTGTGGACTTTTAGCATGCAGAGTTAATGATCTTTAATGTCACGTGTGTCTGTTCTTCACAGTTTGTGTTCTCTACGCACAAGGCATGGGCAACAAGGAGTGGAGAGAGGTGAGAACTACAGAGGAGTATGTATCACAGTATGTCGCCTCACCAGTCTTCATCCAAAATGCGTCATTTCAGCACAAACAGAGACAACAACAGACTCCACTGTTGCTTCTCTGCAGCCTTTACATTCTATTCACTCATCAGTTGGCTAGCTACGGTACAACAAGAGGCTACAGCTATGCTAGCAGCGTCGTAAGGCTGTGCTTGTGCACGGCGGCGCTTTGAGGTAAATGCTAATGTCGCCGCGCTAACATGCTGAGGGGTCATTCGTACGCTCCCAGGCTCCTCATTGGTCGGGGCAAAACTGTCTTGCTTGCAAATTTGAGGTCATAGGTTTTAAGCAGTGTAACAGCAGTTGGCTATAAACGGGAGGTGGCTGCATTCAACACACTGTATTGACTCAGGGAAACATACAGTGAATATTTGAACACATCTTTAAAATGTGTCACATTAATATTTGCAATATAGAATGCTGTATTTTTGTAGTCCAAGCCACGGAAAAGTTAGCAGTCGACAAAAAAGCCATTGGGATTTTTCCTTTTGATTTTTAGATTATTGCTAACAATAAGCTCTGTGGCAAACGCAAGTTTATGATACGTACATGTTTGGTTCAGCAAAATAATGGACACAGATGAACACCACTTTTAGGGTTTTTGAAGTGTGAATGCGATGGGGCAGAAGCAAAAAGCTAGTTGGGCTATAAATGAACTGCACCACGGTCACATGATCGCGATCATATACAACGCGGCCGTGAGGCGGACTAGTCGGCGTGATGACGTGTTGTAGTCTCATAATGTACAACTGGAGCTGGTTAGTTTAGCTTCAGTCACGCCATCGTGGAAGCTGTAGATACTATGAAGTAATAGTGTTATTGAAGTTCTGGTCAATTTCATTCACTAACATGAACTTCTTGTGATCGGTAAGCCCGCTTTTGTGCTCGCAGACACAACCAGTACCGACAGCTTGTTTATGAGTGAATATTCATGAATCTAAATGAGGGGGCAAATATTGCACCTACAATCATCCCCAGTTATTCAGAGTTCTGAGTAGCCCATCATCTGAATGTATTATAAACAAATGCCAAAGCGGAACCTCCCTGACCCCCATTGGCTTGATACCGCATCTGCTCTGCATTCATTACTCTGTAGCTGCCGATAATCTTCCGGAACCAGCCGCTGCCCTGACGTGTCACCTGAGGAGTGATCAGTTATGAGTTCTGAGTTTTAAGGCTCGGCGAGCTGCAGAAATATTAAACCTTCAGATAAACGGTTTCATATCAACGTGGACATCTGCATAGATTGTGAAGATTTGGGTCATCAAACTGACATTCTTTTGTGGTCCCAACATTTAGAAATACAGAGATATGTTGAAGAAACTGTGGTTTTCCCAAAAGGTATTCTTATCCGTCTTCCTTTCTCTGTGTAGTTTGGGAGAACAGAGGTGATTGACAACACGCTAAACCCAGACTTTGTGCGGAAATTCATTTTGGACTACTTCTTTGAGGAGCGACAGAACCTGCGATTTGACTTGTAAGTAACGCCGACACCTGTGTGTGTGTGTGTGTGTGTGTGTGTGTGTGTGTGTGTGTGTGTGTTTGTACGTGTACGTCATTCTGGTATTAATATTTGCTGGAATCAATTCTTGTTCTGGCACCAGACATTGTAAAGGTCAAATAGCATTTAAGGTTCAAGAGATGATCTTTGGTTGACTCAAATGTTGGAAGCCTCTTCTAGAAAACATCTCTTTCACATCATTACTTCCTAAAATAGGCTTCCATTAAACCTCAGTGAGGCTCCAGATGTCACCTGCAAAATGTGAAAATTATTAGATTCCATAACTATTTGATTCTAGTTCTACAAATATGGCTGTTTTATCTTAGATTTGTATCTCTTTACTGGATAGTCGTTGGCGAGCAACACCGTTATCTACTCAACTCTAATTAACTTAATTTCACCAAGAGAAGATTAAGTAGATCGCACAATGCATGTGACACTTACTATTAATTGATACCACCTAATAAAGGCTTATTATATAACAATTACAGCAGTGGTTCTCAAACGTTTTCTGTCGCGCCCCACTTTGGAGGAAGAAAAATGTTCATGCCCCAACAAAATTGTAACAAAATGGTCTATGTTGAATTTTTATTGAAATAACATTTTGTGACTCCTCCATCTGTGCTTTTTCAAATAATAGAATAAAGAAAATTGCAATCACTTTTAAGTAAACCAGATTGCTCCATCAGACAAAAACTAATAAAATGTGCAATCACTTTGTTAGAACAATGCAAATAAAGTTATATCTGTGCAAAAAAGAACTACAATTTGGCAAAAAATAGCTTATTGCAATTGGCTGCAATTAACGTGTTTTGCACTAAACATCTTTTCAAGATAACAATAAAGTGCAACCTGTGAAAAACTAAACAAAACAAGTTCAAATATTTGGCTATAAAGAGTTTTACACTGCATATGTTTTCAACAATAACGTCCAACCTGTGCATATCTCATAAAAATGAGATACTATCTCATAATAATGAGATATGTATCTCATAATAATGAGATACATATCTCATAATTATGAGATAGTAAGTCATAATTATGAGATGCTAAGTCATTATTTTGAGATAGTATCTCATTATAATGACTTACAGGATCTGTAATTTTTCCTCACAGTGGCGGAAACGGGCTTCCATACTTTTCGTCATGTATTTATTAATTACTTTAACAAAAAAAAAAAGGAATTCTGCATTTCCCCCTGCGCCCCACCTGTAATACCACCGCGCCCCACAGTTTGAGAACCACTGCATTACAGGAACAAGGGCTTAATTTGATACAGAAATGTACTGAAGAAAGAAGATAATTGAACACACTCATTATTTAGTGCTTTAATGTAGATTTAAAAGTTGTTTTCAAAAGTTATACACTGACAAATCTTCCTAACTCAGAGCGACTTATGACACAGAAGTTTATCATAGTACATCACTGAGACAGCTTCATCTGTTAAGATGCATTGCTGCGCTCATTATATTGGTTGATGGCAAATTCAAAAGCAGTATTGGTATCCGTCCAATATCACTCTTACTGATATTTGGCAGACTGTGGAATTGGCATGCCTACTGCTAAGTACATTCTCCGAATTAGTAAAGTAATAAAGCACTCTGTTCCCTGAATTGCAAATTGTGCTGAGTTTCAAAGTATGAGCCTGCTCTGCATCTGTTCGTGGCCTAAAGAATACACGTATATACATATCGGTATGGGCTTGTATCTGTGGAAGAAACCACCTTGTGAGCACTGTAGCACATAACGTTATATTATAAATGCACCTGTTATAAGCTCTTCTATAATAATAGCGTTCCCATGCACAGAGGCATAAGATGCTCTCTGTAGGAGACAGTTGGTCGTTAGCGTCATCAGGCCTTCTTTTAGGTGAAGGGATTCTCTTTCTCAATTTGCTCTCAGATCACATTTCTCATTGAATTACAGAGAGGATTTCAGTGGCTTTATTTTATTAGATGGAGACTAATTATGTTATAATCTATGATCCAGGGAGCCACGTTGGCAACCCAACTGGGATCTGAAAGTTAGACTCTGAAGACGAGTTTCTGTAGATGTCGTGTGTGTGTGTGTGTGTGTGTGTGTGTCCCTAATTTACTGTTGCTGTATTAGCATTGGTCCTGGTCTAATAGCATGCGTGTGTATCTGCACTATTGTGAATGCATCATGCCGGTTTCTGGGGGAAATAAAATAGTGGTGTGCACACAACTTTCTTGCTCTACACTTTGATGACCGACTCAGTGATCCACCTTGATTACCGCTCATGTGGCTGTGCTATTTTCATGCATCTTGCCACCTCTCTGGCCATCACACTGTTTAAATTACAGTGAAAACAAATATGGGGGGTAAAAGGAGGTCAATTGGCTGGATTTCCTGAGTCAGTGGATCACCGTATGGTGTCTCTTAGTGCACGTAGAAGCCATGTTTTTCCCCCATGCCTGTGCTAGTGTTTCAGTATCTCAGCTGGTTGCTCTGTCACAACACATCCTCGTATTGTCATCTCAAAAGAGACGTGTCAGCGGGCCACGTGGACAGACCCTCTCCAAGGCAAAAAGCGAAGACGGGGGCGCCGCTCGTGCTTATGTGTGCGGTTTCGCCATGGTAACCATAGCAACCTGGGGGGGGGGGTTCCAGGGGGGGCTGGCAGCAAGTGTGATATAGGAGCGGACAGAGTTCCTTCAGGGAGAGAGGAGCTTTTAACCCATCGTCATCATCTCCGCTCTGCCTACACCACTTCCACATACAGCGCTGTGTTACGACTTGGTATACATCAGCACACATTACTACCAGTTATGTTGTTTAACTTTATGATTCCAACTATGATAAAAAAAAAAAAGTTTTGAGCTGCTCGGATCCTCTGAATCACTTCCAGGTGCTGCTATGAAGAGCCCTGTTTGTGTGTGTGTGTGCGTGCTTATTTACGTGTCCTGTAGCGACACACACAAGACGCACACACTTCCCTAGTGGTGCTGTGGCATTTTCATGCTCAGGAGATGTCAGGGCATCGTGACTTTCTATGCCTTCTCGTTTGTTTAGGTTTCTGCATAAATGTATGAATACATGTCGCTGTGCCCGCGGTCTCTTGAGTGGTTCTCTGAATGGATATGAGCATCTGAGGAACAAAACGGCGCCCTGGCTTTTTGTCCGCCCGTTTGAGTGCGTTGGTGTCCCGCACACGTGTGCTCCTCGCTCTTGCTGACATGTCCAACAGCCGCAGATAGCCGGCAGAGGGAAACACGGTCTGAGACGAGGGCAGATGAAAGAACGTTTCCTCCCTCAGGGCCGCGAAGATGGGATCTGTGTGAAGATGTTATGAAATACTACAGTGTGTCCTCTGAATGTGAATTGTGAGACTGCACCGTGTGTAATGCACCTCTCTGCAAGCCTGCATCGCCATTTATAGTCAGGATACGTATTTCAGCACAGTGTAGCATACAGTCATTCTACTACTCTGGTGATCCTCTACCGTTTCAGTGCCACCATGACGTTGACATTTTTGATTTGTATTGCAATATCTCAACAACTATTAGATGCGTTGCCATGAAAATTTTGAAATTCATGTTCTTTATAGGAGGAGTTGTAAAAACGTCTTTCCCTCCCTTTCATCTATAGCACCGTCATCAGGTCAATCGTTCACGCTGTATAATACTAATAACATTTCCATCAGCCTCAGCTGTGTGTTTTGTGCTAAAATATTAGCATGCTAACGTGCTCAAATAAGACTGTTAACATCGACATTCTGCAAAGAAAGCTAATGCCTGCACACTTGGTACACACATGCCGCAAAAAAATGATAAATGACTACGTTTCTATCCTCCTCGGATATTTGTGACATCAAAATATCTAATAATATCCATAATTTATACACCATAGGCAAACAAGCTCTATGATGGCAGGTGTGGTTCATCCCCAAAAAAAACATGATGATTAAACATCAACAGTTAACAGTTCAATAAAGTACATTGAAAGAGAGTAATACAATCGCCATACTTTTAAATATCACACATATTATATTTATAAACATGTGAGGATGAATATGTCATATAAGAAACTACATCCTCCAGGTTAGCCTTACACCTACGCGATTTGCGTATTATTTAATTTTCTTCTAGCAAAATGCTAACATTATCATGGCGAGCGAGTCAGCATGCTAATCTGAGCTAATTTAGCTGTGTTTGTGTACAGCCCCACAAGGCTACGAGCTTTAGGCTCTTGTTTCTTCACAAGGAGCAGAGCCATGAATGAGTAACATGGGATTTATTTGTATTATTATTATTTATTTCCGCCCCCTCAGCTTTATACAATTACAGTGAAACAGGGTGTCTTGATTTGACAAGTTTA
The DNA here is from genome assembly GCF_050575085.1 of Anarhichas minor. Taxonomy (NCBI): domain Eukaryota; kingdom Metazoa; phylum Chordata; class Actinopteri; order Perciformes; family Anarhichadidae; genus Anarhichas; species Anarhichas minor. The sequence continues at coordinate 344,844 of NW_027466491.1, forward strand.
CATAGAAAGTAGGGTATTTGTCTGTTTGTCCGAGTCAGTAGGGACACATGTGTGGATGACCGTCTTTATGGTTTGTCCAGTTGAACACGCTGACAGCTGAAAAAGTCACAGACGCTGATGATAAGACATAATGTGATTGTGTTTGAATACTCAGTCATGCTTCAGATTTAGATTCATGTAGAATCCTAATTACCCCATGCACAACACACACACACACACACACACACACACACACACACACACACACACACACACACACACATACATATCCCTGTACTTCTATCTTTGTGAGGACACTCATTGAACTAAGGCCTTCCCTGGCTCCTTACCCTGACCTCACTCACTGAGTGAACGGCTTGTCTGATTGCTTCCCATTCTTTGGAGCGTAGCCTCTGCACTGGAGGCGCCATGTCCGGACGCATCATCGCATGCATCGTGTGTCGCGAGACACCTGCAGGTGGAGTGGAGGAATAAAATGCAGGAATAATATTCCAACATGCGTCAACAAATAGCGCGATAGCCCACTGAGAGACACGCTAATACGCCGAGACGGAAACACTGACAGACACTTGTTTACTCACTGGCACAATATTTCTCTCCGTTGCCTCGCTCACATGTATGTATCACTGCCAATTAGTGCATTTAGCGTCACTTTAATGGAGGATGCCTTGGAGCCTGTGATGCTGGGAAAGTGAAATACCCAGAGCCTCCGGCGAGATCGTCGGTGACAAGCTGCTTGGCCCCATTACTGATTTACTCAGCCTGTAATCCCTGTCGCATTCGCAGCTGAGCTCCTGTCACCATCCATCTCTTCTAATGCACTCACTCTCCGCTCTCTTTTCCCTTTTTCCACAGGTACGATGTTGACTCCAAGAGCGCCAACCTGTCCAAACACGTGAGTGCTCAAAGCTTTTTTTTTTTTTTTTTGGTGCGTGCAGTGTGACATGTACGATTGCGTTTATTTTTTCGTCACTCCCCACTTTTGCTGATTTTAATTCGGTGTGAGTGAGTGTTTGTGTGAGCCTGATTGCTGTCCTTGTTATTACCTCCCATAGCCTCATTTCAGCCACATAACAGCAATCTGGCCCTTACAATGAGTGTGTTTATCCTCTACTGTAATAATAATAGCACATTCCCTGAGCGGCCCGGCGGTTCATCTCGAAATTAAATAAACACCGATAGCCCCTGTCCACCCTGCTTTTCACACTGATAGCAGTGATTAGCATAGTGGTAATTAGGAACAACAATGTGATAACTTTAGTCAGTAATGGCTGTGTCCTGCCTACTGAACTGTGGGGATTGTAGTTCAGACAGTCAGCGGTCGTGCCGTTGAAGGATTTCCTCGGTAATGTAGAGCTGGCGGGAGGGTCGTACTTCATACTCGGTCCTCTCATCTAACTCCCGGCAACAAATCAAATCAGCGTATTTTCCAAAAAGTCTAACTTTTCCTTTATCTTTTATTGTTCCTTTGTCGTACAATAACAGGGGAAGTGACTGTTTAAATGATTAACTTCTGTCCATTCACTGAACTGTTTGTGTATCCTGACGGTCCGTACTCGTCTGTAATCTTGTGTGCATATCTGTTTTCATGAAACCGGCTTTCCAGCAGTATCTGAGACATGTTTGGGCAGGTGATTGCCGCAGCAACGGTCAATACTGACCTGGACTGTCTGATAAAGGGAAATCGTTGCAACAATAAAAATGATGGGAGGCAATAAAGTATCATACAACAGCATTATTGGCATAAATTTTATATAATATTTCTAAATATTTGTCTTTAGTGTATGTTCACCTACAAAATAAAAATGGTTGTGTTTTTATTACCTTAGAATGTGGCTTTCATATCGACATACAGAGCGCGTCGTCTCCATTGAGCCGGTCGCCATGTTTCTACAGTAGCCCAGAACGGACAAACCAAACACTGACCCTAGTCACCCTAGTGCCCTCTGCGTTTTTTACATTTCTTGCGTCAGCCACTGTAGTCGTGCTACACGCTTTGGCACACGGAGAAGTTTGAGTCGGTTGCAACCTGCAACCTCACCGGTAGAAGACACTGCACCTTTAAGTAATATATCAGCTGAGTAAGTGAAACATATGATATCTTTCTGCACATTATGTTTTAAAGGGAATCTTACAGTATTTAACGTCATGTAGGTTTCAGTGCAGAATCAACGTACCGTATTTTCCGCACTATAAGGCGCACTTAAAAGCCTTTAATTTTCTCAAAAAACGACAGTGCGCCTTGTAATCCGGAGCGCCTTATATATGGATCAATTGGTTAATTGGTTGATCCATACTGGTTGTACACGGCGCTCTGTCAAAATGTTTCAGTACGACTGGTAAACTACAAAGCCGCACCGCGGTAAACACCGGTACTGTGCTTACTCCTAGTCCAACACCACTTGTGTGTATAAAGACCCCAAAATGGCACCTTTCAAGAGACACGCTTACGACGCTATTCTATTCTATGCGCCTTATAATCCGGTGCGCCCTATATATAAAAACAGTTCTAAAATAGGCCATTCATTGAAGGTGCGCCTTATAATCCGGTGCGCTTTATAGTGCGGAAAATACGGTAGTGGTGTTTCATGTTAACATTAAAAACCATCAAGTCTCTGAGCTCCTAACCAGCACAACGGTTGAAATCGTGGGGCGTATAGATGTAGTTAATCTACCCTCAGCATAGAAATGTGGCATTTACATGCAGTATCAAGGAAAGGGAAAGAAAAGATAGTTATTTAGCGTTTTAAATCATTATGACGTTGATAATATAATGGAGCTGCAAGGCTGTGTCCTGGTCACTGATTGGTATCTACCTCCAACAATAGCTCATTTGGAGCTTACGTCAGAATTTAGTCGTTGTTGTTGTTTTTTTTTGTTGTGGTTTTAAAATAGCTCTATGAAAGCCATTAAATGCACTGCTGGCATTTATTTGTCAGTAACTGTATGAAATAAATTGAATACTACAGTGAGAAACACTCGCAAAGCAGATTTAGTCCCTCTTAGTTTCCCCTCAGGATTTTCTCTCTCCTCATCTGTGGCTTTGTTGTCTCTCTGGATGCAATCCATCCCTCTTGTGCTTTCCCCGTCTCTGTTTCTTGTCTCTCCCTCTCGCCGTGGCAGTCTGTCACCTTTTCCTTTTATTTCATTGCCGTACCCTTGTTCTCTCACTTTCTCTCTATCTTGATCTCTCCATTCCCCCCCCCCCCCCATCTGCTTCTACCTTTGCCTCACTTTCTTGCGATCAATAATCTCATACAAGAAGAGACAGGCATGTTGGCTCGGAGGCAGCGTACCATGCAGGTCTCAGGAAGGGGGTGGGGGAGTGGGGGGCCAGAGAGCCAATCCATTAGATGGTGTTTTGACGTGGGAGCCGTAGGCTGCAGGGGAACACCTGGGAACCGGGTGAGAGCGGAAAAAAACCACACGCACACGGTCCTGATCATGATATCTCACTCATTTACTGTATATCTCTGTATGCAGATAGACAGGCTGACTCTTGGGTTGCCAGGTTGTGAAGATGTGTTTATCCTCCAGCAGGAAACTTTTGTATTTAATCTCTTTAATTGATTATCAAGACCCTCAAATGGACCACTTACCTTCTGAAAAAACCTGCAGGTTCCTCAGATAAGTTTTTTCCAATATTGTAGTATTGATTTTGAAAATCTCGGCATGAAACTTCTCCAGCTCATGGATGAGAAGCACTGAGCTCCCAGCATCGTCTCCATAGTATCCATATCCAATGTTTTATCCTCCTCCTCCTCCGCCGCAGATCTCCGTCTTATCAAACTGTTGATTTTTCCAGAACATTACTGAATGGAGCTGCACCCACACACAGCTATCTTTCTTTCTTATTAAATCTTTTTTTAGCCCACGCTGTTGTATATTTAGCCATTAGTTGCTCACAGCCAAATCTCCGATGGACCTCACGCTGGCAACAGCCAAGGTTGCTAGGCGATTTGGGACTTTACTGCACAGCCTCTACGTCATAAACAGTGGAAAATATCATGAAAAATATAATTTTCCATTGTTATTTCAGCACTAGTGGCCAACACAAATTTGTTTATGGCAAAGGAGAGTCTTGTGACCGTATCTGTGCAACACTGATGGGTTCAATGAGGTAGACGGGTTGACACGGAGCAGGCTAGATGGATGGCTGTACAGCCAGAATAACCCAATTTTCGAATCAATGGAGCAAAGAGAATCCGTTGCGTTAGTGCCGCTCGGAGCGGCTCCAGTCAGATATTAGAGACGGCGTCCAATAAGACGAACGGTCTCAACAGCGTGCCCCCTGGTGAAACCGGGATCGAGGTGGCAGGTTTTCTGTAACAGCTTCTATACAATTAGAGGGAGCGACCTGCCGTACTGTTACAGAAGTTGTGTTCCGAACTTTTATTTTGAAGGCTGCCATCGTTTTGCGCAGACAGACTAACATTTTATGAATCCCACATGGTCATGCGTACACATTTAGTCTGCAGCTGTCTCCAGGACCGATGCACACACATTTTGTGTGCGTATACTCTTCTCTCCATCTCACTGCCTTTGCGTCTCTGCCAGCTGTGAAGTTTCATTATGGGATGGCAACTTAATCTACCAGGAAAGTGGTAAGGGAGCAGAGTGGGGCTCAATCTACCCGGCAGTATTATCCGTCAATAGGGAACATGGAGATGAGATCAGGGACAGGGGCCTTTTTATGTCCATTTTTTTTTATTTTATGAATTAAATTTTATGTGCGTTTTAAAAGCCTCCCTCTCTCTTTCTCTAACTCCGCAGGACTTCCTGGGCCAGGCCTACTGCACCCTCGGAGAGGTGGTCGGATCATTGGGCAGTCGCTCGGAAAAAGCTCTCGGGTGAGTCGTAGGTGTGCCCACAGCTGGGAGTGTGCTCCAATGTTGATCGATGGTCACAGCAAATGAGTAAAGAGTGGCATTATGAAGAGGATTAAACACAAACCTCATCCTTTTTAAGTGAGTACACACTACATTCTCCAAGAAGTTTGTACATTTTCTGTCTGGAAGACTCTCTGCTGCTCGGTAATTAGAGAGGCTGAACATATACAATTACACGTACACAAAAACACTCCCACACACACTCGAGGGTATTCTTACACATACAAACACATCCATCGTGTATACAGGCTTGTTAGGCAGCCTGTCCTCTGCAGCAATGCTAAAGATTACAATATCTGTTTCCTTGATGTTAGCCTGTTTATACTTTAACATAACTTTGTTGTTGTTGTTCTACCAGTTGTCAGAAAAAGTAAGAGCATATCACTGCAAAACAGACTTTGACAGAGTCTGAATCTGAAAGTGCTTTGGTTAGAAATAATTGAGCACAAATAGTTGTTTGGATTTTGTCAAAATAAGACTGAATTTACTCTCAATAATATAGCACGCATAACACATCAAGATCAATGCAGAGAGAGACCTGTAGTTGTTAATATGTAACTGTTAAATATGAGTTATCCATCCTTTCTTCAGTCACAGGGAGTAAAACATTTATGTAAGGACAAATCATTGCTGCGCTTCGTCTTCAATTTGTCATTGCTCCCCTTGTTTGAGAATCACTGCTTTAGATAAATGACAAGACCCATGAAACCGCACTCGCATCAACACATAAATCATTTTTTTTCTTCTTGTGCGAACTTACAAAGTAATGTGACATTCAGGATTTGAAAGGTTCTAGTCAGACGTAAATGTATGCCAATCAGCATTTAAAACATTGTTTTTGCATAAAGATGAGGTAGACCGAAGCCGAGTGACGAGATTAGTGTCAGGGCAGCATTTTGAACTGAACAGTATCCAAGCCTGTCCAATACCAGACCTTTATTTATTCCAAACCGATGCGTTCCAGCTGTCCCAGCAGTCAGAGATGCCCCTCTGTGCTTCTTAAAGTAAGTGATCCACAAAGCAGCACAAACAAACAGCCGGCTAGCCGCTTCGAGACAGGCATCCACTCCGACAGGGAGCGAGTTTTCAGTTTGAAAGAATTGCTTTGCCTCTATTTTAGTGACGGAGGCACTTCAGAGGTGCACCACATCTCTGAAGTGCTGCTGTTTGGCCCAAAAACGGTTCCACACTGAGGCCAGCCTCCACAGATATGTTACAAAACACTGCCTTAGCGGAAAGCTCGGATGCAGGGTACAAATAAGACAATACTTACTTTAGTGTTAGCCTGCACCGTGCAGCTGGATTAGAACATAAACATTATTCACAGATATTTAATATTCAAATACTTTGGATCAAGATCAGCTTCATTAGGATACTTCATTATCTACATTTATCCATGATGCTGCACTTTTGGCCTCCTTTGCTTCACATATTTTGTCTCTGTCATGGTGAAGCCCTCATTGCTTCCTTTCAATTGTGTCTTTTTAATCCAATTTGCTTGTTCATTCGAAGCCTTCTAGAGCCTTGAGATCTGTAAAGGGGGGGGGGGGGGAAATAACAGCCAAGCTGGCATCCCATCACTGAACACTGGCAACAACCTGGCAACGTGTGTGTGTGTGTGTGTTTGTGTCTTTCTTTTCAGTGCGTGTTCCACTATTAATTTTTTTGTTTTCGGAGCAACACTGTCATCAGCTTGAGCAGCAATCGCCATGGTGATTGCAGAGGTAGGTTTCCCACTCAAAAGGAATGACGGAGGGAGATGGAGAGACCCGTGCGTGTGTGTGTGTGTGTGTGTGTGCGTGCGCGCATGTGCTTTTACATGCATCATGGACGCCTCTAAAGTGCAAAACAATGTTGTTTGCCCTGAAGCTCTACTCAAGTAACCCCTCCCTCCACTCCCACTTCATCATCCACACACACACACATCTATTTCATAATTACGCCGTAGTCTTTTTTAAGACCATCAATAAAGTGTAACATGTATTGTACATATGGAATACTATAATAATTTAGGCTGCCATTTTTATGGCTGCAAAAATGGTAAAGTCTATAGAATACATATAATTATATTATTATAAATATTGGGAGGAAAGGATGTTTGAATAGTTGCATAAAAAAAATAAAGCATAAAAAAAAAGGAAAGTCCAAATACATTCACTCTTCATTTTTTATACCAAATTACTGCAAAATATATGCAGCTAAAAGAAATCAAGACGTGAAGAAGTGAAAAGCTTTGAATAGATTCATATATTCCTTAATGCCCCTGACGACCTGTACAGGGTGAACCCCGCCTCCCACCCAATGTCCCGCAGCCCTGCACAGCATCGACAGCTACAGATAATGGAGAGATGGATGGATATATTCCACAAGGCTCACATAGCAAATGTATCGACTCTGTTTCCGAAGACGTCACGAGTGATTTGGTGCAGAAATAGAAACCCTGTCAACATGTATTAAAAACAAAGGTAACGGAGGCCACAGCTGTTGCTTGCTGAGGTTGTGTCTGTATGTATGCATGCATGTTTGTGTGTGTGTCTTTGTATGTGTGTGTTGCACTTTGTCAGACACACACCTGCAAACTTGACACGACAGGAGGGATCTTTAACAATTTTAATGAGTGCTAATTACAGCTAATTACATTGTTCAATCAAACTCCAGAGTGTGTGTGTGTGAGAGAGCGGGAGAGAAGGAGAGTGAGAGCAACAGAATGCAAAACAATGTTGAGTAGTTTCCTGGCCAACCCGCACTAGTGTGTGTGTGTGTGTGTGTGTGTGTGTGTGTGTGTGTGTGTGTGTGCGCGCGCGCATTACATGCTTCCCTCTTTTCTTTTCATTTGACCACAACCCTCCTGCAATGAATTCAGTGCAATCATCAAGAATCCATAAAGTTAAGTTTTCACTGTCGCAAGTCCATTAATCTATTCTTGACAATCCTGTTCCTCGTAAAGCCGGTGCTATTTCGGTTCTCAGACTCGTTTTTTAAATTTCAAACAGCTTTAACTCAGGTCTTGTCTTTTATAGCCATACGTATCACAAGTAGAGCTGTCACAATATCAGATTTTAACTACACAATGATCGAGGCCAAAAGAATTCACAAGTTTAACTTGTGCACCTCTCGATTTTAAATGGTGACTGATGATGTTTTATTTACACGACATGGCGTTAAACTGATTTATACTTTACACCTTGATGTATATAACCTACAGGCTCAGCTCCTGCAACTTTACCCAAAGTAAACTTTGAGTTGTGCTCATAGACTTTATATAATAACTGAGTGTGCAAAGTCACCCGTTAGGCACACGTTGGCCCTAAAGCATACCCTTTATCGACTATTTTGCTCTAAATGAACATCATGCTGTATTAAAGAAGACTTGAAACTAAATCTACAGCATGATGTTCATTAGAGACCATAAACTCGTGTTTACTGAGGTAATAAATCAGGCGAGAAGTAGAGCCATGTTCTCATAGACTTGCATACAATCAGATTGATGGCCTGATGGCCATGAGAAAGAATGCTTAAGGCACTTAAGACGCGGAGGTCGCCGCCTGGTTGTGCTGCACGTTGAAATCCTTGAGGGCTCTTTTTAACTTCAGCAACGCATGACGTGTTACCCTGACTCATTGTTTACTTCGATTTGAGGCTCACGAGAGACGTTTTAATTAGCGTTTTATTACTGACGACATTTGCACTTGAAATACGGATGCTTGTGTCCATTTTGAGGGGCTCTTGAATATCCAGGTGGCAGTTTGAGAGTTAGGCTCTCTTTCTTTCTTTATTCTCTTTCCTATTTTATTTTTTTTCTTCCCTGCCTCTTTTGTTCCCACAAACAAGTCCTCTCGGTGTTCACAGGGTCAGGGAGAAACCCTGGTGAACTATGAGAGAGCCAAGTGGGCTACAAGAACTCTGACACACAAAAAGGCTGATAGCTGTGAATACAAGCCTGATTGTATGTATTTGTAAAGGAAGGACAAAGAAAGTCTCTATCTGCCTCTGGTGAACCGCGTGACATGGATTTGATGTCAATCTTCCTTTTGTGTGAGAGAATTATGGTTATGAGTTTCCTTTTAGGGGAGAAAGTGTGATTGTGTCGGGGCATGGCCGAGAATAGATGGATCCTCGTGCTCTTATAATTATAATTGATATCTCATTCAGGTATTCTCCCTTCATTGGGAGTGTAATGAAAATGACGAGTGTAAGAAGTGTTTGTGTGTGTGTGTGTGTGCACGCGCCCCTGTTTGTGCATGCATGTGTGTTAGGCTGCAGCCCAGAAGTGGCCCAGACTTAATTACCCATCTCTCGCCAGACACTGATTGCAAATCCATGTGTCTTGATTAGAGGATTCACAGTGTTTCCTCACACACACACACACACACGCACGTGGGGGGAGAGATATTCCTTTAGCCCTTCTCAACTTTGGAGTGCTTTTCTGTGTCATGAATAAACTAAAATGAGGAAAGCATTTACCTCATAGCGAGCATGAACTTTTCAGATCTTGAGCATTTTGTTTTTATTCAAAACGCACGTTAAATTCATTCACTTCACTTTAAATGCCAAGCAGAGGAATATGAGAGTTAAAGACCCACTTTTCTGTCTTGTTTTCACATCGTAGAGGGATAAATAGCAGCACAATACAGCAGTGCTTGATTTCAGCAAATAGCTAAACCACTCAAGAGATTGCAGCACAACAACATGCTTCCATTATTCATGCGTTGTCGTCATTTTTCTTTTCCAAGGTGGGAACATTTGTTTACAAAGCAGTTTCGTGTTCCATAAATTGTTTTTGTTTGGCTTCGAGCCGGTCCTTCTTGTATTTGCCCCATGGTTGCGTCTGTATGCGCGATGTATGCGTACACATGTAAGGCAAAACTGTGAGATACATTATTCATCCAGTCACTATGTAATCCTGTCAGCTGCCACCCACGCATCATTTCAAGGCAGATCTCTCAGACAGAATAATGACCGCCTCTCTGTAAAGTCGAGGACCAAGAGCAGGCATTTGAGTAAATAACGAGCAGAGGAATCCCATTCCATGTCCCACAGCGGGGGCCCCTGCTCGGCAGAGTTGTCATGGCGATGTGGATTCTGTGCGCTTGTCTGGGGTGTGAGTGTGTGTGTGTGTGTGTGTGTGTGTGTGCGTCTTTAACTCTTTCTCCATGCATATCGTTGCTGTGAGATGATTGAGACTGAGAGGGTGCAAAACTAATAGAAAAGAGACGGGGAGAGATTTACTCGTTACTGTTTACTTCTAAAAAGTTGCATTTGACTCATAAGACAATGAGATGCCTGCTGTTTATATTCTGTACATTATCGTTCCTCCTTTTCATACTTCCAGTATAAGCGATGAGAGACCAAAAACACAGTCATCGCTTTGTGCAAAATTCCAAAGTTTATCTGAAGTTACAACAACAAGACAATTAGCTCCAACATTCGCCATTTATATGTAGTCTTAATGCCTGTCAGCGGGTCCGACTCCCCACGACACCCGAAGAAACAATTTACACTTCTGCAGCTGTCTTTCACCGACCCATCAGAAGCTGTGTTATTTGGAATGAACGTACAGCAGGCAGATCCAAACATCCTCCAAACTCCGCCTTTCTCAGCTAGAATCATATCTAATGCTATTCTATTCTGCAAGGTCATTAAACTAGTCTTCGCTAGCTGTGCATGCAGTCCTGATGTAGCGTCCCTGGTGAACTTTACAAAACGCTGTTGGTTATAGTAAAGGTAATTGATCCAATTGACATTTTTATTGATTGACACCCTTTGAGAGAAAACAGATTCTAAATCTGCAGCTATTTGATTTCTGGCTTTAAATTCATTAGACACCCCCCTATGTCATCTATGTATCTTGGCTATAAAATGAACCTCCCATGGTCCAGTCCCCCCTGCTAGTCAGCACCACTTACACCTGTGGAACTCATCCACAGCCAGCTGCCTGGCGACACAATAGGCGACTGCTTTCTCCTGTCTGCGGATGCCTCTGTGTTCTCCACCCTCTGCGTCGTATTGTGTGCGCGTCGATCCAAAACTGGGATCCACTGCTCCACTCCCCAGATCTGGATCCACTCGACTATGCACCTTGACTAAAACCAAGCAAAACAGAACTACCCAAGATTCAGCAGTAAATGTTAGAATACATCTTCGCTAATCTGTAGTTGGGTACAAAGTTGTCACATGTAGAGATACAATTTAAAAATTCACAATCCAATTCTTAGATGTGTGTGTGCAACTCACCTCTGCATCAATTAATTTTCCTCTGCTTCACCTTTTCCTCTGCTCCAAACACACTCCAAGGTGATCACAATCGAAACACTAGTTTTGTAATTCTCTAGGAATTGCTCCTCCTGGCCGCTAGGCGGCGGAGTTGCTTTTTGCCGTTTTTCTTCTTCTACAAAATAATAGTACTTCCGGTAGCTTAAGCTATGTTATGCCAACGGCTATGCTAACGGCGAAGCGTAACTTATAACAAAAGATCCCCACTCTCACGTTTCTCCAAAATCCCACACTTTATTTCCACTCGTACGTCCTTTGACCCCTCTCACAATCCACCGGTTATTGTCTTTACAAGCACCTTTCTTTTCTATTTACAGCACAATAAGGTCCGGAGCAAGCGCTTAGCTAGCTCTTACAGTCACATGTAGAGATACAATTTAAAAATTCACAATCCAATTCTTAGATGTGTGTGCAACTCACCTCTGCATCAATTCATTTTCCTCTGCTCCAAACACATTTCAAGGTGATCACATCCGAAACACTAGTTTTGTAATTCTCTAGGAATTGCTCATCCTGGCCGCTAGGCGGCGGAGTTGCTTTTTGCCGTTTTTCTTCTTCTACAAAATAATAGTACTTCCGGTAGCTTAAGCTATGTTATGCTAACGGCGAAGCGTAACTTATAACAAAAGATCCCCACTCACACGTTTCTCCAAAATCCCACACTTTATTTCCACTCGTACGTCCTTTGACCCCTCTCACAATCCACCGGTTATTGTCTTTACAAGCACCTTTCTTTTCTATTTACAGCACAATAAGGTCCGGAGCAAGCGCTTAGCTAGCTCTTACAGTCACATGTAGAGATACAATTTAAAAATTCACAATCCAATTCTTAGATGTGTGTGCAACTCACCTCTGCATCAATACATTTTCCTCTGCTTCACCTTTTCCTCTGCTCCAAACACATTTCAAGGTGATCACATCCGAAACACTAGTTTTGTAATTCTCTAGGAATTACTCATCCTGGCCGCTAGGCGGCGGAGTTGCTTTTTGCCGTTTTTCTTCTTCTACAAAATAATAGTACTTCCGGTAGCTTAAGCTATGTTATGCTAACGGCGAAGCGTAACTTATAACAAAAGATCCCCACTCACACGTTTCTCCAAAATCCCACACTTTATTTCCACTCGTACGTCCTTTGACCCCTCTCACAATCCACCGGTTATTGTCTTTACAAGCACCTTTCTTTTCTATTTACAGTACAATAAGGTCCGGAGCAAGCGCTTAGCTAGCTCCTACAGCTACAAACGTTATGGCACAGTCTCATTCAACATATGTCAACACTGCTAGAACGCAGACTAGACACACGTATTACTGGACTTATTGTCTCTTAATTCCCTAATTACCCACACGATTCATTTATTCACTCAAAGCAAAGGCCTTGTGAGTCAGTTCTCAAGAACCGGGGCCCCTACAGGAGCTACCGGTTTTCGGGGCTAAGTGCCAGCCTCTGCCCAAGTAAGCGAAAGTGTATTCCAAAACACTTCTAATTATGATTTCTTAATTATGAATTATTAAACCCTTCTATTATAATTTCTTAAAACCCAGTTCTAAACCCAAATTTCCTACAACTCCCCCCTACTCCGCTGTTCACAGCGGATTAAATAATACCCTGGAAACACAATCCCCCTCAGCAATTCGAGGTTGAGTTTCCCCTATCTAAACAATCGCAGACAATTCAAGTATTATTATTATTTTTTATTTTCATCCACCCCTATCTGATCACCCTACGCTTGCCTCACTACACACAATAACAGTCGATTCCGGTTGAAGTCCTCTGGTGTCCAGGTGTTGGGGCTGTAGATGGTGGAGGAGGGAATGGTCCTGCATCGAGTCCAGGCTCCATCCTGAGGGCTAGAGAAGAATTTTCTGAGAAGCCTTGTCTGCTCTTTTTACACTTGACAAAATTACATTTCTTAAGTATTGCACCCTGAAATCCCATTATAACCCAATTAAACAAAAAAATCCTCAAAATAATCAAACAAAACAATCACTCGGTCTATTTTCCAAATTTCCAGTATCTCATCAGATGTGTTTAGAAGTCCATCTGGGCCTAATCAGGTCCTTCAGGATCTCAGTGAAGATGTTCAGGAGCTGCTTGTGAAGTCCTGCTATGGCATCGATGGTGGCCTCAACTAAACAGTGGCCATCAGAAGTTCAAATTCTTCCTCATCGTCGACACGTAACTGATTGCCCCTCCTACCAGTCGGTGACTGGATTACCGACACCAGAGTCGTCTGCTAGCTCGTGGCCGAGTGTCGTCAATCCGGCCAGCGCCTTGGTCACCGACCCATCAGAAGCTGTGTTATTTGGAATGAACGTACAGCAGGCAGATCCAAACATCCTGCAAACTCCGCCTTTCTCAGCTAGAATCATATCTAATGCTATTCTATTCTGCAAGGTCATTAAACTAGTCTTCGCTAGCTGTGCATGCAGTCCTGATGTAGCGTCCCTGGTGAACTTTACAAAACGCTGTTGGTTATAGTAAAGGTAATTGATCCAATTGACATTTTTATTGATTGACACCCTTTGAGAGAAAACAGATTCTAAATCTGCAGCTATTTGATTTCTGGCTTTAAATTCATTAGACACCCCCCTATGTCATCTATGTATCTTGGCTATAAAATGAACCTCCCATGGTCCAGTCCCCCCTGCTAGTCAGCACCACTTACACCTGTGGAACTCATCCACAGCCAGCTGCCTGGCGACACAATAGGCGACTGCTTTCTCCTGTCTGCGGATGCCTCTGTGTTCTCCACCCTCTGCGTCGTATTGTGTGCGCGTCGATCCAAAACTGGGATCCACTGCTCCACTCCCCAGATCTGGATCCACTCGACTATGCACCTTGACTAAAACCAAGCAAAACAGAACTACCCAAGATTCAGCAGTAAATGTTAGAATACATCTTCGCTAATCTGTAGTTGGGTACAAAGTTGTCATGTAGAGATACAATTTAAAAATTCACAATCCAATTCTTAGATGTGTGTGTGCAACTCACCTCTGCATCAATTAATTTTCCTCTGCTTCACCTTTTCCTCTGCTCCAAACACACTCCAAGGTGATCACATCCGAAACACTAGTTTTGTAATTCTCTAGGAATTACTCATCCTGGCCGCTAGGCGGCGGAGTTGCTTTTTGCCGTTTTTCTTCTTCTACAAAATAATAGTACTTCCGGTAGCTTAAGCTATGTTATGCTAACGGCGAAGCGTAACTTATAACAAAAGATCCCCACTCACACGTTTCTCCAAAATCCCACACTTTATTTCCACTCGTACGTCCTTTGACCCCTCTCACAATCCACCGGTTATTGTCTTTACAAGCACCTTTCTTTTCTATTTACAGCACAATAAGGTCCGGAGCAAGCGCTTAGCTAGCTCTTACAGTCACATGTAGAGATACAATTTAAAAATTCACAATCCAATTCTTAGATGTGTGTGCAACTCACCTCTGCATCAATACATTTTCCTCTGCTTCACCTTTTCCTCTGCTCCAAACACATTTCAAGGTGATCACATCCGAAACACTAGTTTTGTAATTCTCTAGGAATTACTCATCCTGGCCGCTAGGCGGCGGAGTTGCTTTTTGCCGTTTTTCTTCTTCTACAAAATAATAGTACTTCCGGTAGCTTAAGCTATGTTATGCTAACGGCGAAGCGTAACTTATAACAAAAGATCCCCACTCACACGTTTCTCCAAAATCCCACACTTTATTTCCACTCGTACGTCCTTTGACCCCTCTCACAATCCACCGGTTATTGTCTTTACAAGCACCTTTCTTTTCTATTTACAGTACAATAAGGTCCGGAGCAAGCGCTTAGCTAGCTCCTACAGCTACAAACGTTATGGCACAGTCTCATTCAACATTTAAACATATGTCAACACTGCTAGAACGCAGACTAGACACACGTATTACTGGACTTATTGTCTCTTAATTCCCTAATTACCCACACGATTCATTTATTCACTCAAAGCAATGGCCTGGCGAGTCAGTTCTCAAGAACAGGGGCCCCTACAGGAGCTACCGGTTTTCGGTGCTAAGTGCCAGCCTCTGCCCAAGTAAGCGAAAGTGTATTCCAAAACACTTATAATTATGATTTCTTAATTATTAAACCCTTCTATTATAATTTCTTAAAACCCAGTTCTAAACCCAAATTTCCTACAACTCTCCCCTACTCTGCTGTTCACAGCAGATTAAATAATACCCTGGAAACACAATCCCCCTCAGCAATTCGAGGTTGAGTTTCCCCTATCTAAACAATCGCAGACAATTCAAGTATTATTATTTTTTTTTAATTTTCATCCACCCCTATCTGATCACCCTACGCTTGCCTCACTACACACAATAACAGTCGATTCCGGTTGAAGTCCTCTGGTGTCCAGGTGTTGGGGCTGTAGATGGTGGAGGAGGGAATGGTCCTGCATCGAGTCCAGGCTCCATCCTGAGGGCTAGAGAAGAATTTTCTGAGAAGCCTTGTCTGCTCTTTTTACACTTGACAAAATTACATTTCTTAATTATTGCACCCTGAAATCCCATTATAACCCAATAAAACAAAAAAATCCTCAAAATAATCAAACAAAACAATCACTCAGTCTATTTTCCAAATTTCCAGTATCTCATCGGATGTGTTTAGAAGTCCATCTGGGCCTAATCAGGTCCTTCAGGATCTCAGTGAAGATGTTCAGGAGCTGCTTGTGAAGTCCTGCTATGGTATCGATGGTGGCCTCAACTAAACAGTGGCCATCAGAAGTTCAAATTCTTCCTCATCGTCGACACGTAACCGATTGCCCCTCCTACCAGTCGGTGACTGGATTACCGACACCAGAGTCCTCTGCTAGCTCGTGGCTGAGTGTCGTCAATCCGGCCAGCGCCTTGGTCACCGACCCATCAGAAGCTGTGTTATTTGGAATGAACGTACAGCAGGCAGATCCAAACATCCTGCAAACTCCGCCTTTCTCAGCTAGAATCATATCTAATGCTATTCTATTCTGCAAGGTCATTAAACTAGTCTTCGCTAGCTGTGCATGCAGTCCTGATGTAGCGTCCCTGGTGAACTTTACAAAACGCTGTTGGTTATAGTAAAGGTAATTGATCCAATTGACATTTTTATTGATTGACACCCTTTGAGAGCAAACAGATTCTAAATCTGCAGCTATTTGATTTCTGGCTTTAAATTCATTAGACATCCCCCTATGTCATCTATGTATCTTGGCTATAAAATGAACCTCCCATGGTCCAGTCCCCCCTGCTAGTCAGCACCACTTACACCTGTGGAACTCATCCACAGCCAGCTGCCTGGCGATACAATAGGCGACTGCATTCTCCTGTCTGCGGATGCCTCTGTGTTCTCCACCCTCTGCGTCGCATTGTATGCGCGTCGATCCAAAACTGGGATCCACTGCTCCACTCCCCAGATCTGGATCCACTCGACTATGCACCTTGACTAAAACCAAGCAAAACAGAACTACCCAAGATTCAGCAGTAAATGTTAGAATACATCTTCGCTAATCTGTAGTTGGGTACAAAGTTGTCACATGTAGAGATACAATTTAAAAATTCACAATCCAATTCTTAGATGTGTGTGTGCAACTCACCTCTGCATCAATTCATTTTCCTCTGCTTCACCTTTTCCTCTGCTCCAAACACACTCCAAGGTGATCACAATCGAAACACTAGTTTTGTAATTCTCTAGGAATTGCTCCTCCTGGCCGCTAGGCGGCGGAGTTGCTTTTTGCCGTTTTTCTTCTTCTACAAAATAATAGTACTTCCGGTAGCTTAAGCTATGTTATGCTAACGGCGAAGCGTAACTTATAACAAAAGATCCCCACTCACACGTTTCTCCAAAATCCCTCACTTTATTTCCACTCGTACGTCCTTTGACCCCTCTCACAATCCACCGGTTATTGTCTTTACAAGCACATTTCTTTTCTATTTACAGTACAATAAGGTCCGGAGCAAGCGCTTAGCTAGCTCCTACAGCTACAAACGTTATGGCACAGTCTCATTCAACATTTAAACATATGTCAACACTGCTAGAACGCAGACTAGACACACGTATTACTGGACTTATTGTCTCTTAATTCCCTAATTACCCACACGATTCATTTATTCACTCAAAGCAATGGCCTGGCGAGTCAGTTCTCAAGAACCGGGGCCCCTACAGGAGCTACCGGTTTTCGGGGCTAAGTGCCAGCCTCTGCCCAAGTAAGCGAAAGTGTATTCCAAAACACTTATAATTATGATTTCTTAATTATGAATTATTAAACCCTTCTATTATAATTTCTTAAAACCCAGTTCTAAACCCAAATTTCCTACAACTCTCCCCTACTCCGCTGTTCACAGCAGATTAAATAATACCCTGGAAACACAATCCCCCTCAGCAATTCGAGGTTGAGTTTCCCCTATCTAAACAATCGCAGACAATTCAAGTATTATTATTTTTTTTCATTTTCATCCACCCCTATCTGATCACCCTACGCTTGCCTCACTACACACAATAACAGTCGATTCCGGTTGAAGTCCTCTGGTGTCCAGGTGTTGGGGCTGTAGATGGTGGAGGAGGGAATGGTCCTGCATCGAGTCCAGGCTCCATCCTGAGGGCTAGAGAATAATTTTCTGAGAAGCCTTGTCTGCTCTTTTTACACTTGACAAAATTACATTTCTTAATTATTGCACCCTGAAATCCCATTATAACCCAATAAAACAAAAAAATCCTCAAAATAATCAAACAAAACAATCACTCAGTCTATTTTCCAAATTTCCAGTATCTCACCGGATGTGTTTAGAAGTCCTGAATTATGATTTCTTAATTATGAATTATTAAACCCTTCTATTATAATTTCTTAAAACCCAGTTCTAAACCCAAATTTCCTACACAGCCGAAGCTCTGGCGGGAGGCAGCATCGAACCAGCACTAAGTGGGGCCGACTGTCTTACCCTGGTGCAGTAAAATGAGAGGTTTTCTAAAGGGAATCTGGCAGCTGCAGATCTTTACGACACCAAGCGTGAGTGTCCACAGGGGCCGACTGAAAACCGTGGAGCGAAGGGCCACTGACCGAGCTGCTGTATTTGAAGTGAGAACGCGCTGCTCTTTCTCACCTCCTTGGTCTCCGTCTCAATCAGTCTTCCTCTGGATATATTAACACACATCATGCATTCAACTCCAGACCTCCCCGTGCTGTCTGGGAATAAAAGGAAATGAGAGAAGGAAAAGGTGTCTGCTCTCCTCAAGGTGCTGTTTTACCTTTTCTTCCCAGCTTTAGATTTCTGAGAAAAAGGGTATTGCATTTAGCAAGTAAAAAGGGAAATATAAGTCTGCCATTTCAAAAGAAACTGCGCCCCCCAAGTTCCTTGTGCTGGAGTAAAAGGAGGCTTGAATTACATTCACGCAGAGGTCCTCAACCCCAATCCTGGGCTGTCTAAATGACTGCCTGAGTCGATTTATGCCAGGTGCGTCTCTCAGAGCGGAGCTCATCAGACGATGGGGCCCCTCTCGCTGGATTGCAAGACCTCTCAAGTCTCATGTCAAGTCAAATTATGTTGCCCTGCTCTCCCTCCCACACGGAGGTGTTGTGATCGGAGTGGAAACATCGCTATCCCTGTAGCATGTGAGGAAGCATTGAAACATAGCTGCACAGGAAAACAAGCGTTTGAACAATTTCAAGTAGTTTTTTTATCATATAAATTTCATAACCCATCAACTTAATTATCTATAAAACTATCAACCCCGACCGTCGGGGACATGTGGTATGTGTGCGGTGCTCAGCGGTGATGCGAGGTTGAGAGGGGAGCGGGAATCCCGAGATACACTGCATGGAAGATACTCTACGCCAGAGGTGGGCAATTATTCTTCCCAAGGGGCCACATGAGAAACAGGGACTGTTGTGGAGGGCCGGACCAATAGACTGAACTCAATCCTGCTCTATATTATTCCACCTCTTTATAAAAAGGAGTACATTGTATGGTTTTGATAAACTGCGAGTGGTAAGACTAAATATTATGATCAGTGGTGGAATATAGAAAAGTATATTTGCTTAAGTACTGTACTTATGTACACATTCAAGGTACTTCCACTCCACTACATCTCAGAGGGAAATATTGTACTTTTAACTCCACTACATTTGTCTGGCAGCTTTAGTTACTTTAAACATTATCATATTTCAAACCCTTCCTAACTACCCAAACTGAACAACAGAGTATAAAGGAGTTAAAATGAGCTCCACCTAAAACATCCAAACAAATATACACATGTAATACCCATATGTAATAGTAAAACACTGACAGGGATCATGTTTCTGCAAAACTAGTACTTTTACACGGAGAGGATGAACGTCAGAAGGTAAAAAAAGTATGCTTTTGACTATTTCCTTACACGCACTAACATTTACAGTTTCAGACGGTGGAATCAGTCAGCTCTGTGTGTTTGTAAGGGAGGAGGAGATGTTGCAAATGATGTCACTGACTTCACCTTTAAGACCATGATGTTTACTCAGAGAAACACGTATTACACATGAACATGCATCACCTATCCCAAACGGTCCACTCACACAGTGAAGCACACTCACAGACGGTCAACAAATCTCCCCTGCATCCCCCCCCCCCCCCGCCCCCCCCCCCGCCCAGCGTGCAATCAACCGCAATCATTGAAAAATGTCACGACACTGATGAGACTGGTGTTTTGGGGAAAGAATCTATTTTTATTTTATTTTTTAATAGAAATTTCTGTCATCCTGCGGTCAACACGCCGCAGTGGCAGTGCTGAGCATCGCCGAGTAGACAAACAAAGCAATGGGACGTGGTCAGTGTGGGACACGGTGTAGGTCACCACCCATCCGCATGAAACTCGCCCCGTCGCTATCGAACACGACTCCATGCCGTGTCGCCGACTCCTCTTCTGGTGTACACACTTTTCTTACGCCGTTTCGGGTCGTTTCCACAAAGTCAACCGACCTCCACCTCGAGCTGGCCTCGAACACGCGCAGACGTAGGAGGACGGTTAACACGTAGAGTAAACAACGTGGCCGCGCCAAAATACGCGAACCGTGTGATTGTGACGTCTTAACCCTTTGCCGTGTTGTGTGTTGTGTGCAGAGGCATTCAAGGGAAGAAATGCGGGACCATCATCGTGAAAGCCGAGGAGCTGAACAACTGCAGGGTGAGGACTAACGTGCACTTGTTTTCCAGTGTTCGGCCTGTTTCTCTATCTTTTCTGTTTCTATTTGTGCTCTGTCTTTGTAGTTGTTTTGCACAATAGATCTAGAGGCACGAGAGGCCCTGAGAATACTTAAGCCCAATTCCTACACAATAAAAGCAAAAAGTTTATCAGACGAGTCACAAATATAACTGAAGACATCAATGACTACTGTTGTTTACTGTTTTACTAGTGTAAAAATAAATATTTCTGAATGGATTTGTCTTACTAGCTTTAGTTATATTCATCTTTCATCACTCGTCTCCTATTTTTCGGCCTCAGCACACATTGAATCATTTCTGGGGCGCCATCGTGTAGCTGAAATACGTTCTTTTAAGTTGACGATAAAGGATTTTTAACTGTTTTCGTAACTATTTTGCTCCTGCATTCAACGTTTGCATGCAGTGAAATCAACTGGAGAAGAGCGGGAGATATAAACCTTTCCACCAACAGCTGTCTAAATAAACCAGAAATCCTTCTATCTACAAAAAGATGCTGCGACCACCGGCTGGAAACGTGCATCGATCGACAATGTATTTATATTCAGTCTTCTTCTGCCTCTACTCGTTAGGAATCAGTGATGATGCAGTTCTGCGGGAACAAATTGGACAAAAAGGATTTCTTCGGCAAGTCCGACCCCTTCCTGGTCTTCTACAGGAGCAATGAGGATGGCACGTGAGTTCCCCTCCTCCTCCTCCTCCCCCCCATTCCTCATTCACTCTGCCTCCATCTTTCCTTCTCCCCCTTTCATGTTGGGTTTAATACTTCCCTGAATCCAAAGGAAATGGGTTTCATTGATTTGCCTAGGATTAAAAGCCGTTCCTCCTGTTTGAGCACGTGTGGGAATTACAGGTGGAAGTGAATGTGTGTGACGTCCGCACGAATGTGACTGTGTGTGTGTGGTGAAGTAGGAGGCGTTGAACTGCAGTGCTGTGGTATGTTCACATAGATTGTGTGTGTGTGTGTGTGTGTGTGTGGTTGTTCGATCCAGCTCTGTGGGCTCTCTTCCATCCTGCAGTGTGTGACAAGCCAGATAAGACCTTTTGCTCTGAGGGCGCAAGATACCAAGTCCACCTGCTAGCCAAGGGACTAATGAAATTACATCTTTGCAGTGTGTGTTTAAGTGTGTATTTGTGTGCATGTGTGTGTCCTGGAAGTGGTCCAGCTTCCACAGCCCTCCATTTGTGCTCTCTTAGTTTGTGGAAAGTTAGTTATTTAACTCCATTACCTTTTCTGTTTCCCCGTCTCTCCCCACAAATCTCATGTTTCTCCCTTTTGTCCTCTCTCTGCCTCTCCTCGTCTCTCTGCAGGTTTACCATCTGCCACAAGACGGAGGTGGTGAAGAACACATTAAACCCAGTATGGCAGGCCTTTAAGATCCCTGTTCGGGCTCTTTGCAACGGTGACTACGACAGGTGAGTCCTTTTTTTGTTTTTCTTTTAGATGGGATGGATGGTCTGCT
The DNA here is from genome assembly GCF_050575085.1 of Anarhichas minor. Classification (NCBI taxonomy): domain Eukaryota; kingdom Metazoa; phylum Chordata; class Actinopteri; order Perciformes; family Anarhichadidae; genus Anarhichas; species Anarhichas minor. The sequence goes on from NW_027466491.1 coordinate 366,649, forward strand.
TACACATCGCATAGCACTGCGACGGCGTATTATACGACAGCCTATTAAGGCCATTGTAGGAAAAAGCTAAATGATAATTCACAAAAATCCCAAATTTGAGAGATTATAAAGTCATACGTTTACGAAAAAACCCTCAAACCATGCAAAACCGTGTTAATAAAAAAGAAAATATTTTTTATGTAAATGCTTCACTTTATGAGCAACGGAATTCAGACGGCTGGCCTTCCAACGGTTTTGCGCTCCACAATTTTCAGAGTTCTTTTCTTACAAATGTATGACTTCAAGATCTCGCAAATTTGTCAGTTATTTCTCTGAAATTCACCACTTTAATCTCTCAGTCTATCTGAGTTCTTTTCTTGTATATTTACGACTTTAATCTTCGGAAATTCAGAGTTCTTCTTGGAACGTTAACTTCCTCCCGGCAGAAAATGCTGGTGTGAGAAAACCCAGATATCCCCAATATTAGAGGAGGTACTGGACCACATTCACAGCTTATAGTCATTCATTGTTACCGTTGACTGAGATATGAACAATGAGCCTCGACACTGTGCATCCAAACACACTCGCATAGGCAGCCTTTTATTGTTTAACATGCATTGGGGAGAGTAATAAAATAAAAATACAATCATTTCTTTTAACAGCAGTGTGTCAGTGGTGTATATATTACATCAAATTTGAATACAAATTGTATGAAGCTGTTTTCAGCTGCTAAGTAGAAATATTATTGTGTTTGGCAGTTTTAGCAGTAAGAATTTGTATATGATTTTGTTATTTTTCCTATAAAACAAAGCGTGGATGTGTTATTTAGCTTTTAATTATGCAAAAAATATGGACCTGATAAAAAATATATATATAGCGTTGTCACGTTTGTATTGCCTCTTAAAACAAATTTCCAGCGTTTCCAGCTTTTGAAATGATTTTGCGTTGCTCGAAGCCCCAGTGCGACAACAAACAAGTAGGAATAACAAAGCGTGTCTCCCTCACGTCAGTCATGTGTTCGCAGTCCATCGTCGGTGTTGACGGCAGCTGTGTGGCTAACAAGCGAAACGGGGTTTAGCTTAGCTCAGCTAGCAGACAGCAGCATTGATCTGAAGTTTGGTCCAATAAGCTTATTAGAGGAGTCTTATCAACTCAGGACACTCACAGTGGACTGCACATACAGTACACACACACACACACAAACACACACACATTGAATCTGTCTCTGCTCAGTCTGGGAGAAAAGATAAGGAGGAGCTCAAGCTGGCAAACAATAGAGAACTGTGTCTTTCTGCTCCTAGGTCTTCTGATGGACCTGTGTTTGTTCTCACACACACACACACACACACACACACACACACACACACGCAGTAAGACTACAAGTTCAACAAGTGAAATCATTGTCAATTTCCTGTCACCTCATCAAAGCTCAGAGTGAGGGGATGTCTCCTGCTGAGATGTGGAATAACACTGACTTAATGACACCCCCCCGCCCCTTAAACACATAGCATCTACACCCACATCATTAATCGTTATGTCAACCAGGAGACACATTCATCCCCGGGAGTGCACGTCGCCATCAGCCAGCCCATTCATGCCTCATCTCCTTTTTTAATGTGCATGTGGCTCTTCAAGCTGCTCTAAGGCCCATTAATGGTGCTTTTTCCTCCTCTTCTTCTTCTTCTGATATAGAAAGATGACGAGGCTGCGAAGTTGCACTTTTTTGCCTCAGGTTTTTTGAATCAGGTGCCGTTTTGTTTCAGAAGGCTGGCCAAGCTCTAAAGCAATCTCAGTCAGTGCAGAAAGGACGTCATACAAGACTCATGAAATACTACAGTCTGCTCAGAAAACTTTGATGCATAATTAGCCCCGTCTCTGCAGTTGAAAGTGACAAACCTAATCGACTGAGCTTGTGAGCGCTACACGGTTTTGTCTCTCTTGGGTGTCTTTTTTATTTTGTTCTCTCTCAGTTTTGAATCGTTATCACACCCGGGGGCCCTTCACCTTGCTCTCTCCCTCCTTCCCTCTCGTGCCTTTTGCTCTCTCTCTCTGTTTTTAATTCAGCCTCATCTCGTTTATCCTTTTCCCTCAGCCCTCTCGCTCTCTACCGATCGCTCTCCTGCTTTTGTCGGACAGAAATGACCCTCCTGTTGAAAATGCTGGTAGATGAAGTGATAGTGCAGCATATCTGCCTCTTGCAGGCTATTCTGTTTTTTGTTTTTGTTTTTATTCACATTTCCTTGTAAGCTATAATGGGATGCATAGATAGATGTATTTTGGAGATGAGGACAGCCCCGTTACCAGAGGCAAATACAGTGACAGGCAGACAGTGTGTTGTAATAAAGATAAGCTGCAGAATGAATCAGCCTCTCCTAATGCCTCCATGACAACGACAAAAGCAAACTAGCATCTGTGTTTATTTAGAAATTAAGAAGATAGCGCTTTAGCACCTTGAATATGAGTATAGTATGTTGCAACTAAGCAATGCCATGCCTCAAGGAATATTGAGACAAATGCATTTCAGTGGAAACATTAATAGAGTCATAATTCAGAAAAAGAAAAAAAAACGTGTCGTTTTAATCTGATCCTCACCTTGTGCTTCTACCAACAGAACGATCAAGGTCGAGGTGTACGACTGGGACAGAGATGGCAGGTAATTACTATCTTTTATTTGCCCGCTTATATTGTTTTTTGGTGTCATTAAACTACCATTAAAACCCTTTAAGTTACAGCCTGTAAACACATACCGAAATACTTCTCGGGACAAATGATGACTTCGTTCCGGTTCAACGCCTCTGCTGTTTGTTACTTTACTGCAGAAGTATAAGCGGAGCCTTCGGCCGCGTGCAGACACACAACCGCACTGCGTCAAAAAACACAACCACCTCATTGATTTGCATAAGGCCGCTGTGTTTTAGGGGTGGGCGATACAAAAGTTGGTTCTGATCACCGGGCGATAATTACAGTCATCATATACATTCCAATAGGTTTTATTATTAAAAGCAGCTAATCTGCTATTTTGTGGGTAAGACACATGTCATGATTTTAAAATTATGAAGGTTTATGAATACATTTTAATTGCCTTAGAGGGTTTTGCAAAACTTGTTCTGTGTTAATGACTTAATCACATGCATGTTAAGGCACAAGAAAGTTTTTAATGATAAAAGACCGATATAGTTATTGTGTGAGCTCTCTCAACTAACAGGGCTCAAGTTACAGCAGCAGAGAAGCAAAGAATAAAGTTAATGTGTCCATAACGCGACCTAACAGGAGAGTATTGATACTCAAAACAAAACGTAGTATCTGTGATATCAATACTTAAGGGTTACTTTGGTATTTCTCAACATGTTATTGTATCTAAGTGACTAATGGGGACACTCCTTACACCGGCACTCCTCTCTCACACATGACACAATAATGACATCATTGCAGCACGATGAGCTGCTGCCGTCGCTCCAATACTGGACCAATTTCAAAAATGGTTGTCCCCCTTAGACACTTGGATATAAAGTCATGGGGAAAAATATCAAAGTTACAACAACTACACCAACACAAGCGGGACCAACGCTTTACAGTTCTCAACACCTGTTCAGGCAATTTTGTGTTAATGAGTTTCAAGCTTGTGAGGATAGCAGGTTGTTGCACAGATATAAGTCTGATATGCAACGACAACCTCAGTAATCACTGATAAATACGCAGCAATACATTCCCTCATTACTTCTTATCCTGATTGCATTAAACATTCAACGCACGTTAGCTTCCTGTGCCACAGTTTTTGCTAATCCCACACATAATTAACGCTAGTTTATGTTTTCAGTAGGGTGCAGGATCGTCACAGATTGACTGCTTAATGATGAGTCTGGATTCTGGCTGCTGACAGTCAGGCAGAAAGAAAGAGGAGTGACATTTGTCAAGCTGTAGTTGAACAGGGAGTTATTTCCCTATTCTTTATGCAATCTATTCAGTGTCACTCTCAAATCTGAAAGCGGGGAACACAGTGACATTTCGGTGTAATGTTTTTTCAATGGGAACCAGAAATGCTAACAATTTTTCATAACAAGCTGTTTGGTTTGAAGTGAGCCTCAGTGTTTGTTTCAACCATTGTCCGTGTTGCGTTTGCTGTCTCCTTTTCTCGTGGTTGAGTTGCTTTCGTATTCACTCGAATCCATCACCGGGGCTTTGCTTTCAAGTTACAGAAGTTGGGATCGTCACTTTATTGTGGTCTGGACGGGCTGTCTGAAAATAATCAAATGGAATATATTGTCAAACAGTACTTTTGTTTTAATATGTTCTCGCTCTGTGTCTTCCTCGCTTCTCTCCATAGTCACGACTTTATCGGAGAGTTCAGCACCAGCTACAGAGAACTATCCAGAGGGCAGAGCCAGTTCAATGTCTATGAGGTCAGTTTGTGTGTGTGTGAGCTTGCATGTACACGTGTGTTACTGTTTTCAAGTCAACAATGATTCTCCTCTCCAGACCAGTGTACAGGTCGATAGATCCCTCACACACCCTGTAATTGGACGATTGTGTTTCCATCTGGAACATTTTCTACTGAAGTTTTACTTTAGTAAAACTAAACTGCCATTTCAGTTCTGAAACTAATTTTTGTTATAAAAATAAAACACAACTTAAAACAGTTTTATAGGATGTGCCCTTTAAGATGCTTCTTAAAGGGCCAGTGTGTAGCATTTATGAGCCGAATTGGAAATTCAGTTCATAACTATGTTTTTTATTAGTCTATAATCACCCGAAACTAAGAATCGTCGTGTTTTTAGTTAGCTTAGAATGAGCATAGGGAGCCGGTCCTCTTCAACGTGCAGCCTCATGTTTCTACAGTAGCCCAGAACGGACATCGCAGTTCTACAACACGCTTGTGAAACTGCTTTAACGTGAGCCGCAGGGTGCAAAACCGTGGCACCGCCAGCCGCCGTCTGACTTTCTGTTGCTCCTACAGTAGTGTTAATATGGTAAGGATGGCAACCACACCATAAGACGTCACCAAATTCTACACACTGTCCCTTTAAAGTAGAAATAAACTGCTTCAGCTTGAAGCAGATAGAAACATTATGGATCATGTCAATGTTGCTTTGATTATGTCACCTCTTATAGAGACAGACACAAACCAGATGCTTGAACATGAGACTTCACATCAGCTGATGCCATTTTGTTGTGTACAGATCAGGTTGGATTAAGGATGGAAATTTGTGATGTTACTGACATTTAAAAAAAAAAGTATATAGCCAACTCCATGACCAGTACAAAATGAGCCAGTATTTTCCCGTTCATTGTCTGATTTTTTTTTCTTCTGTCCATTGAGAGTCAAAGTTATTAAAAATGCTTTCCACAAACAAAATTCCATTCACCTCCATTGTAGTGCTGTATGGAGAAACAAGTCAGTCTTAAAACAAACAAACAGGAAAATGCTAAAATTTGATATAAAAAAGTGTATGTCCTCAATATAGTATGATATAAATATTCCCCCTTCCGATAATCCAACATATTATACTGTATATTTTTGTGTTGGTGCATAATCACTGATCACTGAAGATGGGACTCTCATAAGACTTAGTTAACGTTAATCAAAATCTTAATCCTCACTTCGTCATGCACACACACACGCACACAAACACACACACACACACACACACTGACAGACAGTTACGATGGATCGCTGGCTTATCTTCTCCCACGAAGAGTCAACACTTCTTGATTAACAGCGTACCACACGGAGAGGAGAGCACACAGGGGACTGTCATTTTAAACAGCTGCTGTGTGCCTAATGGCGCTCAGATGTGCACACGCACAAAGGTGCACGCAGAGGCACAGTGGCAAGTATGTGAAAGCACAGCAAGCATGCAAAGTCATTTGGGGATTTCTGACATGTTTCTTGACCCCGGCTTCCAACTTAAAACTGGCAGTTAGAGAGAAGATGGCTTTAAAGTCCCTCGGTGTTTGTGTGTAAGTGTGTCTTTGTGTTACAACCACGTTTCAATCATTACACCTCACCTCCAGAGGCAAACTTGTCCTTGTGTGAGCCAAGGAGAAATGCATAAATCCACACATTTGTATGTTGTTTCCCGGCGGTCCTCTCTTTCTGTTTAACCTTTGCTTCAGTTTAATTAAGCCATAAAGCTCGGATTTAACGGCTCGGAATGCAGTGTTTGGGATTCAAAATGAGTTTTGTTCTGTCCCTGGCTGTCCCTACATAACGGGAGCGGTTGTATGTTTTAATGAGCCTGGACTGCAACATTGAAGAAAAAATGAATGGACGCCCAACGGCCCGGAAACATGTCTCAAACAACAGGGTCTTAAAGCGAAACGTAAAGATTGTTAGATGCGTAATCTTGATTTACTGTGCACTCACTCCGTGTCCTGTTGCATATTCATGAAGTCACACCCATGTTCATGTTGGACAGAATAGCTCCAGTGACATATGTGTCAACACGTGTAACCAGTGATGTAGATCGAAGTGCAGTAGGTCCAAACTTTGCTTTCAGGAATTGATAAGAGGAATCAAAAAAGCATGCTCCTTAAAGAGGAGATATTTGTAATATATTTTTAATATTACCAATGAATCACATGACTACTCACAGAGAGTTATCTCCAAACTCTGCAGTTCCTCGAGGTGCCAATTCTGCACCGGTACTACTTACAGTAACAGTGTGTAGCATTTAGGGGATCTATTGAAAATAGATATGGAATATAATATCGATAAGTATCTTTTCTTTAGTGTATAATCACCTGAAAATAAGAACCATTGTGTTTTCATGACCTTAGAATGAGCCCAGAACAGACAAACCAAACACTCGCTCTAGACTCTCGACCACTCGCGTCGTAGTAGTTACACGCTCGGCACAGGAGAGAAGTTTCAGTTGGTTGCAATCTGCAAACTCACCCCTAGATGCTGTCAAATCCCACACACTCCACCTTTGAAATACCAGCCTTATGAAAGACTGAATTGAAGAAGGAATGACTGAATGAATAAATGTCAAAATGACAGCAGAGAATCTTGTATTTTTTAGGTGATAAATCCAAAGAAGAAAGGGAGGAAGAAAAAATACCTCAACTCTGGAACGGTGAGGAAATATCCATCAATCATGAATCATTCTTTTCCTTGATACATAGCTGCATGAAATGCAATACTATGCTATAGTAGACCCAGACAGGTACCTCTGTCATACTGCCGAGTGTTAGTGGTCGGAAAGGATTAGAAACTAGTGTCGCATCAGAGACAACACCCGCAAGTGATTACCGTTGACACAAAGCTAATTGTGGCCCTATCGCTTACAGGTAACACTGCTGTCATTCCTGTTGGACATTGAAGTCACCTTCCTGGACTACATCAAAGGAGGGTAGGTCACCGACCACGCATTCACACTGATGGATGGGGGTGGGGGGGGGGGGGGGGTTGCAGTCCTGTTAATGAGAAGCGACGTGCTGAGTGTGCCGGCCCCTGTCTCGATAATAACCCCATCACGACTCAGTGTCTGCAATATGCCAAAGATAATGATCACACATGGAGTGAATCAGATGGGAAAGTGTACATTTGCATGCATGTGAGAGAAGAACGAGAGAGTGTGAGAGAGAGAGAGAGAGAGAGACAAGGGTCAGACTCTGAAGTGTGCGTGCCCTCGTATGTAATCTTGTGTTGTGTTTTAGCACTCGGGCAACCGCCGTGCGCACAGCGGGTGCTCGGCCATGTGTGCACATGTGCTTGTGTAGGTATGTTGCTCAGGAGAGTTGACCGTGTGTGCAACCAGGCATCGCGTGAATGCCCGCCCACACACTCTGCCCTCATTACACTCACAGAAAAGAGAAAGAAAATCTCTATAAAATCTCTTAAAGTATAAGCCTGTTCCCTCGGAGACGGACTTGGAAGAAAACACCATCTATTTTCCAGCTAGCTTTTTTTTTTTTCCCAGTTGCTGTTGCTCATTTCAGCATTTTAACACAGCTCAAAGAGCAGAAGGGCCAAAAGCCGGCCAAAAGGTGCTCGAGCAAACGAGAGGATTATCCGAGGAGCCGACACAATTGCTACGCTACGCTGTCTTCTCCTTACAGAGAAAATAGTTTTTGAAGGACTTTGCCAGTTAAACCCGTGATATATTGATTAGTTGGATGTTGTTGTTATAGGTAGTAGGCTACATAGCTTTTAGCAGATACATCTAGCCAAGAGATGGTAATATACAGTATGTGCACACAGTTACTAAGAACGCAGATCAATATGCTATTGACTCACAGGGCATTAAGAATGCACTCTGTGTGTCTGTCGGATTTAGATATTAGATGGAGCTTCTGTTTAGGTTTCAGGAAATGGAAATGAAGCAGAAGTATTCATGTAGTGCGTGACAGGAAGGCTCTCATGTTTGTGTGCTAATGCACGTCACGGCCTCATGAGTGTGAGCAAATTGCATTACGGCTAAGCTCGCCAGAATGACCGCATGTGTGAGAGCTGCCTTTCGAAATGCACGTGTGTGTGACAGCACCACGTGTCGCGGGCATATGTTTACTCGCTCCGTCGCCCACCGCTAATGGATAATTCCCGTCCTCAAAGCCTCCCCACGCACACACAGACCGCATTCCCAGCAGCACCGTCCTTCAGTGAGCACTTTGAAACTCTCAGGAAGGGGGCCGTTTTATTTATTTTCCCCCTTTATCGGCGGAGCTTTGGGAGCGCGAGCTGGACGCTGTTACACGCTTGTGTGGCTAAATGAAGTGCCAAGTGCTGTCTCACTGTTTGAAACCTAAATGGACTGTAATGGTCCAGTTGCACTCACTCCAATTGCATAATGGGCAGGCTGTGTATTTGTGCAGACACATGCGCGCCCACGCTTGCACACGCAGGCACGCACCCTCCCAGGTACCTTTCTCACTTCCCCCGAAATCCCCGGTGTGTCTCTGTCTCACTCGACTGTCTGCTCAGGTATTTTGTCACTTCGCCAGTCATCTCGTTCCATTTCCTTCTATCTCTTTTCAGCTCTCCTCCCTTCTTCTCTCTTATCTTCCGATTGGCAGCTCTTTTTTTTTTTGCAGTTTTAGCCCAATCACCCAATTGTTCATTCGGAGCTAATTAGGAACATGATCTGCTGGCAGCATTAGCATTAATGATTTGAGAAGGCTCCGTCTCAATCTGGAGAGCATCGCTGCTCCTATTCTTTTAACTCCCTTTGATAAAGCATTAGTACCACCCATTGATTCCAACAAAGAGGGCCTCTATTCATGAGCACAAGGATGAAGATGAAGAATTGCCGGCTATATCTTTCATTTTGAGTTGGCAGCCCCGTCACTCACAGTGACAGATATTGTTTCCCCTTGTTTTGGTTTGTGAATTGAGTATTGAAACCAGAATGGAAGCAGGAGGGAGCTCCGCTCGTATTGAAATCATTCTGAGAGGGTTATGATTAGATCGAGGAGTCAGAGTCAAGACAAAGATTTGGAAGAAATCAAATCTGTGAAAAGAACCGAGGCGTTTGTCGTTGTGGGTTTTACTTAGCAGAATTAACAAGCACTGCCAATACCAACGTTTGGGCGAATCTGACTTCATGCAGGTATGAGCTGTTTATCTCTCCTCTCCTCTCCTTTAGCCATTTGGACACTGTCCAACCAGCAACATCTGTTTGCATATTATCAGGAGAGGTCACACTGCAAAACCTCTGCTGTTTTTAGGCCACTCAGTGCACTCATGCATATGTTTCCCTCTGGCACTTCAATGTAAGAGGAAAGCAGACTTCTTGTGAACATTTTAGAATTTCCTTTCTTAAATAGAACATTCCCACTTTGAAGATTAACATTTCCAATATGAGACTGGCTGTCAGGACTATAATGTAGGTTTTTTTAGTATATTCCCTAAATGGTGATAATTATCTGTAGGAAAGTAGGATTTTTCTTGGCTCACAAGTTTGGTTTTCAAGATGAAAGTTAACATGTGGAGGACGATCAGATTATATAACTACAGGCTACAATACAGTAGTTCTGTCTCTAAAATATAAGCATATTTCTGTTCTCAGATTACAGCAAAATACAGGGGACAATTGTAATTTGTTGGTTTTTCGTCATGGTAAATTGTCTGGTTTAGGTTTAACTATACTGGCTTTAGTCTTGTTTTTTTGGTAAAAATGTTTTTTACTCCTGTCATAAAAGCATAGACTGTATATCAGAAGTGGACGTAGTCACAGTGACGTCACCCATTTGTTTGTGGCCTGCTGTTTTGACGCCTTGAGTTCGGCGTTGTGACCGTCGCCATCTTGGTTTTTGCCAGTCACCATCTTGGGTTTTTTCATCGAGAAGTGACACAAGGGGGTGGAGCCCAACTGAACGCTAAAGAAATGTGTCCAAAATGTTACAATTGACTTTTATAAACTGAAAACACACAGTGAAAGGGTTAAAGTTGTAGTGAGGAAAACACGGACAGCTCGTGGACAAAACCGTGGTAGCAACCTGTCAATCACAAGGTAGCCCCGCCCTAAAGCATACCCTGCTTTATGGTCTATTGTACTCGGGACCATCATTTACGAAATGATCAAGTGAGAAGTCGGGTCATTTTCTCATAGACTTCTATACAATCTGACTTTGCAACCAGACGAGTCGCCCCCTGCTGGCCATTAGAAAGAATGCAGGTTTAAGGCACTTCCTCATTGGCTTCACTTTTCAGACCCCGGAGGTTGCTGCCTCAGTGAACGTTGCCCTGCTGTGGGAGCATTTCACCGGAGATGTGTCGAGAGAGAATCTTTTTACAGTCTGGACACGAAGATGCTTTGAAGATTTAGGAGAACCATTAGCATTCCGCCTTTTCAGTCTGCAGGAAAAAAGCTTATTTGAATGTAGTGTGCAACCTCCTCATCAGCCGGCCCCCTGCCATGCGGTATTTTGTCATATTGGTTCCTCGCTGAGTCACTGCATGCTTTAACAGTGGGGGGAAGAGCAGTGACTGACAGAAAACCAGCTGGTAGAGTGGCATTCCCCTTTCACCCCAAACACATTATTGAATACTGTACCTACTACACACAGAGGCTCACACACACACTATTCAAGATGGGCAGCCATGTTTTTCTAACGCAGTTCAAACTGTATGTATTGTTTTGTCACATCTGTGTGTATGCTATACAAGACACAGAGAAATAAATACCAGGAAATAAAATAGCTTAGTGAGTAATAGAGAAAGTGAGCAGGCATCTTCAGTGTGCAGTTAAAGCGAGGCTCTTTGCCAGCTGTTACTCACTGCAGCGGTTAGAAATGACTGCCATTATACATTTAACCACCAAATGAATACTCTTTCCCATGGTTTTTATGTTGCTGTGAAGATAAACACAGCGTAGAATTATTTCCTCTGAAGCCAAAGGTTGAGGTAAGCTTGCCAAGAGGTGGATTGCAGCCATTTACAAAACATCATGAGACGATAAAGGCGGCCTTAGAAGGGGTAGGGTACGCTTTCCTGTGCCTCCAGGACAGGATAAGGTTTAGCTTCAGAGGCAGGCCGAACTCACGGAACATCTGAAGCTCGACCACATCCTTATCATATCTGCCGGAACATTTTGACACGGCTGTGCGGTGATGCTTCGCTGCGGATCTCCTTCTGCTGCTCAGGTGAATCTAAGCCTGTTCAGTACAGGAATGTGTGTTTATTTAGCCAGAGCCAGAAGCCCTAAGTTGCATCTTCTGGTGTTATCGGCAGTGTAGATGAAAATAGTCCGTACCATGAAAACAAACCCTTTTTATTCACAATTTATTATAATGTAATAATCATTTTCATATTCAGGGTAGAGACGGGAAGTGGTTTTATGCTAGGTTTGACGCTGTATTACAAACATTACGCAATACAAGCAGTTTTACTGCACAGATGTACAATGTAATTGATATAAAACACAAGAGGATATGTTTATGTTGAGCAGATTTGAAAAAAATGATTGAAAAGACAAAGTTAGGATGAAATCCATAAACACACATCACCGGTGAAAATCCCAAGGGCCAATAAACTGATGTCTCACTGACATTCCTGCGTGATTAATGCAGAGGATAGCGTTGACCTTCTGGAGAGTGTCCTGTGTTCTGCTCTGGATATTAATTTTCTCTCCATTTTGGAGTCAAACATTTAGGGCTGATATTCATTTTGCAAAGCAACAATCTCTCTCATTGACTTTCAAGCTAATGACAGTGAATTACGCAGCCTCGTAGCTCAAAGTAATCACAGTCAAACTGCAGTGGTTTGAGGATGTGGATCAATGAAAACAATTGGAACTCACTTTTGAAAAGTAGTCAGCCAATATATCCTCCAGGCCTCGACAGTAAGGGCAACCATTTTGAGAAATCGGCCACCAATTCTTGTCCTGATGGAAACCACTTTAACATACAGTGAGGTAGCCGTCACACACACAGGTAGAGGAAGGCGGTGAGGCTCCGGCGTTCTTTTGTCCCTTTTTATTGTCCGTCCCTGAAATCACCTTGTTTCTCTGGCTGTCCCTACACACTCGCATAGTTGGAGTTCCTCTCTCAAACTTCGTGAGTGTTTGGGTGGGAGAGAAAGAGGGCATGCATAATTTAGGCTGAAGCTACTCCGTGCCAACGAGCAGAACTGGACCAGAATTCCCTCTCTGTCTCGCTCTCTCTCTCTGCTCCGGTGTCCTTGCAGCTGTCCTCTAGAAAAGCTTGTTTACTGTAAATTGCTCTGATGTTTTTATCATGTTGAGGAAAGAAATCACCCAATGACACAATGTACAATTCAAATATTTTTTTTAAATGTCTGCGAGGACATTTTATAGACTTCATCAACTAAAGTCATCAAACTAACTTGATATCATTAAAGTAATTGAATATCCAACAACCTCAAGAGTAAATAACTTGACAGCATCTGTATTACTTCCAGTTAAGGCATGTGGGTAATACTTTTCCCCAAAAAATAAAAAACCTGAGTGAACCCGAGTGAATCTGTACGCTAACCCGAGATGGCAGCTCCACCCCCCAGCCCTTGTGGGTTTCCTGTACTTTGAAAAACCCGATCATCAAATGTCTCTCCTCCCTCTCCTTGTGTCTCCTCTGGAAGGCACAGTGCCTGCACCTCACATGGCTCTGCTGAGGTGACAGAGATGATGAGCTGCTGGCTGTTTGACACTATCTGAACACAGGATATGTGTGTAGGGTAGACAGGGAGGCTTTTGTGTGTGTGTAGGTGTGTGCGTGTTTGGCAGCGGGTCAGGATTGGTGTGAAAAAGCTGCGACAGGCCGACTGAACGCTTAACCACATCCTGTTCCTGCAGGTTAACAAGTTAGGAAATGTTTTGATGTAGAGAGATGTGCCGCTCTCTCATGCTGGGTGCTGTGGTGTGTGTTGTTAGTCTCTGTCTTGTTTCATGTCTCTTCATCTCTTCTATCTCGTTTGTTTTTCCTCTCAGAAAGAAAACCAACAAAGTGCAAGAGTTGTGTGAGAGGGATAGTGTAGCAGGCCAACACGCGTTCAATCAGGAAGTTCGCTTGTGAAGAGAATTACTTGTGTAACAGTTGTGTAACTGGATCTGATTGGTCTATGCGGTCTGATTTAGCATTTGTAAAATTACCAACGGATCCACCTTGTAAAGGGCCGCGGTCACAGCTGAATGGAGGTGAATTTCGGGAGCAAAATCATGGTGGCACATGTTTCTTCTCAACAACACCTTCCTCTGCCTCTGAAAGCCCAGTAACTCACTGTCTACTCTTTGTTGTAGGAACTCTGTTTGCACATGAATCCCTTTACCCGATTGTGCCTGCAGTCCATTTCTTCTGTTTGTTTCTGGTTGGTGTGTGTGTGTGTGTGTGTGTGTGTGTGTGTGTGTGTGTGTGTGTGAGAGAGAGAGAGAGAGAGAGAGGGGGGAAGTGATTGTTGATTAGAATCACCTCTCTGCTTTTGTCTTCTCAGGACCCAGATTAACTTCACTGTGGCCATCGATTTCACAGCTTCCAATGGTGAGCCTCCCAGAAAACACACACACACACCCACACACACACACACGCACACACTTTGAATGTGCACACACACTCAGAGACCCTGCCTGGGAAGAGTGTTTATTCAAATAAATGCAGATGGGATCAAGTGTTTACTAATGGCCCTCTCCATCACACCTCGCAGTTAAAGCTGAGTGCAGTAACATGCCACGATGGCTGTGATTAAGGACCGTGTTATCCATCTATCCTTGAACTCGGTCCTAGCAGGACAGGCGGGCGGTAGCAGTAGATGTTTTTTTTGTTGTTTTTTTTGAATAATGGATGGCAGAGTTCTGCATTTTATTAAAACACAGCTGGAGTAGCGAGTTAAAAAACGTTTCATATTAATATTACATTAAGGTAATTAGAAGTCAATTTGGCTCCGTCAGTGATGTGATGCATGGTTTTGTTGCCATACAAACAGAACACCCAGATAACTATTTGTCGGTTGGCTGAGTCATAGTTATATCGAACCACTGAACAAACAAGCATTGGAAAAAAGTTCAAGTGGCTTTTCAAATAGTGATGGTACGCTTCAAAGAATGACTGAAGCGTGACCACCTCACCTCTTCCATTATCCCACGGAGTATCATCTGTGCTGTGTATGTGTTCCCTTTGTCTCAAACAGGTAACCCAGCCCAGCCCACGTCACTCCACTACATGAGTCCATACCAGCTGAACGCCTACGCCATGGCCCTGAAGGCAGTAGGAGAAATCATCCAGGATTACGACAGCGATAAGATGTTTCCAGCACTGGGCTTCGGAGCCAAGCTGCCACCCGATGGACGGATCTCCCACGAGTTTGCCTTGGTACGAACTAGAGGGGCTCCGACATGGATGGAAGGCAGGGAGGGAGTAAAAACGTGGAGATGTTCCCTGCATTGGGTTTTTAAACCACCCATCTGACACGATGAAAAAGTGACATAAGATACTTCTTATGCAACAAGACAATATCATAAAAATATAACATCAAAGTCTCTGCCAACAAGAGCGTCAACTGACTCCCTACTACTGTTAGTTAAAGTGAATGCCCCAGCTGATCGGCTGAAGCTTGGCGGATTAAAGATACGGCAAAAACTAAGTGACGCGCATGCACGCGTTAGCAAAATGATATCCCTCACAGAACATATGATATGCATATCCATATAAATCAAGCATTTTTAGTTTTAATTGACTGTTGCTGTTGTTTTTTTATTGGGTTTTTCTGCACACCTGGCAAAGTTAGTACATCAAATACAGAACATGGCAAAGCGTCTGTGGCAGGAAAAAAAATAGATAAATAAGAAAAAGAACCAACCCCCACCGTGGGCATGTTTTCACACAAAAATGTATTAATTAATTAAATAAAACCAAATATAATAAAACTGAAGATCCTTTCAGTGAAATGCATTGTAAGACTTTCTAGTCTCCACATCTGAGAATGAGTTTTTGTTGCTGTTTTCATGACACAACACTGGACTTTATAAATCCTCCTCCAGTCTGTTAGTTCCATCAGTTTGCAACTGAAATGAATCATGCAGGTTAATGACGGTTTCCTCTCCTCCCCTTGATGTAGAATGGGAACCCTCAGAACCCGTACTGCACAGGCATCGACGGTGTGATGGAAGCTTACTACCAGAGTCTGAAGTCAGTCCAGCTCTACGGACCCACCAACTTCTCCCCCATCATCAACCACGTGGCCAGGTAACACAAAGTCACACTTTATTTACAGTATGCAAACACTGTTGCATACGAATCACCGATGTCTCCAACTTCTCACATTTACATCTCCTCCAGTAATTAGTTTATAATGTTTATTATTCCACGCTCTGTTTTTACACTTGCTTATTCGCCATCACTGCTTATATAATGAACTGAAATCAGTTAAGTATGCATGAAAGAACACTGAGTACATTTCACTTTGTGGTTGACGCTCAGCATGTGTTCTCAGGTTTTCTGTAATGGGCTCCAAGCTGCAGAATATAATTTATGCAGCAGCAAAGCCACGCGGACATGTGATCCTGGACATTAAGGAACTATTCATGCCGGTGTGTAATTAAAGAAATGTACTCATCGGGTTACATATTGAGAAGATAATTTACTGAAATCCTAATTGCATAGTTACACGTGAAGAGGCACTCTGAAGGGAAATGGCGAAACAAGCAGTAATACCGAGGCAGGCTTTTATTTAGCTTGTAATTTCACCTGAAATACTCGTTTTCCTCTTGACTTGTGTCGTCTTTCAATTAAGCCCCTGTAATGAACTTCACTCTTTGCTTTTGTCCACCCGCCTCCAGCATGTTGGTTTTTTTTTATGCGCAAACAAATCACACCTTTTCTCCCACTATAATTGCAATAAACACCCGTTATGGGAAGTAGGCTTACTCTCGCTTTCTTGGGTTTTGGCAGGGGGCTTTTTATTCCCCTTTTCTAACTCTGCCCCACATTTTTATTTCATGTAGATTTGTATTATCTGTTACTAAAGCACTGTCCCTGGTCCATGTAAATAAGAGAACACACAAATACAATGTAGAAAACCATACAGCAAATTAGATAAATATGTTAATTTGACTGTAAACAGAAACTCTTATCCTCTCTCAGCCAGACTACATCTCAGTAGTGTTGTCCCAGTTTGAAGTACCAGACTAATCGGTGCATATTCCATGAACGCATCCTCCTGAAAGCTCTTTAAAAACTAGTTGTAGATACATGTTGCATCTTCCTGCAACTTTTCTTGCCTATTTGTCAACCAAGCACAGGTTGTTGTTTTTTTCCGTGGTAATCCCACCTTCACCTCCTCTCCTCTGTTTGTTCGACCGACCCAATGCCTTTACTCCCACATGCTGCTCCTCTCTCTACCACTCTTCAGTCGTCGCCCTGATGCATCTGCTCTGCTGTGATCATCTTCAGTGTGATAGTTAAACCTCAGTTATCAGCAGTGGGGAGGAGACAGACATACAGTAGATCTAACAAAGGTGAAGTTTAGCAGAAAGCCGAAAGCGACTGAAATAATCTCAGTGTGTAAATATTGGAAACAGTCGAGTTCACGCCTCAAATGTAAGTGAAAGGTCGGACTCAACATCGCAGCAGAAATTGATATTGAGCTGAGGATCTATAGAATTGACTTAACGAGACATTTACAGAGAGGAGTAGACGAAAATCATTTTCAAAGGATATATACTGCCTCATTCCCACTCATCTATTTCATTAGAGTACTTCAATTAAAACCACACATAATGATGCGTGATGTGCTCAAGTAATGAACCGTCATGGTAAACACAGCAGGATGGCAGCGCAGAAATAATTACAAAGATCGTTTTTTTTTTGTGTGTTTTTGCACGCAGGTACGCGGCTTCAGTGAAGGATGGCTCCCAGTACTTTGTGCTCCTCATCATCACGGATGGCGTCATCTCAGACATGGCCCAGACCAAGGAGTCTATTGTCAACGTAAGTCGACATCTGACCCTGCACTCCGACTCCCAAAACAAAAAGTGGACTCATTTCACAGTCTTTATGTTGGAAAAATGTCAGTTGCAGCTATAAATTGCTTCGCTAGCAAAGATAATGAAAAACTAAACTTGCAATCAAGCTGTATTTCGTGACCAGATGCTTAGATATAAAACCATGAAAATATTTATGCAAATGAGTAGAACCGTCACGGTGAGAACTTATTACATTTGGGCGAAAAATGCGTCTGTAAAATCATCCTCATCATTGCTGGTTTTACTCTTGGGAGCGTTTGAATGAAAGCTGGAAAACAGCTGTGCCAGTATTTTCCTAATTAGGCAGCTCGCTGTCAGCCTATAGATGTATTGACTCTGGAATTACTACATGGAGAAAAAGGGCACATATTGTTGAAGCAGATAATGTAAATCTAGCAGATCCATGCAGCACAATCGTCTCAGCGTATGCGTAAACATAAGAGGTCATTTAGCGGTTTGGTTCTGACACATAATCTTTACTCGTCTCTGCGTATCCATCCTTCCCTGCAGTGCCGACAGATATATACAATGTGCCTCTGCTACTGTTTTTTCTATTTTCATTTTTTTTTTTTTTCAGTGTCTGCTGTGCCGGCCTCACTTTTGACAGCATGTTTTTCACCCCGCGTCCATCCTCTCCATCACTGTCAAGTCATAGCATGCTCCAGAGGGAAGCCAGGGCGCGATGTAGAATGCAAACAAAGTGAACAGTGAATGGCAGCCGCTTCCGTGGAGGCAGCGACCCATCTCAAAGCCTTTGAAGGCAGAGAAGGAGCGTAGAGGTTGAGAGGGGGGGGGGGAGATGTTAAGGAGAGAAGGAGGCCGAGAGAGGAGAAGGAGGCGGCCGAGAAGAGGGGGGGGGGGGGGAGAGCAAAGGGCAGCAGCGACGTTAAGAAAACCTTTACCGAGGGGAGCGAAAAATAAACGAGATGTTTTGATAAGATCATCTATTGCTCTGCTGCCTGAAGTCAACCCATTACTCAAAATACGCTGCACACACACACACGCCGCTAGCCCTTTCTTCCTCATACCCTCTCTGTGACTCTTGCACACATGCCCACACACACAAACACATGTCATTTATAAGCCCGTCAGCAGGTCCAGGCCGTGTTGTTGATGCTCTCGCCTCTAATATTATTCCTTGCGACGCCTTCGACCCACGCAGCGCTACGTTTACACATACTGTATGTACCATACATGTTAACAAGAACATGACACCATCTGTGGGCGCTGATGAGGACAGAGGCTGCATCTTCTTTATCCTACTAACGACCCACATAGGTAGACCAACCCGGTCTCATTCCCAACTCGTCACATACGGACGCTGGGTCAGGACTCCTCGGCGTCACTTGGCAACTTGGTTTAGGAAAAGATTGTGGTTTGGCTTAATAAGTATGTTTGATACATTACTTAAGTAATTTACATTTGGGCTTTATATGCAGTACTTTTGGTTTCACACGGGACATAAACAGCGTTTTTCTGGGTCAGTTGCTCTTGGCGTCTTAATATCGCCGCGGATGGATTTCCATTGGAGTTACATGAAAGCCCAGTGCGTCTCACACAGTCTATATCAGACGTCAAACGGCCATGACAACGTTGGTGTTTGACGCCCCGGGGGATGGGAACATGCCCGGGTAGACACGCCGTTTTCAAATTTTTGAGATGTATCAAATATTCATTGTTCGTCTCCTGCAGGCCTCCTGTCTGCCAATGTCAATCATCATCGTGGGGGTGGGGCCCGCAGAATTTGACGGTAAGTCAACAAGAACTTGTTTAAGTTTAATTAATGTGTCATTCAACTTTTTTTAGACTCTGGGTTCTGGTGGGAAATTCCATCTGTTTGGGAGCTGCAGATGCTGCTTTTGTATTTTGCGTGTTGCGAGCTCTCATTGGAGCCGTGTAGGTCTACAGTAAGAAATAATGTGTTAATCATTTTTAGTTCTCTTCTCCTCAGCCATGGTGGAGTTGGACGGTGATGAAATCAGAATCTCATCCAGAGGAAGATACGCTGAGAGGGACATTGTCCAGGTACACAATGCTCTCAACCCGCTCCCCGCTGCTGTGTTATTCTTCTCTTCTGTAAAGTCTGATTGTGAAATCACATCTCTGCCTCTTGGCCCCCTGAGATCCTTCGTCATCCCTTTTCTTCTGATTTTATCCCAAATGATTTATTGTAAACGTGATACTGATTTTGAGTAAAAATCAAATCTGAATCAAAGCAGCCACACTGCTCCAGGGTGCTGGGCCCTGATCAACCCCGTGTTCCTCCCTTTCTCTGTGTAACGTTTACAGTTTATCTGTGCTGAAGTGACTTTTTCACCAAGCTGCGACAGCTTAGCCATATCAGAGGCCATCTTTTAAACTCTGTTGGGATATGAACTGGGCTCCAACAGCAACAGAATAATCGCTGGGATCCTTCAGCCTGTCAATCATTCGTATTCATCCCTTTCTTGTCTTTATTTGTATCCGTGTTTTTTTTCTGCTGTAAGACAATGGCAAGTATTACCTTTCATACTCGTGTCATTCCCCGGCACCACAGCAGAGCGATGAAATACAAACGCTCAGACTGAGCCGTTTGTTTGTTGCGACACAGCGGAGTCACATTTTCTTCTTCTCTCTCTGACCTTTACACCGCCCGCTGTCGTCTCCCGCTCCCCCCACACCCTCCCTCAGCCCACGTAGGCGAGGAAGGCATCTCGTTAGTTGGCTTTTTAACAAGCTGAAGTACACATGCACGTATGCAGGAAAAGACCCGGAGATGGTGTAAAAACAATGTTTCAGTACGGGAACACAGTTCTGCCTCCAGGCTCTCATTATCAGCAGGCTAATTTCCCCGAGTGGCACGGCGAGGGTTACATTTCGCAGCGACGGTTTCCAGCACAAATTGGCTTCTCATATGATTGTAGGCGACAAACACTGCCTCATTTAGTTCAGCAGCTCTGTCCACGGAAGAGCATAAAACCGGTGGTTTGTGACACGGGACCTGAAATATGCCGGCATTCATTCCATCATAGCAGGTGGATTTGCATTGCGAAGGAGGCCGATAGTCTCGAGATGTAAATAATGAGTCACAGCGGGGCGACCCGACGGTTGATAGAAGTCAACACACATGTGTCCAGGGGTTCCTGAGCAAAACCAACACCACCCCTAACACTCAGTTCATATAATAGATGTAACCGTCATCTACACACAAGCAAGCAGCCACAGTTTACATACAGAATACTATACTAGATGTTTGAACTAAATCAACATCTATGAAAGTTAAACAAATCGATGCACGAGAAGAGAAACGGA
This sequence comes from Anarhichas minor, assembly GCF_050575085.1. Taxonomy (NCBI): domain Eukaryota; kingdom Metazoa; phylum Chordata; class Actinopteri; order Perciformes; family Anarhichadidae; genus Anarhichas; species Anarhichas minor. The sequence continues at coordinate 387,330 of NW_027466491.1, forward strand.
AGTGTGGAAAGCAGACAAACTACTAAAGTCTGGAGGGCACATGCAGAAGGCTCTTCTCACTCTTCCTCTCATCTGATCATTGCAAAAAACATATTTTCACTACAACACGGCCACCTGCAATGAAGCTAATAGCTGGGCGAGAGTGGTGCGAAAATGGACGGCAAATATTGCTTTGTCATGTATGGATCATAACAACGGTTTGTATGTCAGCAGTCCTAGTAGGTTCCGGTTTCCCTTTCGGAATGACGATTACACACTACCGCCACTAATATTCGTTAGATTCCCGACTTGTTACAAGTTTGCTGTTGTGAAAAAGTATCAGCGCTGATCCCCATATTTGAACCTGCATATTTCTCTGCCTAATATTGGATCTCCTTTAATCCCAGACATTTGATGGAGCTAACTAGGTCTCGGTATGTAAATGCTGGCTGTGTGCCCGTCTCCTCTCTCCCTCTTAAAAGATTGCAGCTGTTCACTTTCACACACCAGCAACCCCCAAACGGCTCCAGCGAGCTTCAATACCTAATATTCTCAGTAAAAACATCATATCACTAATTTGCACATTTTATTTTTTTTTGTATCCACGGCTGCCGCCGCTCATCTCAGTGACCTCAGGGATCAGATTGTTCTCCAAGTGCTGCAGGAAATAGGGCAAATCTGCAGCGTCGTAATTAGGAGAGACTCTCTTCTCTGCAGCAGTAATCTTGCCGTGCACAAGAGCTCCTTCCACTTAAAACAGTGAACAAAGCAACTTGAAACAAAGAGGATAAATTATGTTATATAATTTAAATTATTCTTTCTTTTTTTTCTCCATTATTTTTCTCCACTCTTTGTGGTTTTTATACTCCTTCTTCTGCTCTTAATCTTCTTTTTTAATCTCTGTTCTTTGTGTTTATCCCCTCTCCTCCCTCTCAGTTCGTCCCATTCAGGGACTACATCGACCGGACGGGTAACCACATCCTGAGCATGGCCCGGCTGGCGAAAGACGTCTTGGCCGAGATCCCCGACCAGTTCCTCTCCTACATGAGGACCCGCGGGATCAAGCCGTCGCCAGCGCCGCCTCCCTACACGCCGCCTCCCTACACGCCGCCAGGGCAGCCTCTGCAAACCCAGATATGAGGAGTGGGGGTGGTGGGTGGGTGGGGAGAAGGGGGGAGAAAGGTTTTTCGGAGTCAGGGGTTAGCTGAACTTTTACGCGCAAAGTACTTCCATTTCCCTAAAGCTGCTCTCCATGCCTTGTCGTCGTGGATCACGGTGGTCTTTCTCGTGTTCAGGAAGCTGCATGTCGTGCCAGGAGAGTGTCGCTTTCGAGGCCAGGAAAAGCCAATGAGAGTCTGTTTACTTCCACTGTCAAGCATTCCTGTTTCTGTCTGGAATTATTATTATTATTTTATTTTTTTCTTCTCGCCTGGGAAACCTGGACAGGCCCTGGGGAGAGTTCGGAGATGTCTGAATTCAAGCCGGGAGGTAAAGACGGAATGAAAAAGGAAATGAAGGACAGCTTTGGAAACATTGTAAAGAGAATGTCTCCAGACAAAAAACAAAGAAATCACACTTTAATGAACTTTCTCTGTAAATAACCGGACATATGTCACTTCTTCTATCTCTATTTCTCTCCAACTCACTCATTGTTTACAGTAAACACTAACAAGGATTTTTACTGTTGATACTTTTATATACACATATATGAATCTCTCTCTCTCTCTCTCTCTCTCTCTCTCTCTCTGTCTCTCTGTCTCTCTCTCTCTCTCCTGGCGTGTGTGTCAGGTAGCAGCAGTGCAGGTCCCGGTAGCCCTTCTGTACTGTACCGTACCGTGCTGTACCGTACCGTACCGTACCGTACCGTATTCTGGTTTTCGTATTAACCTTTTGCATGAGTGTAGCCTCAGTCCAGTGCATGCATATAGTGGCCCTGCACTACCTCTTCTATCCATCACTTTGTCTCTCTGTCTGTGTGGGGGGGTGAGTGTCTGTCTGCCTGCATCTCCATTTGTCACTTCACCCTCTCTGTCTGTCTGCACTGCTCTGAGGTCCGTCTCCCTGTTGCAGCCTTTCTCTCTCTCTCTCTCTCTCTCTCTCTCTCTCTCTTCGTCTCTGTCACTTTTACTAGCTGTTTCCATCCGACATTTTTCGTTTTAATAGACGAGCTGAAAAGAAAATGAGTAATTCTGGTATGCTCATCCGAGCAGATGACATTCCTAAATTAGTATTTGGGCATTTTGAAATGTAAAATATCTGGTCTAGCCTGCTCCCCAGAGATCGTGTACCCTTGCATAAGGTGTCCATCATCTTCAGTATGTGTATTACTTGTAATATTTCCAAGTGCCATGTTGTTTTGAAGTCATGCTAGCAGCATGGCTTAATTGATGGCAGTGTCGGTCGGAAATTTGGGACGAACATTCCTGTTCACCTCAGGATGAATAGTAATAACTTTGGTGTGGCTCAGGTTAAAGTGCAACCTCACAGAGCCTCTGGCATGGCTGTGGACTTTTAGGCCCAATCCTAACGTCCACGCTCAGAGACTCGAGGACTTTGAGGCAAAGTCCGTTAGGGTTTAGGGCTGTCCCACTGTCAAATCCTCTAGTGCCCGAGGGCTCGCTCAGAGACTTGTTGAGCCCTTTAAGCACACTTTCCTTATGTCTGCATCTCTGCAGACTTTGCCTGATGGAATTACCCACAATTCATAGCGTTGTGATGTTACGCACTGGGTTACATGGAGAAGCCCGGATGTGAAATCAGAGGAATGCAAGCAGAGGCCGTATTACACACCTGGTTTAGTCCTCAACCATTTTTTTACATTATTTATCGAAGCTGTTTGGAAAGAAATCCCTTAAAAATAGTAATTGACTATTACTTCTTGTCTCATCAGGTGCTGTTTCATCTGTATAAGCACCATTTCAAGCCCTTCCTGCGTCTCACACTCATTTAAGAGCAAATGTTTTACATTTCAAATGCCAACAGGTTTTCAGCATTTCACTTTTTTGCGTAGCATTAATTTGACTTCTGAATGGAATCATAGCTTCTTTCTCTCTCTCTCTCTCTCTCTCTCTCTCTCTCTCTCTCTGTTCTCCTCCTAACTGCCTTGGCAATATGATGCCCACGTGCCCAGGGGTTTCGTCTCATTGTGTCGTCCAACACCACGTCCCCGCCCCGCTGTTTAAAAACGACAGCAGCTGCTCTCAAACGAAATGCCGTTTGAGCATAAAGAGCCCAGTGGTCAAAAATGCAGAGAAAAACACACTTTCCCTATGTTGGCTTTTTGTTCCATTATATTTATTTCAGTGTGTACTTTTTTATTGCACCTTTTAGCTTTGATAAAGCGTTTTATATGTTTGTTTTTATGACGTGTATTCTTACGTGCCAATCACGTGTAAGAGGATGATTTGCGTGATTCCTGCCGAGTCACCCAGGATGTCCAGACAAGTTTCCAAATTAACGTGACGTCTAATGAAGAATGAGTTTGGGTTGTTTTGTTTTGTTTTGTCGTGAATGTGGAAGGGTTTTTGTCAGTGTTGCGGTGACGAAAGGATATGTTAAATGTGAATGAGATTTGTGTGTTCTCGTACGACACAACTTCTTTTAAAGCATATGAAACGTTTAAAAAGTGGGAACATTTGAACATTCATTGGCTCATGAGGGAAATACATTGCAGCACCAACAATGTGAAAGGATATTCAAGCATTGCAGTGTTTTTAATTGTTTTGTATTACTGTATCATCACCCTGAAGCCGTCTTAAAACTACAACACACACATCTGCTGACTGACTCTGATGTCTAAACGAAGACTTTTTAATGAAATCATTGTCTTTGTTTTCACGTGTCGCAACAAAATTTCCCAGATTTTCTTTTTGTGTGTGTGTGTGTGTAAAATAGTCAGCTGATTACAGAGTCAAAGTATTCAACATACTTGTGGCAGTGTTAGACACTTTGGTCATAGTATTGCGCAATCCATTTTTTGAGGATATTGCCTGTGCCAAAATCAAAATGCAACCAACATGAAGATGATCTTTTCTACATAATTTGTTTTGAGTCTTATACATTGCTTGTCTTGTTGCTTGATATTCCAAAATTCATCTTTGTTTCCTCACAACCCCCGTCCTGTACAGCCACTGTAGCAGAGTGGACTAGCTGTTCCAGTGTGTGTGTGTGTGTGTGTGTGTGTGTGTGCGCGTGCGTGTGTGTGTTTGGTTCACCGCTGCAGTCGTGCTCCTGCAGCCGCGCTGGACACATCGTTAGGACAGCGGGTCAGAATGAGGAGCTCATTACTGTAAGACTTACATCCTGCACCGCGGGGGGTCAGAGAAGGGATTATGTTTGGGTGGCGGGAGTGTTTTGATGTTCGTTTTTGGCGACAATTTAGCATGAATCCCTTCTGGTAGAAACAAACTTCTGTAGACGAAAGATAGAAAGATAAAAGCAACCCCCTTTCTGCAGCAGTCACTGTGGGCACAAGCACAAGTCTGCGGGATCATTTTAAAGCAAAACTATGGTTCATTGCAACTTTTATTTATGTTCCGGCTATTGTTCCTATCTATGATAACATAGTACTCATCAAAGTAATTGCTAAATTATGGCTGAAATGTAATTTAATAGTAGCTAAAGAGTCAAACAGTGACACAGCAATATCTGTCTAAAGGTAGCTAACGTTAGCCACCGTTAGCTACCGGTCATACCAGGCCAAGTAAAGCTGCAGCGGCAGAACCCCGAGTGTGTTGAATCGACAAAGTGTTCATTTTTATGAATTCACCTTTTCATTTGTGAGAGGAATGTGTCATTTCTTTTTTTTTTTTTTCAAAAGTTACACAGCTCACTTTTTAAAGGTTAAAAAACGAATGAGTCATGCGGGAGAAAGGTAAACGTCAACTTCCCCGTTGTGCCGAGCTACTTCTTTTTCTTTTCATAGTGACCAGATTCAAACCCAGGACGCTGACGTTAAATGATGCCCCTGTCGTGCCATTTCAATGGCGAACTACCTCCTGTTTCAAAGTCACTCGTTCTTCAGCCAACTCCTTTCAGGGTAGGAAAAGGCGCCGTGAATGTGGTTTGAATTCCTAAACCACTATTGCATAACTATTGCTCAAAACAAATTGGTCATTTTCTTATTTTAGAAGTCAAATCAAAGAATAATTCACTAAAATTCAAGATGAAAAAATGTTAACATTTGGGCTATAAAGGATGAGCTATCAAGAAAAAAAGAGTGATCAGTGATTTGAAACGTGAATAAACTTTAAAACTTGAAGTTACCTTCAGGAAAATTCAAAGAGCGGAAGTCAAACCACCTTAATCCAGATGGATGGGTTCCAAATCAAAACATTGTAGTGATATGAATTCAATGATACTTCATTTTCAGCTTAAATTTTGGCATTTCAAAATGTATTAATTTGCTAATATTTGTGTTATTATTTTGTCCTTTCTTTGCTTCCATACACACACACACACACACCACATCGCCGTAGTCATTGGTGCCAGTTATTTTCTGTTGGTCTGTTTTGGGCGGACCGGTATTAATATTGTTTTAATTGTCCATCGTAGTGCAACAGCTCACTAACTTTGCAGAGCCCCTAAGAGTGTGTGTCTGTGTGCATGCGTTTGATATAAGTATACCTTGCGTATGTGTGTGTGTGTGTGTGCGCGAGTGTTTTAATAGACCATGTGAGGTGTAAACACACATAAGATCTTTTGTTTACTAAAGCTATCCAAATAATATATTGTATGCTCGTCATATCTTCTTAACAACGTGCACTATGTTTGCATGTACAGTTTTACAAAGGATGCACCAGTTCCTTTTGTTAATAACTGAGTGTTTTGAAATATACAAATCTATATGAAAAATTAACTGTACAAAATGGCCTTAAATCTTTCTCTGATTTTCTTGGAATTGTGCATTGCCTTCTTCAGAAAAATGAATTGTTTCATTAATGGTTATCTATTTTGTGTCAGTGTTTCTATTGCTTTCTGGTGGACCTTTTTTTTTTTCTTTGCACAAGTTCATGGATTAAATAATTATCTTGTACTTTTCTGAAACCGTGATTTAATCAGAGAAAGCATGGCTGAAGTACTGATTGTCTGATAATACATATAATAGATGACTATTTCTGTATCGAAAACTATGGATTTTTAAATAAATATTCATATTAAACAGAAGACTTGCTTCAACTCAGTGTTTTTTTTTTTTTCCTTTGGAGGAGGTTTTGAATTTCCTTTACTCCCTTCCTTCCTTTCCTCAGTGTCTGTCCTCTCTCCATTCATAGCTTATCAGGACTAACATGGTGTTTGCTCCCTTTGATGAGATAATTATACATGAAAGTCTTCCCACACCCAACAAAGCACACAGACACAAGACCACTAGCCTTGAGCAAGGCATTGAAGGCTGTTGCAAAACATGTAACGTGTTTCCATGTCATCCTTCTGTTCCTCTGATTTACCCACAAGCCCTGTGTACTTATTTCATCTGCCCTCTGAAGTGGCAGCCTAGGAAATAAAATTGACATTTATTTGCGAGAGTAATTGCCACATGTTTAGAGAGGCAATTAGTGAGACTGTCAATGCCCTGTCACAGGAAAAATACCGAAATGTGTCTGTTAATCTGCCCGGGGGGGGTTGATAGAGTTCTTCATCAACACTCAATAACTCAGCGAGGTGCTGAGATCGCTGATTTTCAAAAGTCACAATCCAGCTTGTTTTTGTCAGCATTTTAGGATATTCTCAGTCTCTCTCTCTTGCCACTCAGAGTGACGGAGGGGTTACAGAGTTCTGCTGCAGCAGTGAACGTCTTTCTACTATGAGAGAGATTTATAAAGGTCATAGATTACTAAAAAAACTTAAAAGGAATAGTTTGACATTTTGGGGATATACAGTCATGTCTGTGCGCAACCCTGTCTCTGACAAAATGAAGTTCCCGTACAACTAAACTGCCACAAAACCACTTGGTTAGGTTTAGTAAAACATCTTGGTTTGGTTTTGAGTAAGTATGTTTATTATGTTAAGTCAACATTGATTTTTAGTTTCCCACAGGGCACAAACAGCAGAAGGAGGTCATATGTTTGTCTGAACCACCCATCCACCCTATGGTTGTACTGCGTCAAACACACGTAATCCAGGAGAAAAGACGGTTCCCTCAAGAGGTAATTATTGACAATGCTGTTTTGTTGATTGGGAACGTGACTTTTAGGAGACCGGGCTGCTGTGCGTTAGGAGCTGGAGATTAGCTTAGTTTAGCATTAAAAGCATGGGTAAACAGCTAGCTTGGCTGTTGGTAAAGACAAGCTAGCTCTTGCCCCTGTTTCCAGTCGTAACGTTAGTAGCTAACCACTGCCCGGCTCGAGCTATATACTTGACGCACATTCAACTGATGTGGTGTCAATCTCCTCATCTAACTCTCGGCGAGAAAGCGAGTATACGAGTATGTCCCAAAATGTCAAACAATTTCATATCAATCTACATATCAGTATTCAGTGTTTAAAACTTTATGCGCAACCAGGTTTTAAATAAATCAAGTAATCATACTCCCTGGAAGCTGGAATGTTTCATTATGTTTTTGAGACTGGGACTTTACCAGGCGTTGCAACAATTGAAAAGGCTTGATGATGCACAACATCTGGTATATTTTTGCATTTTTCTTGCAAATTACTGAATACTGTTCCCTAAAAAACAAAAGAAATTGGGAAGTGATCACGACCCAGTGGATAGACACAGCAACCCGTGTAGAGAAACACAGGCCAACAACATTGGGAACCAATGGTCTTGGGTGTTGGTTGGCACATGAATAGAAGCAATGAGAGACTTGTTTTAGTTTGCATTCAGCAAATGTATAAAAAAAAAGAAATCACGATATAATGACTACATTCCCTTTCACGCTCTAACCACCATTATACGTGACCATATGAGCTGCTGTTTACTTGTTAACTTCATCAGTCTTCACCTGCCACATGTCTGAAAGTAACAATTAACGTTATTCCTTCAAACTCCCTCCGACCGTGCATCTGCTGCTTCTTGGCTTGATGAAATAAACACACGATGAGCCTTCGCATGCTGCAGGTTGATGGCCGTGTTATTTAAGCAAACAGCCTGTTCCGCAGAGAAAGACGGAGCGTCAACAACATACGGATGCCAATTATCTCCTCGAAAACCGACAGGAGGTTGTTAACAAAGAGATGTCAAAGTGTAAATCAGACGATAAAGTGTAAATGTGAATTAACTGAGTTTGAACCTTTTAATTACTTATTAAATCAACTACATGTTAGTGCTGTTCACTTTTCAAGGCCCCCCCCCCTCCCATAAAAAAGCATAAATTTGAGCGGGAAAAAATGGAATTTTCCACATGGTTGGCGTGGACTTGAACACGTCATTGACATTTCAGATTGGATGGCTTGTCTCACTTGAAAATAAAGCAAGACATCCTTAGTACATATGTCATGTTGATAATAAAGATGGCTCGTGTAATCTAGTATGCACACGCTGTCCTGCTGTCCACATAGGCCCCAATCAATCACCATCAACCCTCTCGTGGATATTAGATAGATGTCAGGTGTTGGCCCGTCCGTTTTCTCCTTTCATAAATGCACCCATGAATTTAGAGAGCGGACAGAATTGGCTGATGAATTCGCCTTATTACAGAGCCATTTGCATATATTTGCAGAACAAATTAGCTCAGTTGGCCTGAAGTGAAGCGAAATGAAAGCTTAAATGAAGCTTGTACATCTAAATAAAACAGGAAAGCAATGAGGGAAGGGTTCCATGTCATATGGGGATCAATTCTGTGAGATTTCTCATTTCAGGGTAGGTGTGTGTGGGTGTGTGCGTGGGTGTGTGGGTGGTAAAATCGTGTGCATACTCTGTCTTAGGGAATAAAGATTTATTTAAGTCGTGATATGATGAAACAATGTTCCACCAAATGCAATATTTATTAATTCCATCTTTGTGGTAGCCTTGAGACTACTTTGGTGTCTGCTGGAATAAACTATATATATATGTGCTTTGCACATGGAAAACTAGCCAAACCTACCAAATATTAATAACCTGAATCATTTTTTATAACCACATAAATGTAATAGTCAATCCTCATTATGTGTTGGTATTTCAAATAAACACCAATGACAGACTTTCTTTGCAACCCTGTGGAGGATGGAGTCAGGTCATCAAGGAAATTCTTCTCACCTGGTCTGATTGCAAAACTCAACTCGCCTGGTCTGACTGCTATTAAGTCAGTGGCAGTCAGCCAGTCTCTGGTTAGCTTGGTCACATTTTGCTGTGCTGTAGCAGCATTGCACATATTCCACGCGTCACCTACATCCTCCTTGTTTTCATTTTAGTTGGTAGTGTCGTTTCTTTGCTCTTAACCTTATAGTTTAAACTCCTTTGTCCGTCCTCGAGGCGAGCTGAGACATGGGAACCCAGGCCTTCCTTTCCCTAGATAAAGTCTCGTTTACATGTTGTGCGACAGGTTTAAAAACCCGCATATCGTTCCTGACAACTCTTCCACACTGGCTGTGAAATTAAAACAGCAGCACACAACGGCACACGCGTGCTGGATTTGTCCGGCCACAGTTTGCTTGTGCACTCGGATGACCTTGACAGAGCTCATGGGCGAAAATACACAACCATACAGGACTTAAAATGCTCACTTCAAACCAGTATGAGGAGTACAGAGAAATAAAAAAATTTAAAATCTGTAAAATGTAACAAGGGAGAATCAGATGAAGATTTTATCCCGCTGTATGCATTGGGTGTTTTGTAACGCAAAGATGATTTGTGTCTCATTTTCTACCGCACACACAGGTGAGCCTCGTGCATGCCTCTGGTTGCTTTAAATAGCTTTATTTTCCCAGCATACCTTGAGGCCAAGGGCGGAGATGGATTGATTGAGGTGCTGAAGAGAGGCAGAGTGAGGGAAAGGTGCTAATATCACTGTCAATCAACATCTAATGCAGCAGCAGAGATAGATAGATAGAGAGCATCGTAACAATGACAACAAAACAAAGACATGCTACATGCGCACACACACACACACACACACACACACACACACACACAGACAGACACCAGAGGAGTCACACTGCTCATTACCAGCTATGGAGCGACACATCAAAGCCACCAATAGCAAGCTGCACCTGGAGGATTATGATGCTCAAAATGCAAGAAAATAATAACTCGACCTGGCATATGCGTAAAGAATACCCAGCACTGAGACGATAACACACGTACTGTAAGGAAGCGGGACACAATTCCTTTGCTCCCTAATTGTTTAAATACTTATTCACCAAATGATTATGTGGTAATTAGCCGATGCAAAAGGTTGCGTGAGGTTTTTTTTTTTTTTGTCCTTTCAAAAGACTTGATGTCTTAACGCTTGCGTAAGTCTAATGAACACTGCGGTCAGTGTCTGTCAACCAGGGTGGTAATTATGTTCGCTTGTCACTTCCTGACACAGCCTGTAGCTTAGCAACCCTGCCACCGAGACGGAGCTAAAGTTGGATCTCATTTGAATATTCCCCAGAAATTAAAAGACTGAGGGGGAAACTCAGCCGGTTGGTGCAATACTAAGTTCAGAGTTGCATTTTCTAAACCTATACGGGTCTCATCAGGACACCCCTAGAAAAACAAAAACAAATTCTCTGGCACACCTCCCCCACAACACCATGAAAGTTTTACAGGCAGCATGCTGGAAACGGTGATATGAATGTGGGCAGGTGGCATAATTACTGTGTGCCATTAATAAAGCAAAACACATGTTTTAGCCGCTCCGCCCACTCAACTCCCACCGTTCTTATTTAAATAGAACATGCTCCTTATGTGCTGTAAATGTTTTTTTTTAAAAGGTGCTAAGATATGGCAGGTACAATGGACTCCATTGTGTAACTTTTAAAGAGCTATAAAAACATTTTTCTTGCAGCATATGTCATATCCAAATGAGATTTCTATTTGTGTGTAGAGCAGATGTGCCACAGATTTCTCCACTTTATTTAAGTTCCCTCTTCATTGGTTTATTGTATTCTATTTATGACTTATTCCATTACGACGTTCTGGATACATTAACAAGTATCACCTCATTAGTTGCATCTTGAATGTTTGTTAAGTGAAAAAATACTACTTTTGAGGCTCATTACGACACGCAACACTTCCTAATACTAGTAAAATACAGCTCATAATCTCTTTTTATTTAGAACTTATTTTTGAAGTGGCCTTTTTTTTCCCAGTGTAGAGATTGGCAGTGGATCAGTGTTGTGTATTGGATATTGCTGTATTGTTTTCTGACTGTATGATTGATTTTTTTAGCAAAAAAAATAAAAATAGCATAGTAACCAAATTTGACTTGTTGCTCCTGCGAGCCTCGTGGAATGAAGTGGTTTTGACGTGTCACGGAGACATACGGTGTCCTCTGCTTCTCCGTCTGTTTCTTCACAGCTCTGCTCCGTGTTTACGTTGTTGAAGGTGTGATCCAGTCTCACTCTGCAGCCTGATTACATCACCAGTAAACTACCTACTGTCATTATGGAATAATTCAGTTGTGATCTCAAGGTAACGGGGTCTCTCATAAGAGAGAGTTCTGTAATGTGAAGAAATGCTCTGGCTTTTTTTTCTTCTTCTTCATATCAGCTCATTTAAAAACAAATCATATTAAACGCACACAGATGAAGAGCTACAACACGGATCGTGCTTCTTCATTAGAGTCCACCGACAACTATGTGGCTAAGTGAGACCAAATGGCAACTTGGCCACTCGGTTGACTGATGTTTCTTTTATTGTGATTACTGTGGTTAATCAGTAGTTACCACACACACACACACACACACACACACACACAAAGTTGCACACTCACAGGAACCTTGCCTTCGTCTCAATTAGCAGTACATATGAAGCCACTTGTTCTCCCTAACCTGATGTGATAAATTATGCATCACAGCTAAGCCGTTTCCGTGTGTAAGTGTGTAGAGCGTGTTTCCACCTCAGCCAGCAATGCATTATGCAGTGAGACAGCAGGCGGATGCACCGGGGCTGCTGGGAGCCTCATGGCCTCGTATGGTTTTTTTGAATGTGTGTGTGTGTGAGAGAGAAAGAGACGGTAATAGCTCAGTGGGGAGTCTGGTGAATTGTTATGTTGTTGTTGTTTTTTATAGTTTGTGGTCTCTGCAGCCACACATTAGGAGGCCACATGGTGAATGTGAATGTGTGGTGACATGTGGACGCGTCACACGGATGTACAGTGACAGGGGTGGAGAGTGTCCGAGGAGTTGGGGGATCTGCTGACTCCACACACTAACATCGTATATGTGGTTCACGATCCACACTGTGAGAATGAAGCATTTTTTCTTTTCTTTTTTAAATAAACGAGAAGGAGCATTCAGTCCATTAAAATTAAAGTTATAATTACTGTGAGTATTTATTGAGAGAGTTTAGTTAGTCACAACCACCCAGGGAATGAAATTAGCACCTGCCAGCTGCCAGATACAGGGTGGATGTTGGCAGTGGTTAAGATTTCAGGTCGGCTGGCACCATCAATTAAAAATAGTCAAGAATTAAGGCAACATATTCCGTATTTCTACTGTCTGTAACTATTATGTTAAGAAATGACTGAGCCTGTCGTAAAGATTGTTGCCTCCCGTAGACACAAATGTGAGAGATTGACTGACGCATGGTTGTTTTGGTGTTTTCATGGGAGAAGATGATATAAAGTGTATCAAATAACACCAGCTTTGTGACAGACACTGTACAGTGTTTCATACAAGTAACATGAACACACAACTAGTCCCACAGTGACATAGATAAATCCATTAAATAGTTTATTCTCTTAAACGATTGTGAAGATTAGATTATGTAGTATAAACCTGAACTATAGTAATTATATTCACCTCTTTTGTAATTAGAGTGTGCTGTGCTGTCATATCATACCTGTGGATCTGTGTTTATCTCTCTATCCTTCTCCTCATCCTCCATTACCCCTCCTACTTTTCTCATCCCAATTATTTTCTGCCCATGCAACTTTTATATTCCCCCTTATGGGAATGATTAAGTAATAAACATCCACTGAAAGAAATTGATCTCAGTGTCTTTCTCAAATGAAGCTCCCCTTTTAATGAACTGCTCAGAGCCTCTGATTCTTAAAGTTACAGTCTAACGTCTGGGAGAAAAGTTTGCATGTGTGTTACTCTTACACGAAGAGAGGAAGAAACAGAAAACATGTCGTCCTTAAGAAATAATGCAGTTCTATGAAGTAAATAAATGACAAATGTACCATCATTTTGACATTTAATTAGTGCCGAAGACCCTCTATGGAAGTTTAATACGGACAAAACTACTGAATATGCACGCAACAAATTTAAGGTATAATCTGCCAGGCAGAAACAAGAAGTGGACGTAGTCAGCATGACGTCACCCACGGATTTTTTGACCACGGTTTTGAAGCCTCGAGTCGCCATCTTGTTTGACTTTCAACCAGGAGACCTGTGTTCGTCTCCCAAAGTGTTATTTTGAAGTGACGTTAGTGATATTTCTGACATGTTTTCCGTATGTTACGTTGTATACGTTTTACATAGTTTAAGTACTCATTTTAATCCCAAACCTATCTCAGTGTTGTTGTTTGAATACACACTGACCAGGTGATTACTATGAATGCGTCTTAGTTTGACCCGCTGGGCTGCCCAGTGCGTTAGAAAGTGACACTAAGGGGTCTGATCAAGCATCAGTATGTGACCAGTTGGGATGAGAACGTGTTGCGTAATCACGACATGGATGTTGATGTGAACGCTATTTACGAGTCGGAAACTCGATCGTACTCCGAGTTGCACTAGCCCGCCAGCTGGTTTGAAATAAAAAACAAACTCTTGCCACAGACAGAAAACAGAACATTTCTTCCCTTAATGATATATTAAAAATATGAACTGTAAATTTAGTAAGCTTGAAACTTTTTGGACTTTTGGTCAAAGCACTTTGTTGTCCTCACGGTCAATCGGAGTCATTTTGTATCTTTGGTAACACCACCATTTTACCAGTTTCCCTCCAAATGCAATCGGTAAACTAATGAACACACAAGGGCAAAGTTATCATGACACACAAAAAAAAACACTTATGAATGATGGTAGTGCCTCCCTCTTGGGCTGTAATCTTTAAAATCCCAGAACAAAGTGGTGAGAAAAGCCAAATCTGTGCTTTCATCATCCCCAAAGTATAAAACCAATGAGACGCTGAGAGACGGAGGTTTAGCAAAAGCCAGAATATTTAAAAAAAACAAGTACTCCAATATATCCATTCCCAGCCGGAACACAGCACAAACGGTATCTCGTGAGTCTCGGAATAATCAACTTTTTTATAATCATCCCAGTTTGACTTTATTAAAATCTCCCCCCCCGCTGCTTGACGTAATTGGAATAGACAGAGTCCTCTTTGAGCTGCTTGTTTTCTTTTGGGCTTTAACTTCCAAAGTAAAGAAGAAGACTCTGAACTACAACGAGCCACAGAGCCATTGAAGGGTTTCAGCCTCATCGTTACGTTCTGTACAACGTCAGGTCCTGCTAGTTACATCTGGCTGCCTGGGTTTCTTCTTCGTTTGTCTTTATCCAGCTGTAATTTGAAAGCTCTGGAGTGTGTTGTTGAGTTGGAGATGATTTGAACAGTATGAAAACAAAAGTAGCTTTCAAGGCTGGATTCTCACCGACCATGTTGATTTGAATAACTAGTTTAACAAAGGCTTTGTTATTGCTGTGTTTCTCTGCTGTAAATACACCATTTAAGAGTTTGATTGATTGATTGACTCTCTGTTCATAGGAATATCCAGCTTTGTCTTATAGCTCCCCCTAGTGGACGATCTGTTGAGTCAACATTCTGTAAAGTCTTAGGTGGTGTGTGCGTGTGTGTGTGTGTATGTATAAACTTGACATGAGACTTCACATTGCACGAGTCATTTTATTCAAAGGTATACACACAATGGAATGAACAGCATACAGCTGAATGGACAGATTATGATTAAATCATATGTATCTACATAGAAAAATGACAGTGAAACAGACTCAAACCAGGCACAATGAAATAAGCCAACAGAAAGGAGTGAGTTAACAAATAAATCACAAAGTACAACCAAACGAACTAAATGACAACGAAACATCTGAATTCTGAATCACTTCCAGTGAGTCTTTATGGCTTGGTCAAAGTAAAAACATGTATCTTCTCTGTGATTATAAATGTGTCAGTGTTCTCCACTGGCAAAACCAAACAAACAAGGATCTCAATCATTACAAAAACATCCCATACAATAGAAATTCTGAACAATATGGCTGTCATTTTTGGTCTCTTGAATCATATTTACAGCTTGTGTCAACAGCTACTTCAGCAAAGATCGATTCATAGAACTGGTATTTACATTTATAGTACAAAACAGTTACGGCCATAAGAAACAACACCCGGCCGTGACGACTCCCAGGAAATCCTGCAGAAAATGTCAAAGTGACATTATTATCTTTCCTCCATGGAGACAGGTCAACATTTCATCCAAAACAATTGGAGGTGCAGTAGAAACGACTTTTACATATCAGTCAATTCTCATCGAAACAGACCGTTTACCGATACCACCACTGCATCAGCAAAGCCAAACACTTTCCTTTTTACTAAAGTAATTCTCTTTCAACACTCTCGGCCATTTTCGTGTAATTGTGAAGTGAATCACAGTAAATGTACAGCGTTGCTTCAGGGTTTGTGGCCCTCGTCGGTGAAAATAAAACCCCAGCGTAACTCAAACCTGAAAAGCACACAATTTAATATTCTTTTTTAATATTTTTGTCTGTCCCCTGTCACGTTAAAACTAGCAATATCGATTCTCAGTGTAAACTGTGGCGATCCCGAACACTACTTGGTTACACTGTACAAAAATGTTGAAAGTATAAGCCATTTGTGTCAGTCATTGAAATGTAACAGAAGCTTTTCTTATTGATTTCGGAGACTTCACATGTTCTGTGGTTCTCTGGAAAATCGTTTGATTACATCCTGTAATCTGAGCTCCTGCCGTCAGACTCTCAGTCTCTTTTGCTCACCACATGAACCTCTGTGCGGCCGCGCTGTCCGGCCAGTGGAACGTCTTGCTGATGAAGATGTAAAGCGTGGCGGCGTTCACCGCCGTGTACAGGAGAAACTCCACAACGAGTCTGGGGAGGGATGGGAGGGGCATGTGCAGGCGGTACATCAGGTAGGGGACGATGAAGTACCGGAACTCCAGCAGCTTCTGCGGTACCATCGCGGCCAGGAGGCACACCAGGAACGCCAGACTCCAGAAGAGCGAGCGCCCCTTGAAGGCGTCCAGGAAATTCCAGCCCGCGAACACGTACGCGGGGACGAGGAGGAAGCGCACCAGCTCGTGCCTCTGGAAGAGCCTTTTCCACACGTAGAAGGGGAAGTGGCGGTTGTCTGCCAGGAGGTACTTGTGGACAGAGGTGAACTTCCACACCAGGAGCAGGCAGACGCAGGTGACGAAGAGGAAAAACAGAGGCTGCTTCTTCAGGGCCTGGAGGAAGCGGAGAGCGCGGTGGTAACACAGCGAGACGGGGAGGGAGAAGAAGAGGGCGAAGGATAAGAAGTAGAAGAGCTGGGGGAAGTTGAGGCAGGCTTCGTGACTCGTCCTGTCGCCCACCACTATCCCATCGTTCAGCACCATAAACACCAGGAAGCCCGCGCCGACCACCGCGTAAGGCCAGGCTACCAGCAGCACTGACTTCACGTGGCTGGGGGAGGTGAGGAACTCCAGCGTGAAAAGCGTGGTTTTCTTAGCTCCGCTGAATGACAGAGGGACCTGGGACGTGGGGGACTTCTCGTCCCTCTTTTTCGCGTGCTCCACCCTCCAGGCCTCATCCATTTTGGCGGCCACCAGAGTGCCGGCGCAGAAGGCCACCCAGACGATGTTGGTCTGACGGAAGAGCACGGAGCAGACGCCGAGGAGTGCCGAGGCCTTGTGGCAGCCGTAGAGCGTCATGAGATAGGTGAAGAGGGTGAAGAAAGTCGATCCGGCGTCGGTGTAGTAGAGGAAATTGAAGAAGTAGAGCACGGGGAAGGTGGACAGAGACAGCGCCGAGAGGACTCGCCGTGAGGTTGTTCGTGTCTGGAAGAGAGAGGGAACGAGATGTCAGAAAACGACAAACGGGATCATTCATGCATGATTACCGCCATCGCTCTGGGAAATACCTTCTCCCGGAGGTGCAGCTTGCAGATGAGCAGATAGAGCACGTAGAGGTTGCCGCAGTTGAACAGCAGGTTGATGAAGCGCAGCATGGCCGTGGAACACACCACCTGGCCTGTCAGGTCAGCGAGCCACACCACGGGCTTGATGACTCCCACGGAGACGAGGTAAAGGCCCGGGAGAGTGGTGATCATTGAGTCCCACTGAGGAAGGATCACAACCATGTTCGGAGGTCAATTCCACCAATTTTACAGAACGATACATTTGTGAAAAGTGAAATACTAACACGTTGGAGGGTCCGGTCCCTATTTCAAATGAGTTCAGTCAAAACCAGGGCGTTATTTGAGGAAAACAAAAACGATGGTATGCTTATAAATTAATTCAATCAATAATACAATTTTCACGTTTCGTGGTAAAATTACTTGAATTTTGAAAAAACCCGTTAAGGATGATCCTTTAATCTCCACTTTCCTGCACAGTGAATAATGGAGAGGCACCCCGCATGTTATCTTCAATATCTTTAAGCACATAAACCACTAATGCCATTCTGTATGTATGACACGGGGATAAGAAGCTCTCCAAGGATCTACATCGTTTTAAACAACGGAAGCTCCGCAGTTAGCTCACCTTAATCCGCCAAACAACAACAACAACAACAAAGAGACGCCCTTTAATGGCTACATCGCGACTTTCAGGAAGCCACCTTTACCTCGTTGAATTTCCCATGGCAGTATTTCTGAGCTTGCGGGACGTGGAAAACCTCGTCCATGTACGGCTCCCTTTGCTCCCGAGTGACTCTGGAGAACAGCAGGCAGGATATCAAAAAGTTGGTGCTGCAGAGCGCAGTGAAGATGTAGCCTTCAAATTTCTCCATGTTTGATGACGAAACACGATGTAAAAGTGAACGCAGTTCAAAGGCAGCTGTAATAAAGTGGAGTATTCCGCATATCGGTATATTCGCGTATAAAAAGCCCTGCACTCTCTCAATGCCGAGGGAAACTGGTTTAACTCCGTCCCATATTGTTAAACGGAAGAGTTATATGTTTGACAGCTGGCGGTCCGCCTCTGAAAAACAGTCGACGCGAAAATGGTTTTATAGGAATTGTTTCCTGGTTGTGCAAAAATAGTAAAGCGTCACATTTCTAGAGAAATAGCAGTAGTGATAGCAGCCACCATAATCACATATGATATATTTCAAATGGAAAAGCTTTAAAGTGTCGTTTTGTTGAGTTTTTGGAGCCGTTTTCCTGAAACAGGAACTTAGCTCCAATGCGGTGTCACCGTGTTATGGTTCCCCCTCGTGTGCGGACGTTCATGTGAAGCGCGGACAATCGTAATTGTCTTCATAGTTTTCCAACATGCATGTAACACACGAACTAGAGCTCTTCCCCGACCACAGGGTGACTCAAATGCTTTTCAAGGAGGTCAAAAATGCCGCAGAGTTGAGACAGTGTGCGGTGGAGGGTAAAATAAAGGGTGCCCTGATTAACCCGACGATGGTGAGATGTTTTTATTCAGCTTTAGCAACGTTTTTGTATCAAACTAATGTACATTAGGCATGTTCTGATATGTATTCATTAGCTAACAATAGCATTACTTTCCACACAGCTATCTTTTATGTTTGACAGCTGGCGGTCCGCCTCTGAAAAACGGTCGACGCGAAAATGGTTTTATAGGAATTGGTTCCTGGTTGTGCAAAAATAGTAAAGCGTCACATTTCTAGAGAAATAGCAGTAGTGATAGCAGCCACCATAATCACATATGATACATTTCAAATGGAAAAGCTTTAAAGTGTCGTTTTGTTGAGTTTTTGGAGCCGTTTTCCTGAAACAGGAACTTAGCTCCAATGCGGTGTCACCGTGTTATGGTTCCCCCTCGTGTGCGGACGTTCACGTGAAGCGCGGAAAATCGTAATTGTCTTCATAGTTTTCCAACATGCATGTAACACACGAACTAGAGCTCTTCCCCGACCACAGGGTGACTCAAATGCTTTTCAAGGAGGTCAAAAATGCCGCAGAGTTGAGACAGTGTGCGGTGGAGGGTAAAATAAAGGGTGCCCTGATTAACCCGACGATGGTGAGATGTTTTTATTCAACTTTAGCAACGTTTTTGTATCAAACTAATGTACATTAGGCATGTTCTGATATGTATTCATTAGCTAACAATAGCATTACTTTCCACACAGCTATCTTTTATACCAAATGAGAAATTAAAGTGGCCAGTTAAACGGTGGCGCCTCATTCATCGTCTGGCTTTCTTTTTCATTTGCAGCTGGTGAATCCTTTCCAAGTGCTGGTAGCTGCCAACAAGGCTGTCAACTTACAGAAAATTGGGAAAATGAAGACTAGAAGCCTGTACTCAGAAATAATCTTCAACCTGTCACCTACTAATAATGTAAGTACCCAGAACCGAGCTTCATTTTCTTTACATCATGATCTATTTGTGATCTGAAAATGCTTCTTCTTGTTTAAAACGGCACCTAATTGAGACGTGCAAGAATACTTGTTATTTTCAACATTGCTCTGCTAGCTCTGCTGCACTATTTAATATTTAGACATGGAATGCATTATTTCATTCTACTTGATATTTGATTATGCCTTTCCCTGATGCAGATCTCAGAGGCGTTCAAAAGGTTCGGGAGCTCTGATGGCGACGACTCCGTCCTGGTGGTCCTGGTTCACGACAAAGACGAGCCCCAGCTGCTGTCAGACATCACAGCCAGGGTGAGCGGACGCCAGGTTCCAGCAGAAGATGTTTCCTCGCTGACAGATCATGCCAAAATCAAAAAGGTTCTCCATCTCTGCCTTCATTTAATGTGACTCATGCTATCTGGACTTGCTATGTGTGTTTTTTTTTTCTTCACTAGAGTGACATATCTTTTAATCTTACACTTTTTGTTGTCTTTGTTTAGCTTTATAAAATCACCCCCCAGGAGGAGAAGTGTGGGACTCTGCTGGACGCGGTTGTATGCAGGATGGCCTCGAAGGACATCATGTAGCTACGGGAAAAAGGACTTTAAAAAAACAACAAATGGTCGCCTTTTTTTATGAGATCTGGATTCATATTGATAATGTCTTTCCTGCTGTCCCAAAATATGCAAACCTCGTCTCCACACAAACTCAAATTAATCGAAAGTAAACCAGCTGAAAAGAAAATATATCTTATTTTTCATATATCTTTTCATGGACTTGTCTTTTTTTCCTGCTCACACTAGTTGTTAGACTCGTGACATTTGAGAGGCAGTTAGGGAAGTCATAACACTTTTTTTTTCTTTGTCTACAGTTCCCACAGCAACTTTTCATGCTTCAGTCATTTGTACCTTTTTGGAGAAAGTTATTTTTGTATCTAAAAGTTTGAAGGTGGGCTCTGGGTTTAGGGACAGTTGATTTAAAACTAGTCTCATGCCAGCAGTTGGTGAATAATGAATCTAAAATGCTCTGGGCCGAATATCAGCCAGATCTCAACACATGAAAGATTCAGTCAAACCCTCAACAATAATAAGTGCTGGAGGGGGGGGAATCCCAGGACGATTCGAGGGTCCTGGGACAGAAGATGTCACGTGTACAGATTATAAAGCCCTCTGAGGCAAATTTGTGATATTGAGCTATACAAAATAAATTTAATTGAATATTGGGATACAATTTACTAACAACCTGATCTTAGTGGACTTGTTTAAGTCAGCATTTCCACTGCAGGTGAACAACACTTATCAATACAATAAGCATTTTGTTACATATATGGTTTTATGGAACAGAAATATGAGTAAACATGGTCCATTTATACTATTTATTATAGTGGGAATTCAAATTAAAGACAAGACTTGTCATATATTATCATATTATTTCCAAACGTTGCCGCTCAACAAGACTAGTTTTGGGGAATATGATGCAGAATTTGACCAATTTGACCGACATACTGTTATGCAGAGGGGGTGGTATAGCGCATCAGCTGGTGCTAACTGCTGTTAACTGCTGTTCAACAACACAAAGAAGAAGAAATGCTCCATTCATGAAACAGGACTTGTGTAGTGACAGTCCACCGACCCTTCTGTACTGTGTTGTATGTCACTAGCTGGCATTGCTAATTTAAGCGCTCTGTAGCTTTTCTATCTTTTTACAACAACCAAATGAACCGAACAGCTTAAAGTGGTCCTGTGGACAGAAACTCAAATCCTCCCTGTGGACGTTTCCAGCTCTTTAACGGTCATCTTTGGACTCTTCATTGCCTCTCTGATTAATGTCCTCCTTGTCTGGCCCTTAGGTTTTGGCCCTCTCTTTAAGGTTTGTTTTGTTTTCATGTTCTTTATTTTGTAATAATTGAAACTGATGTTGAGCAGCTAGGATTTTGACCACCAGTTAGTTTCAATTAAAATGTTGCACGGTGTTTAATTTAATTCCTGAACTCCAGAGTAGTAGAAGTTGGGTTCATTTCATTCTCTTTACAGATGATGAACCATTTGATCCGAGCCACTGTATTGGAGTCAGTAGCTGTGTCTCAGTTCAGGGGCTGCATCCTTCGGAGGACCCAGCCTTCGCGGTCTACGTGGGCCGCGGTTTGAGGACCGCGAAGGCTGGACCATGCGGTCTCTGAAATGAGATGGCCTACGCTACAGAGGACTTCCTGTTTCCTGCCTAGAATGCCTGATCAGAAGGATTATACTGTATATACAGATATTAATATACTGTAAAGGTTTTAGTTTTAATCAGTTTTTCATTCATAGTTCTTTTTCATAATATAGTTTTTCTAAATTAATAATCAGTTAATAATTCAATCAGTTTCTATGATAACTAATTTTCAATCATTTATAGTTCTTGTAAATAAAATAATGTATTTATCAATAACTTTTTTATTTCATTCACACATATATACACCTATATACATACATATATATATTCATAAATGTATATATAAATTATAATGATGTGAATTAATTAAGTTCCCACATTGTTTCCCCCTTATTCATTAACATCACATCTTGTTCCCTTGCACCTACATGTATGTGTCATCAGTTCTGTACTAGTTAACAATCAGTAAAGATTTCAATTATTTATGATTTAGTTATAATTAAATTGGGAAGAATAATGCTGCACGTTGGGGCTGTAATCTAAAGCTTTCCCTTTTTTATTTATATCAACATGTAATATTATGATTATCAATACTTAACAGCACTAACAGTAATACCTTTGAGTCAAATGAAAATCAAAAAGATATTAAATTATCACTTGCACAATATTTATTGTATATTAATTGTCAGATTTTTGAATTACATCAGAAATATATTGTTTCTAATATAAAGACATATTTAGAAAGTTTGTCATACATTGATTTTTATTGTGCTACTCTGTAAATAAACAGTATACATACAGTACATACAGTTTACTTGAACATACTGTGTTCTATGTGACAAATGCATCTGTCTCCTTGACTTCTGAGCAGATGCAAAGAGCTGCTGACGGCTTCCTGTGTGTGTGTGAGGAGCTTCCCAAACCCACCAGCACAGAAGAAGCAGACGGAGACAAACTACGTCCTCTGTGCCGGTGGGGACGGGACGCTCCTCGTCCTCTCGGCTGGTGGGTGGAGCGGGTGGTGTCGGAGGGGGGAGGGGCAGGGAGGACGTAACCGTACTCACTGGGTCTCGGACTCACTGGGGTGCTGAGAGTGGTTCAGTGGTCTGTGGTGGGTCTGGGTCTTCCTGGGATGATGGTTTGGAAGACGTCTACTCTCAGTTGCCCCAGGAGTGAGAAAAAAGCACAGAGGAGTCCTGCCCTGTGAGACACAAACACAAGAGATGAATACTTTTAACTCAACTATACGACCTTTACATTGTTCAATGATGGAATCTTATTACTGATACTTCTGCAGTCTTAGTGAGGGATTACTTACTCAGCCCACTGAAAGAAAGGAGACCGCCGCTCTCCATCTGGTCCTGTAGTCCTCCATCCTTCTCATCTGGTCCTGTGGTCCTCCATCCTTCTCATCTGGTCCTGTGGTCATCCATCCTTATCTGGTCCTGTGGTCATCCATCCTTCTCATCTGGTCCAGAGTGAACACATCTTCTCTGTTGTCTAGGAGATCCAGGATGTTGCTTCCTGTGTTACAGCCATCGATACCTGAGTAAAAGAGACTTGGAAAACTTTTCTTAACGTTAGTAATTTTTACCATACCTCTGTCTGATACAAGCCAACATATGGAGGTCACAGCAGTACACAATCAAGACCATACTTAAATTGTATCAGAGCTGTGTTTTATCCACCCTATTGTACGGTTCTGAATGCTGGAGAATGACACAAGAAGACCTCAACAGACTATCAACCTTCCACACCAAGAGTTTAAGACAAATACTGCACATTTTCTGGCCAAACACCATTTCAAATGAAGAACTGTATGACAAATGCCAACAAGAATGCATGGAGACCATCCTAATGAGCAGAAGATGGGGATGGATAGGACATGTGTTGAGAAAAGATCCTGCTGATATTACAAGAACAGCCTTACATTGGACACCAGAAGGGAAAAGAAAAAGAGGCCGACCAAGAAACGCATGGAGAAGAACTGTGGAGAAGGAGATGCAGAGCCTAAACCACTCATGGGCCACCATCCAGCGACTCGCCCAGGACAGACAGGAGTGGAAGACTTTTGTTGCTGATCTTCAACTCCCGTGACAGAATCTTTGAATAACTGTTAAGTGAGACTTTGAGGCAACTTGTGTTGAGTTACCTTTGTCTGGTGACGACATCTAGACTTTACAAAGAAAAATACACAACAGAATAACAACCATTCACTGCTAACTTACCTTTGGTTTCTGCGTCGAGCATCAACCATTTTTCAAACGGAAAATCAACAAAGAAGAGATATTTAAAAGCTCTGCTGCAGGATGCTGCCTATCGCCAACCCCGCCAGATGCGAGGGAAGGCTGTCTGGTGCTTTATCAGTCCTGCCAGACGCAAAGGTTTTACAATCCTGCAGCAAACATGCTGTCGGTCTCAATCCGAGTTGTGAGTAAAGTGAACAACCTGTCAGGATCCCTGTCTGACCCGTGTTTCACCTGCTCTCCTCTCTGGTGTCGATCCATGGGACATCACACCGTCGATCTGTCTGTCCTCCGGTGTCGATCCACGGGGCATCACACCGTCGATCCACGGGACATCACACCGTCGATCTGTCTGTCCTCTGGTGTCGATCCACGGGCTCCACACATTCCTGTCCTTTATGGTGGTGAAATAAAATCAGTTTGACCAGATTCTGTCTCCTGTGGTCTTGCTATTGGGTCCTGATCTTGAACTCCCATGACAGAATCTTCACTACTAACTTACCTTTGGTTTCTGCGTCGAGCATCAACCATTTTTCAAACGGAAAATCAACAAAGAAGAGATATTTAAAAGCTCTGCTGCAGGATGCTGCCTATCGCCAACCCCGCCAGACGCAAGGGAAGGCTGTCTGGTGCTTTATCAGTCCTGCCAGACGCAAAGGTTTTACAATCCTGCAGCAAACAGGCAGTCGGTCTCAATCCGAGTCGCTGTCTTCAGCCGACTGCCAGTATCTTCTGTGTGGGGGGAAGCGGAGGCCTGAAGTGGAGGGTGGAGACCATCTGTAGTCATCTGCCCGGCTCTTCTTTGTGGAGGGACCGAGGCCTGAAGTGGAGGGCGCCGACTCCCTGTAGTCCTCTTCTCTGGTCCTCTTCATGGAGGATCCGAGGCCTGAAGTGGAGGGCGTCGCGTCCTCGTGGTCGTCCTCACCGTTCCTCTGCCTCTTCACACTCGCCTGCTCTGTGCGGTCCTCTTCCCTGCTCCTCTTCATGGAGGATCCGAGGCCTGAAGTGGAGGGCGTCGCGTCCTCGTGGTCGTCCTCACCGTTCCTCTGCCTCTTCACACTCGCCTGCTCCGTGAGGTCCTCTTCCCTGCTCCTGTTGGTGGGCTCTTCTGCCCTCTGGGGGACTGGGGGCGGATCATCTTCCGGCACGTCATCCATGGAGTAGTACCCGGAATCTTCGCTCTCGTCGTCCTCGTCGTCAGCGAAGATCACCTGAAGCAACCCACGCACATAGTTGAGCTCCATCGGACCTGCAACCACGAGGAGCTCCACCTGACCTGGACCCACAACGATGAAGTCCACCTGACCTCCACCCACCACGCCTGGCTCCACCTGACCTCCACCCACCACGCCTGGCTCCACCTGACCTACACCCACCACGCCTGGCTCCACCTGACCTACACCCACCTCACCTGGCTCCACCTGAAATCCACCCACAACGCAAGAGATAAGGATCGGGAGGTTACCTTCGTCGTCGTCGAGGATCCTGATGACTTCAGGGAGGCCGTCTTGTGCAGGACGTTCGACGAGGTAGTCGACACCAGCTGAGAGGGAAACATTTAAACTGTCAGGATTTCTCATAACATGAAATATTTCTGGATTACATGAAGCAATAATCAAAGTTCAAATTAGAAAAGACGACAGCAGAGCCATAAAGTAACTGGACAGCACTACACAACTCACATAAAGTCCCCAACACACAAGAGGGTTCACCTTTAAACATTTATAGCAAACATAGTGCAGCTCTGCGTCTGTTAGTTTGAACACATAACACAACTATATTAATAATGTTGAGTACTCGTGAGCTCTGGACAAAGACGTTTATTTTGCATTTGTGTGGACGAAACGGTCACTGGCTTGCAATAAACAGCGTGAACGTATTTGTTGAACTAGCGACGCACAGTGAAACGTGTCTACATTAATCCAACATGACTAACCTCTTTAGTTTATAATTCATTATTCTCCCGGTTTATGAGTTGCATATCACAGCGCGTGGAGGAGATGCAGCACGCGCACCTGCAGCCCCGTACAGTTACTTAACGGATCGCTCTCTTGTCCCTCGAAAACCAAATACCACAACAACGAGCAAAGCGCATGTCAATGCTAAATGTTAGAGAAATAGTTTATGTAATATGATGACGTAAAAGGATCAGATGTTTGTTCAATAACTCAAGTTTCAACAGTCAAACCCACTCAGGGTCGCATCGTGCCCTGGTTTGACGACGTAGGCTACGTCCTTACGCAGGATACGTCCTTACGCAAGCTACGTCCGGACGCTCGCCTCTAATCGTTCCATATGGTTACCATGGTGCACAACTTCAGCATTTATTAAAACTTTTATGAAAGTGTTCTATTTTCAGAAATATACATTTTAATGTTAAAATAGGAAGATTGGATGCCTTCAAACCAAAATAACTGTGTTTAATTAAACATCTATACTATTGTGAACACATTCCACACTCAAATAATCAGTTTACAGAGTGTCTGTTTCCGACAGGCCTGATAATATAGTGTCAACTGTTCACCTTTCACTGATTTCTAAACTGAGAATGCTTTAAATGCTTTGAAGGGGATGAATCAAAAACAAAAATGCTAAAATAAATGTAAACGTTGTCTTACCAGCACAGGTATGGGCCATCTCTCACAGCACACTCCCCGCAGGTGCTCCTCCTTCAGCCGAAGATCTTCAGGCGCTTCTGTTGTCCACGATAGTAGCGATCTAGTAGTTTCTCCAACAAGTTTCGTATCAAGTAGCTTTTCTCAAGAAGTTAAAAACTCAAAGAGTCAGCTCTCCACGGTATGGATGTCCAAGAGGTGTTCAGCTCAAGAGTTGTTCCGCTCAAGAAGTGTTCCGCTCAGTTTCCAAGTGCAGAGTGAGCGATCAGAAAGTTCTGAGGCCTTAAGTAACCTCGGTCGGGTCCGTTTCCATGGCATTCAGTGGCTCGTGCGTGTGTGAGTGCGTGCATGTGATTAGCCAAGACAGAAAGAGAGAAATATTAATTATTTTATCTTATATATAATATATATTTTTATTTGATTTATACTAGTTATTTTTATTTTATCTTTTAGTGCTCTATTACCATTCAGTACAGCTATGAGTTGTAAACATTATACAACCCGTCTCTGCTTATTCTAATACAACAAATCTTTATTGGAAACGAAATTGAGAGAGAGAGAGAGAGAGAGAGAGAGAGAGATTAAGTAAATATATATACATATACATTTATTTATATTTATTTATCTCTCAATGAATCTTTCTAAAAGAGCCTGGATACTTGCAATCCTAAGGCAGAGGACAGTTAACAAAAACAACAGCAGCAAAAAAAATGTCAGCAAACGTGTTTATTAACTTGCAGTAACACATATGCACATACTTTATATTTTTTTGCTTGCAAGGCAGTCACCCTCCCCTGCAGGATTATTTTCTCCAAAATTGTCCAAATCACATTGAGTAAATGATGAAAAGAGAAACATTTATCAATAATATTCACACAAGGATGCAAACTTTATGTGAGTGTATTGTCCTCTCTACTGGTTGTCCTATTAGTAAAGGCTTTATATAGGATGAGAGCTAATTTAACTGTAACCTTAAGTACAAGATGGTCAAATGGAGATATTACAAATGGACTAATGTCTTAATTCCAAGCTACAGTTGCTGAATGTTTGTCCCCGGTGAAGAGGCCGTCGTTCTCCCCCCTCAGCTCCTGGCTCCCTGTAACAAAACAAAATGTAGAGTTAGTTTTATTTCACACCACAAAACAAAAGGAGCAAAATACTCAAATTCAGTTTATCCGTGTAATTAATCTCAACGCTTGTTTGTATTGGTTTATTTCGTATGGCCTTTAGCACCCCCTAGTGGCGATTGTGAAAAGCTGCACTGAAGAGGAAGTGGGCAAATACTATCTCCTTCCCCATGTGGGACATTTTGGTTAGTTGTAGTATTTAAAATAATTTAATTCAACGTGTTAGGTGACGTTTTAGAGAAACGTTCCAAACAATTGCTCTTCCTCATTACCAGAACAAATTTATATATATATATTTTTTACGATATGAAAACAATGTTGTGTAGTTCGCTTCCTTTCCTGCCCGGAAGTGATACAAAAGTCAGCTGTCATGGCTGAAAAGAGGAATGTTTTAGGGCTGCCACTGCTTATTTTATTACTAACTGTGGCTCTTTTACATTTAATAATTTGTCCCTTCACTAAAGTTGAGGAAAGCTTCAATTTACAAGCGGCACACGACATTCTGTATCACAGAATTAACTTTGACGAGGTAGGTTAAGCAGGCGTAATCTATAGCATCTCCAGATGCTCGTACTGGTTGTGCTAACAAGCTAACTATGCACAGCACCAGTGTGTGACATTATAATTATTATAAATCACACCGTTGGCACAGTTTCTCTGTATATTAGAGCTCCACAGTTGTGACATTTGTTTGAATGTAAAATGCATTAACAGTCACCAAGAGGGTACATTGAATTGATTTCTGATAAATTCATACTTAATGCATACAAAGCCATAAGTGAGAATAATAATAAATATATATAACCTTGCACTCTTTGTAGCTGTGTTGTGTAGTCAGTGAAATGAATGCTATATTATCCCTCCTATGAACTATAACTAATCTAACTATAATATGTAATCATACTGATTTTACAAAGTTGTCATCTCAGCTGTATTGATATTGATTGTTGAGCCCTTGCTGTCTTTCAGTATGACCACCATGAGTTCCCTGGTGTGGTGCCACGGACGTTCCTCGGCCCCCTGTTTCTCTCCGTGCTCTGCTCCCCCGTTGTGTTTCTGTCCTCTCTGCTCGATGCCCCAAAATTCTACACCCAGCTGACGGGTAACATTTTCTAACATCTCCCTAAATGCACCTTTCCAATCCAACCGATGTGCTTTTTCAAACGGTTCAAACAAATGCGTTCTCTCCATGTGTTTGTCTGCAGTGCGAGCTTCCCTGGGAGTGTGCGTCATCGGTGCGCTGTGGCACATGCAGAAGGAGGTGAGGAGGCAGTTTGGCTCCACGGTCGCCGGGCTCTTCTGTCTGACGTGTGCTTCTCAGTTTCACCTCATGTTCTACAGCACCAGGACGCTCCCCAATGTATTTGCACTGCCAATAGGTAAGATACTGCACACAGGTCACAATCATCATAAGCCGAGAGACTCTGGATTGATTTTTGTTTTTGTTTTCCTAAATCGTTCTTCTCAGTTCTGGTAGCATTCACATCTTGGATGGCTCAGAAGTACGGCCGCTTCATCAGCCTCTCCGCTTTAGTCATCATTGTGTTCCGGTCGGAGCTCTGCGTCTTCCTGGGTCTCATGTTACTGATGTCAATGCTGAGCAGGAAGCTGGGACTGCTGCAGCTGCTTTACTATGCTGTTCCTGCTGGGATCCTGTCTCTGGGTGAGTAGTGAATGTACAGTATATGAATAGTACATTCTCAATAAATTGCCCCTCCTGTCAAATCAGGTTTTGATTTCCTGTGTTTTTGTTTTACAGCTTTGACGGTGGCCATTGACTCCATCTTTTGGAGGAAATTGTTGTGGCCTGAAGGTCAGGTTTTGTGGTACAACACTATCCTCAACAAAAGTTCCAACTGGGGAATATCCTTTGATTTGCTCACCCATGCGTGTGCATTTACTTTAACCTTTTTGTGAATTTACTGCCACTGATCTCCACCCCACAGTTCTCCTTGACTCTCTCCTCCCCAGTAAACCTCTCCCTTTCTGTGGTACTTTTACTCTGCCGTGCCCCGCGCCCTGGGCTGCACGCTGCTGTTCCTCCCCCTCGGCCTCCTCGACAGGCGGATGATGCTGCTGCTGCTGCCCACCGTGGGCTTCATCCTCATCTACTCGCTCCTGCCCCACAAGGAGCTGCGCTTCATCATATACACTCTCCCTGTGCTCAGCCTGGTGGCTGCCCGAGGCTGTTCGTTCATGTGAGTGAAAACATATCACCCCCAATGCTTGGCATTCAAAAACACAGGATTGGAAATGTACATTTTGTTAACCAACGGCAGATATTGATCAGTGTGCGAGATGAGACACGGCACAAGCTATTGCTCACTCTTTCTTCTTTCTTTTGTGCTTCAGTTTGTGCAACTACCAGAAATCCTGGATGTATAAACTGGGCTCTGCGGTCGTGGTCGGCCAGCTGTTTACCAATGCAGCGTACTCCAGTATCAGTCTCTATGTGTCCCACCACAACTACCCAGGGGGCCGAGGACTGCAGGAGCTACACAGGCTGTTGCCAGTCACAGCAGGTTGGAGTCACTTTCAGCACTTTTTTTTTTATTTGCAGGGAGCTTCTACAACATTATTAATTCTTAAACTTAACATGAGTGATGAGCACATGTACACAAACCATATTAGTGTTTGTTTTGATAACAATCAGCCAATCAGCTTCAAAATTACTGATTCGTGTGGTGATATAAATAGTGGATAAGACAAAATCATTTCTCTTACTTTCTCAGTAATCCTACATGAGACTGTATACTGACATCAGTCATTGAATGCATGCTTCTCACATTGTTACACCATGCCTCTGTGCCCTCAGATGTCTTTGTTCATATCGACACCTATGCTGCTGAAACCGGAGTATCTCGCTTCTTAGAGCAGAACAGAAACTGGAGGTTAGTGTTTTCATTTTGAACGAAAATCTGTCCAAAAATATTGCACCCAACATTGCTTTGGTATCGCAGTCATTTTTGTATTTTTAAACAGATATGACAAACGTGAGGACCTGAGTCTCAAGAATCTCGACATGAAAATGTACACACACCTGCTGATGGAGGCGAACGTCACCAAGATACAACTGCTCCAGGACACGCATCGGCCTCTGGCCTACGTTGAAGGCTACAGCAACATTGCCTTCAACGTATTTCACATCCCGCCTGTTAGTGTGCGGTTAGTAAGAAAAGCTGTGCTCATGGAGAGAAAGACTGCAACCGGACAACAAAGAGAGGGACTTTAAGGGAAGCTCGGATTAAGGTGTTTAACTGACCAAAACATAAGAACAAAGGTGACCAAAACGAGTTTCCTCAAAGGTTATAATGGTTTAAAAACAAGCACAGGTCGATCATCCACTGCTATGACATGTGCTACCCATGTAGATAAATGTTGCAGTGAACCGTCGGACATCTTTTCTGATGTTAAGTGGTTCTGTCTTGTGTGTCTCATGAAAAACAAGGAAATAATTGAATGTTTTCTTGCAGATATGGAAACGATTATATTCTATAGATGGCTTTGTATTGTTTACTGCAGACTATTTCCATATTTTGTGGATATATTTTATAGATGAATACAGCTGAAACTGGAGTGGATGGAACTCATTTTGGATCCATGAAACATTAAATCGTAGCTCTAACTGCTAACCAAAGAAAAACTCTCTGCGATATTGCATAAGGAAAACCTTTATTTAAAAATGACCACAAAATTTGCATGATTCCAGTCTCGATGCTAAAACATTTATCAAATTAGGTTCAGAAGTCATTTCATATAAAAATGTACAGTACATTGTTTTTTACTCGATAATAAACCCATAATTTAATCCCCTGGACATAAACTTAAATTGTGCTTAAGAGACAAATTGTATATTCCAAACAAACTGCTTATTCTGAAAAATACAGCAATATTATACATCTTATTAAAAACATTTCAGCAAGTAAAAAAAAAAAAGATCTATTTCTAAATGACAGTACCATGAGCCACAATTTCACAATGAAAATTAAATAACATTAACTTAAAACATCTTTCAGTCACAGCATTTATTTTTGGGCCATGTTTTCACTCCGAAAACAACTCAGCATCCATCTTTAATACACAATAATCAAAAAAGCGTCCTGACGTGATCTGTGTAATTTAACAAAAATATTTACAGCATTTTTGACCTGAAGTAGTTTTGGATAAGGCACAAGGAGAGAGTAGACACAGAGAAAAACAAAACAAAAACACACATTGATTAACAAGCAAACACGTTATCACCAACCCCTACAGCTAGAAAAACCCTCCCTCCCTGATACACTTTTGTCTGAGACATTTCATCACAACAGCTCCAAAGTGTTTTAACAGTAGTACACAGAATAAAATAAGTCCTCCACATCTGGCCTTTGCAGTGAGAATCAATCAGTGTATAAATCGATATTTTTTACATTTTCTTGCCCCAACAGAAAAAGCCCCATTTCACAGCGATGCAACTTGGTCCTTGATAAAAAGGGGTTTCAAGTTAATGCTCAACAGAAAATCAGTACTGGAAATAAATCAAAGGGAGGTTAACCTTGAGGAACAGCAGACCCTCCGTGTTTTCCAGTAAAGGCCTGTGTTGATTCAGGGCACAGTTGACACTGGCTGTGCTGAACAGTGTCTCTGCTGGGACGATGCTGGGAGGGCAGCCCACGTAACGGGCAGCTACTTTGGCAAGATCGGGCCACAGGAACTTTTTCAGGTTCCAGTAGTCGAGGGGGTCACAGCTTTGATCGAGTATATCTTCCTCAAGGTACTCCAGCACTGCCAGCTCGGAGGACTTTGGCTTCTCCTCGTGTTTTATCTTCTGCCGGATGTCGGCCATCAGGGACCAGAGGTTGTCTTTGTTCGGGTGGGGGGAGGCGTCGGACGAAACGGGGGCCTCGTTGCAGCCGTTGAGTAGCGGGGGGGGCTTCGCCGCGAGTGAGGTAGAAGAGGACGAGTCCAGCTCCCCGACCAGATCTTGTTTCCATCGCTCAGCCTCTTCCTCCGTGAACAACGACGTCTTGTACCGCGGGTCCAGCATGGTCGCCCAGGTGTACCGCGGGTCGTGCAGAGTCGCGGACATTTTGCTCACCATGGCTTCCTTTAGAGACTTGAGCATGTTGTCTATGCCCACGGTCTCGTCGAACAGCAGGTCGATCTTTCTGTTGAGGATGTGAATGAGCGGGATCACTTGTCCCAGAGTGGCAGTGCGGTTGCTCATCTCCCTGCAGGCGACTTCGAACGGTTTCAGTGCATTGCAGACCGACAGCATCACCTCCCACTGATCGCAGCTGATCATTTCCCTGAAATTGCACTCGATCGACATCTCGTCGATGGCTTTCTTCTGCTCCACCAGCCGCTCCAGCATGAAAAAGGAGGTCCTCCACTTGGAGGGAACGTCCTGAATCAGTTGGTTCTCCGGCAGCTGGTGGGCCCTCTGGAGCTCGGCCAGCTTCTCCTTGGCCTTTGCCGAGCGGTGCACGCGCTCGCAGATCTTCCGCGCAATACTCAGAAGGTTCTGAACCATTCTCTGGCTCTTTATGGCTTCGCTAACAATAAGGTCGATGGTGTGTCCGAAACACTGCATGGTGACGTGGCCGTAGTCCTCCAAGGTGTTTCTGATGGTGGTGTTATCGGTTACAGTGAACCCCTTTTTCAGCCCTGATGAAGTGATCCAAGAGTCCCACAGGTACTCCAGCTGCTTTGGGATGTCGTGCATATCGTGATCACAGTCTATTTGCGAGACACTGAGGAGAGCGGAGCAGTGAAAGTCCTGACCCTGGGGTCTGACACTGGACTCGTACGTCGCCCAGTGGGCCGTAAGGGTCAGGTACTCCCTGGTCTGGCTACTGACCCAAATACTAGTCGTGAAGTGGACGACGCCACTTTCCGCTTCTTTCAGGTGGGTCAGCACAACGTCCTTCACCCTCTCGTACATGTCTGGTATGGCAGTGCTGGTAAAGTAAGAAGAAGGTGGAAGAGAATACTGAGGCTGGAGGTACTCTAGTAGTCTGTTCAGTCCAGCATTCTCCACCATCGCTGATGGCTGAAGATCCAGTGCGAGCATTTCTGCGATAAGTTTGGTGATTTTTTTGGCAACCGGGTGGTGTTCGTCAAACCGCTTGCGGTTCGGTTCCGTTTCATAAACGGAAGTGTCCATGAGCTCTTGTTTAACGTGAATGTCAGCAGACGGCACATCACCTGAGATAGCATTGTTACTTTCAAGAACATGTCCATGAAACCTCTGCATGTGCCTGAAGAGGCAGCTTGTGCCGAGGTTCGTAGTCTTTTTGCCTCTGCTAATTGTGCGGCCACAGTGCAAACAAACCACCTTTGTGGGGTCGGTGGGTGAAATGGAGAAATGGTTCCACAGTTTTGACGTCTTTTTACTGAAAACAGGCAGTGTTTGGGGCTTTTTCTTACTGGCAGGGCTCTCAGTTTCTTTGGTTGAAACTGCGTCGGTTGCGGCGAGATCGGTGTAGGGACGAGGGGAGGATTCCTTCTCATCGGTGCTTTTTTGGTTTTTGAGGACGTCTGGGTGGCGCCTCATCAGATGCCTCATCAGACAGCTTGTACCAAAGTCGCCCCGCTTCCCCCGACTGATGACGCATGGACAGTAACGGCACAGTGCTTTTAACTGGTCAACTGGAGACACTATGAAATGGTGCCACACCTCAGATTTCACCCGTTTCATGATCATCTTGTTTTGCTGGAAAACCGAATGATCCGGATTGAGGCTTGGGCCCTCGGAGAGGTGGCATGGGGAGAAAGTTAGGGGCGTGTCCTCCCCCTGAGTTTTGAAGGAGAGATTGAGAGAGGAGTCCTGCCCTGAGAGATTCATCACCTTATCAGATTCCTCTTTTATATCCATGCTTTTGGGTAATTCATCAGATATGGTTTCAGGGGAGGATGGAAGAAGGGGCGATTCTTTTTTCACTTCCAGTGGATCCTGTAGCTGTGTGCGGGACAGTAGTGAGGGCGGGTTTGTATAGGGTGGGGGAATGTGGTTGCCCTGTCCGTTTTCCTCAATGACAACCTCTTTGTGGGCCCTCCACATATGACGAATAAGACAGCTTGTCCCGAGATCCTTCCCATTTTTGCCCCTACTGAATTCATTCATGCAATGGATACACACTGCTTTGGAATTGTCCACAGGCGACAGGTAGAAGTGTTTCCATACAGCCGATCTCCGGCGGGAACTCGAGCTCTTCGGGGTCCCGGGGGGGCGCTCGGGCCCGCTGTCGGACATGTCTTCGACGTTGTTGTCGTTGGAATGTGAGGATGACAGCGTGCCGCAAATGGCGTCGCTGTTGGCGTACGGTTCCAGTTTTGGTTCGACTTTGGGTAACACTTCTTTGGATGACAGATCTGAATTTTCAGCTGAGGAGGTGGACGGCGAAGTGTTCTTTGAGGCGGAAGAAATAACGCTATTTGTCAAGTCTCCATTTTTTGGCGAGTTTGGGGATGGAGGTATCAACGGTGAGGCGAGGGAGCTGGCCAGATTGTTTGCGGAAGCGTCTGCTCCGTCTTGTAAAAGCACAGTGGGGTGAGCCCTTCGTACGTGCCTCATCAAACAACTCGTGCTGAGGTCTTTCTCGTTCTTACCCCGGCTGAACTCTTTCATGCAGTATAAACAGATTGCTTTGGTACTGTCTCGTGGCGATATGCAGAAATGATTCCACGCAGGGGATTTCTTCCTCGGGTTGGTGTTACTCCTCATTGATGACAAAAGGCTCTGAGTGACAGCGTCCATGGCAACATCATAAAGGGTGCTTGTGTATCCACTTAGTAAATTACTATAATCGTCACCATCTCTAGTTACAAAAGGGCCGACAGAGCTACCGAACCCGAGCCCTTCATCGTCCTGGGCTTCCTCCTCCATTCCATTCGCATCCCCAGTCTCCTCTTTGATATGCGGAGTTTCTTCATTCCCATTTTCATAGCTTTCATTTTCCGTGTTTCCCTCAGTATCAGTGTTTAGGCATTTGTTTGAAAGCGTGGGAGAAGTTGGATCCGTCTCACTTGCTTTGTCTGACTCCAACTCCTTGTCATCATGAGGAGATAAATGGGGAGAAGGGGGAGAGTCTTTATCCAGTGTTATTGAGGAGCTAGCAGGTGACTTTTCATCCGCAGTCTCGCGTGGGTTGATAGTGTAGGATTTGAAAACGTAGCCCTCCTGGCCCTCAATCTTCAGGCAGGTCCCTTTGGCCTCTCTCTTTTTACTTTCCATGGAGCCATTGGGTTCACCGACCACATCCTCACTCATGCGAGACACCTCTTCCTCCCCATCCATGGCAGCAGCCCAAGGGTTTCCGTAGAATAGTCAGGTCTGCGTTGTCAAACGTAATCAATGTTTTCAGGTGTAGTTAGTCATCGACACTGCAGCTCTCAAGCGGCCGTCATCAATAGTGTGTGGCTGTCCGGGACACAGGGTGCGTGCTTGTCCCTCTCCATTTAAGACTGAAGTAGTCCCACCTCTCCCCCCACACAACCTAAAGAGAGAGGGAGAGAGAGAAAACATATCAAAATGTATTCTTAAGAAATAAAGAGACTCTAAAACAGCAGGTAAATACATGTATTCTGCAATAACAACATAAATACTTTTATTCTTATCTTCTAAAGCTGATTGAACGGGCTCTTTAGGCGAGGTTTTGCCGCTACAAATAGTGTAGTGCATTAAAAGTCACAACTCCTGCTCGAAATTCATGTTTCACAAAACGCTGGGATTGAGCACTTTGAAAACAACTTTGTGGTTCTAAACATAGAAATGTTAAAATTTGCAAATTGGCGAGCACCGCCCAAATGCAGCATTCTGTTCAGCCCTCAGGGCCCACTACTTCATCTGCCTTTTCAGGACTGGGCCCACAGCTCACAGATGCTAATCAGAAACATCCACCAAGAGAGATGCCTATCTGAACTTCTTCCACAGAACTGTTGCTCAATTCTGTGACCTTTCTGCATCACAAAGGCCTGCACCAACTCATCCCCAGAAATTTAACCCGTTTAACCTGAATGCAAATATTTTCCTATGTACTGGAATAATCATATTTACCACTGAAGTATTCACAATATTTATAATGTTAACTTAATGTTCAGCTTTTTTTTTTTTTTTTTTTTTAAATTGAGTTATCACATTATCATTAGATCTATGGACAACTGAAAATGTGCAACAACTCTGAAACATTAAAACACTGAAGAACATAATGACTCAGGTTCGTGGAGACAGTCTACTATTTTTGCCACCAAGCTAAAGTCACTGCAGTCTAATACTACTATCCTATAATACAAACTACTTCAATAAAGGTTAGAATACTCTTATTGATAAAGAGGAGAATACTAATATTTTCCTGCCCTCATTGATATAAATAGGTGGTCAGTATTAAAACTACCGCAATCTACAGCCTCCAAAGTGACCATTGTGTTGAATCAACATCTCTCATAAACATAACAATTGAACATTATAATCTTCATGAAAGTAGTCATTATTGCAGGTCTGTTCCATTAGTTACTTAGGTGTAAGTAATAGTCTGGTAACTAGGTGAAAATGGTATGTATTGTGTTAACAAATATCTCTGCACCTTGATCAGGTCAGACGTGCCTTACTTTATTTACACTGATGGTAAAGTCTATGGATCATTAGTTCCCTGATGGGAGTCAGTAATGCGTTACCACGGACCAATACTATCAAGATCAAGCATGTCACACATGCAGCTTGACAGTGAGTGAGGGAGTGTATTCAGACAACGGTCCTTAACGACACAAGACTGATTAACCTTTAACATTAACATGACAGTTACGATGCAGACAATACCTAGAAAAGGGTTTACAGTGCCCACGTACAGTGTCCACGCGAGACTGACAATATTAGCCAAAATACATAAGTAACGTTTTCACCCAGACGCATTCTGACTTGTACTAATAAAATGTCATACAAATGCTCATTCATCTTAATCTAACCTCATGGATGTGGCCAACGTTATCCATTGTGTTGCTGAATATTAACATATTTTATTTAAAGTTAAGTGGGAATTCAGAAAAACAACTGGCCACTTCCTAATTGAGCAATGACAAAACGGTTTTCCGGGTTTGACGTGCTCGTCAGGAAGATGCGACAGACAGGGCAGCAGATAATAGCCAACGCTTTGCTAGCTTTCATCTCCACATAACACACCAACTTAAAAACAGTGTATACAGCCCGGTTGTGTCCTCACCATTATTGTACAACAGCCAACACACATCCTGAGACGCGTGTGACCCTCATACTAATACGCATTTAACGTTATAATTAAACATTGTTGCCAGTTACGCTAAATCATAAGTAAACACCACGGTGGCTATCCTGGTGCTAACTGAGTTAGCATCGGGGCTAATAAACACACAAAAACACCACACATGTTCATCACTTCTGTCACATCGATATGTAGCACACATATTCGACACATTGCAAGTTCTACACGTATCCCATTAACGCCGTAATGGTCCGTTTAGTACATGTCGGACCACACCACGGATGCTAGCTGGTTAGCTGCCAGCTAGGCCACACAGGACACACTAGCTAACCTGGCGAGGCAGAACCCAGCCGTGGCAACACACGAACCACACGGGATCCGAATCAGGCCAGCTCTCAACCACGACGTCCCGGCCACGTTAAACCCTCCGCAGACATGTACGTGTGCTCGGAATACTTACTGTGAAGTGTGCCGGTGGGATCACTGGGTTTCGGCTCCTAAACGGTTAAATATGACACATTTGATTGATCCAGAGGGGGGGTTCACTTTGTTGCTTTTGTCTCCTTGGCTCGCTAGCAGTTCACGTTCGGCCGGAGCAGCTCCACACAGCGTCGGACGGAAGGAACATGTTTTAATGATGTCATCGGGCGCAGGGGTCTTCGGAAGGGGGTGTCAGACCTTTAAACAATATGCGTACCACCGTGCATTAACTTTTATTATCATTACCGTGTACAAGTAACGTTGTATTGTGATGATGACACTAATAATGACACTAATAAAGTCTTATATGTAATTCTTCAACAGTTGCTAAACTAAATTGCTTTTTTTTTTAGCTTAGAGCGAATCCTGCAATGAATCAAAAAGAGAGTTTATCTAAAAAAAGAAAAAATAGACCAAACATAAGGTAGCTTGTTGATAAAGTAACTTACTACGAAATAATTACCTTTCAATTACTGCTACCGTGTGTTGCATTCACTGTCATTCTGGAAAAGCAGCTTTGGGTTTAAACTGGTTTCAGATAGCATCATACTAGTTATTACTGCGCTGAGGATAGGGTTTAGGGCCAACTGGTCACCAGGGTGGGGCATAGTAGGGTCTGCTGTTGTTCTGCTTGTGTAACTAGAAGTGCTGAATCAATAGCCCAGAGCATGACAGCTAGAAAGACGTAACGTTACCCAGTTTGAAACTTATATCCGTTCGTCCGGAGATCCAAAACGGAGATAGGTCTCAGCCTTTACGCAGACAGTGGTGCGATTGCTCCAATTCGCGCTTTGTTTTTGGAGCTTTTGTCTGTGCATAGCTAGCAAGGATCGACAAAAGGCAACGCATTGACTGTGTGACAGATGGGCTTTTGTGTGAAATCTACGACTCACCACCAACATGACCTCCAGCGTCACACGTAGAGTTGTGCGTGCGGGTGGGAGTTGTCTGGTGATACGCATTGTTGTGTTGGGGGATGAGCCGTGCGTACCGCTGCTAGAGCTATTTGCTCCTGGTCGATTGTGGCTAGCGAGTGGCTCTAGCCTATGAGTGGTCCACAAAGCAAACAGTTGCATGTTCTCTGCATATTTCAATATCGAAACTCCACAGGCACCAAGCAGGCATCTTTCTTATTTTATTAGTAACTGAACAGACCCCCAGTATCGCCCGTTGGATGAGAACACTGTGTACGGATTTAGAGCCACTTAGCAGGCCGTGTCGCCATTGCTTTGTAAGGCTGCTGGCTGGCTACCGTCTTCCTCAACTAGCAAAGCTGCTCGTGAATCCGAGGTATGTCCTTTTTGTTTAATGTGCTTTCCTTGAATGGTGACCACGAGAAGACAGTCAGCGCATCTGCAAAATGCGCGTTCAATGTGAATTAACGTGCGTTGTTTTAAATAGCTCTGTTTTAGTTTGACGCCATTTGCTCCGTTTAGGGGGTGGCTAGCTCCTCTTGCTAGTTAGCCGGCTCGCTAATGTTATTGTTAGCAACTTGGCCACTTTGACTGTTGGGTCGTTATTTTGAGAGGACATTCCATCTCTGCGCCAAATGGGCAAGCGCTAACTCCTGCGCAGTCATGTTTGAA
Source organism: Anarhichas minor (assembly GCF_050575085.1). Classification (NCBI taxonomy): domain Eukaryota; kingdom Metazoa; phylum Chordata; class Actinopteri; order Perciformes; family Anarhichadidae; genus Anarhichas; species Anarhichas minor. The sequence continues at coordinate 427,318 of NW_027466491.1, forward strand.
AGTGCCCTGTGTGGCCGCCTCCCACCGCATTTAAAGGTCTCAGCTCATTGACAAAACTGCAACGTACAAGCTGGCTACTAACGTTACACACCAGTCCACAACATAGTTTCTGTAGTTTGAAGCTGCAACATCAGCGGAAGTTCTCCCTCAATAAGCTCTCTTTGTCAGAGTGGTTGACTTTAACGTTATTAATAAAGTATAATGCATTCAAATCAAATGTCCAACTTGGAATACCTTAGCTCTCATAGTTCATTATCATAGCAATCCGTTATAATGGATGGTTATTTCTTGCAGTTCTGTCTATATCATTTGTCTTATTTGCAGTTTGCACAATATTTCTATTGCATTATCTTGTGCTGATGCAAACAATAAATGCATTGTCACTTATGTTGCTGTTAGAATGTAAGTGGGAGTCTGTCGATCATAAAAAAAAAGTTAGCTTTACAGCACAGAATACTGTATCAGTAAGGGTGGTCTTTGTTTATCCTCACCTCTGAAAGGCCACTCCTCAATAAATTGAAACACCACACAAATGAAGTCTCCCCCACTCTGTGTCTCCACAGCAACACGGAGCGCCAAGATGAAGAAGAAAGCTCGGCAGCACCGGGTTGCGGTGCCGCAGAGGCCCTCGTCTCCCATCAAGCCTTCCCCCAACAAGCAGATCCTGACTTACGCCCAGGCGCAGCGCATGGTGGAGTTCGATCTCGATGGCCGCCTCCATCGGATCAGCATATACGACCAGCTGGACGTGATCTCGGACGACGACCCCATGGTGCAGGAGATGATGGAGTGCACCAGCAATAAGGAGAATGCTGAGAAACCACAGCAGCAGGTCCTCGTGAGGTCAGTCAGACTAAAAAACAGCCAGGAGAAGAGAAACGCTGCCCTGGGCATCACTGTCCATGCAGAGGGAGGCGGCCATCAGGCTGCTAGTATTGCCGCTCCAAAGCTTCAGGAGCCCAAATTTCGTACGGTGGAGTATAATCTTCCAGCAGTTCCTAAGCGCTCAGCTGCCTTTTACAAATACACGGAGAAGACGGAGGAAGAGCTGGACGAGGAAACGGAATACGACATGGATGAGGAAGATTATGCCTGGCTGGATTTAGTGAACAAAAAACGGAGAAGCGAAGGGGTCAGTCAGGTCTCTCACAACGTCTTCGAGTTCCTCGTCGACCGCTTTGAGAAAGAGCTGCACTTGGAGAGTCTGGACCAAGGCAGCGAAAAGCAAGCCCCCATCGACGAGGACGCCGTCTGCTGCATCTGCATGGACGGAGAGTGTCACAACAGCAACGCCATCCTGTTTTGTGACATGTGCAACGTGGCCGTGCACCAGGAATGTTACGGCGTGCCCTACATTCCCGAGGGCCAGTGGCTTTGCAGACACTGCCTCCTGTTGCCCACGCAGCCCGCAGACTGCATCCTTTGCCCCAACAAGGGCGGAGCGGTGAAAAAGACAGACGACGACCGCTGGGGCCACGTGGTGTGCGCCCTCTGGGTCCCCGAGGTCGGCTTCTCCAACACCACCTTCATCGAACCCATTGACGGCGTCAGCCACATTCCTCCGGCCCGCTGGAAGCTCACCTGCTACCTCTGCAAGGAGAGAGGCGTCGGGGCATGCATCCAGTGCCACAAAGCCAACTGTTACACCGCCTTCCACGTCAGCTGTGCCCAAAAGGCCGGCCTCTTCATGAAGATGGAGCCAATCAAAGATGTAACGGACACCGGAGAGCCCACGTTCTCTGTGAAAAAGACTGCCTACTGTGGAGCTCACACTCCTAACGGGTGTGTAAGGAAGCCTCTTACGATCTATGATGAGGCCAAACCCAGAAACGGACTGTGTAAGAAAGTGGACAAAGGGAGAGGCGTTGGTAAACGACGTTCAAAAGGAAAGAAGAAGTGTAAAAAGCCGGAACCTGAACCTGAAGCTGCAACCCTTGCTACTGTGCCTACGTTTCCTGCTCACAGGTATGCTTGAGTTGTATTCATGATGGGAGGTGGAACGTCCGCTTACATGGTAAAAAAAAACAACCAAATGTTGGGTCAGTGGGGATGGCATATTCAGCTACATTTACTGTGTGTGAGTGGTCATATAGGGAGGGCTTGTCTGTCTTTCTCAAGCATGCTGACCGTGCATACGGTTGTTGATGTACAAACATTGGCCGTTGCAGGTTTTGAGCATGTGACACTGGTGAATGTCTGCCTTCACAAATAGAAACTTCGGTGGTCTGCTCACGTGCCTTTTTAAACTGCTGTTTAAAGCTTGTCTATGGCTGTTAATGTCAATATTACTCACTAACCACAACCACTGTTCTAATAATGTCTAAAAATGTACTTGGCTTGCATATTTCGAGCAAGCAGCCTGTGACTCTTGAGGTGTGCTAGTCGTCGCCGTCCCTCCCCCGGCGGTGTCCTCCTAATACCCGTCTTCCCGGCTGCCCCCTAGGTTACAAACCATTCTGAACCAGGTGTCCATTCAGAAGAAGAAGGCGTTCGTGGAGCTGGTCCTAAATTACTGGACATTAAAGAGGCAATCCAGGAACGGGCTTCCCCTCATCAGACGCCTTCAGACAAGCATGCAGTCTCAGAAGAACACGCAACCGGTTTGTTCATCTGTCAGTCAACCACAGAGGACGTTCAGTCTTCATTTTGCCTTTTTTTTTTTTTTTTTTTTTTACAAACGTACCAGTTGCTTTTAGAAGTTGAAATGTGTAATCATTTTTTCCCTAGTATTTCCTTTTCCGATTCTATCTCATGCTTTAATGTGTGTTTTTTTTGTTTCAATGTGGTCTCCAGCGGCAGTGTGAGGAGGAGAGCAGGGCCCTGAAGGACCAGTTGAAGGAGTGGCACCGCCTCCGACACGACCTGGAGAGAGCCCGGCTGCTGCTGGAGCTAATCCGCAAGAGGGAGAAGCTCAAGAGGGAAGAGGTAGGAGTGCAGGAACCAATGGGGGCAGCCTTCTGACATCATCTGTGGTCGGATACTATTCTGCGTAAAGAATGAAACCTTCTGATCCTCTAATGGTTTCCCCATCTGTGCTGTGTTGCAGATCCGACTGCAGGAGACCCTCCTGGAGATACAGTTGAGTCCCTTCAGTATTTTGCTCAGAGCCCTGTTGGACCAGCTCCAGACTAAAGACCAAGCCAAGATCTTCACCCAGCCGGTGGATGTCAATGAGGTGAACGTCAGTAGATACGTGAACACAAGTTCTGTGGTTGAGTTTGTCCACACATAATCTATTACCTAGTTTTTTTTCTCCTTTATATGCCACAAACCTATGAAAAGATACAAGTACAATATGCTGTGTTACAATTCATTGCTCCCCTGAAGCGATGATTTCATTTTCTTGCTGCTATGGTGGATGTATTTCACCTCAGTCTGTTGTGCTGTTATTTTATTTATTGTGTGCAATAGTGGGAACTTATAGTGTTGTGGCAGGGGGCTCCACCAAGTGAACACAGATAGCGCTGCAAAAAAGCTGATTCTGGCTCTGCAGTCTCTTTTTTTTTTTGGGACAATGTCAATGCATTGTGTTGACGAATCGGACATGTTTGGTACAAGATCTCGCAGTACTGTATGTACTTTGTCGAATGGCGATTTGTCGTTTGGCTCTCGGGCAATGAGTCGTTGAAGAGCGTTAACAGCAGACATGATTAACTTTTTAAAGAGGTGTATGGTCCAGAGTGCAAGGACTTACACCCAGAGACTTCCTGTGTGACATGGCTCCAAACTGGACTTGCTGGTTCATATTTCAGCAGGATGAAAGGACGCCAACGGAAAAACAGTGCGTCTGTTTTACCGGTTTCTCTGCCTGATTTCCAGATAACTGCTTCAGAGATGTTGACACACACACACATGCGCACACACTTGTGTTTTCCCAAAGCAAATAATCACGGCCTGTGCTTTCCCATGCATTGCTACATGTGTTACAAGTTGCACGCCACAAAGACGACAGACAGCAGACAACTGTGTGTAGACAGTGTTGAGCAATGCGACTTCCTGCCGAGTGGAATGTGTAATTTGAGAGTAAGGTCCAAAAAGGGTGAAGGGTTCTTTACAGGGAACGCCCGGCTAGCTCAGTCGGTAGAGCATGAGACTCTTAATCTCAGGGTCGTGGGTTCGAGCCCCACGTTGGGCGCAACCTTTTACTCTTGGGTCAATTTGGAACGGTATTGATCTTGTCTACAGTCTTTTTAGACGGGGTTGTCATGTCGTAAAAGATAATATGCCCCAACATGATCTACTGTGAACGACTTTAGATTTGTCAAGAATGGTGGAAGTAATTATAAAAACTTAACTATCTGCTGTTTCCTGTAGGTGCCCGACTACCTCGACCACATCAAGCACGCAATGGACTTCTCCACCATGCGGCAGCGCATCGATGCACAGGCCTACAACAACTTTGAACAGTTTGAGAACGACTTCAACCTCATTATTGATAATTGCATGAAATACAACTCAAAGGACACATATTTCTACCGGGCTGCTGTTCGCCTCCGAGACCAGGGCGGGTCCCTGCTCAGAAAGGCCCGGCAAGACGTGGAGAAAATCGGCTTTGACGCGGAGAGCGGCGTGCATCTGGCCGAAGCTCCGGAAATCAAAGCACCCACATCCTTTTCTTGGGAGGACGGTAAGGGGCGATGTGTTTTGCACCGTTATCGATATCCGGAGATATCCGTAGAATGTGTTGAGCAAAAACCCATGTTTCTCTCCGTAGTGGACCGCCTACTGACGCCAGCCAGTCGGGAGCACCTGTCTCTGGACAAGCAGCTGCAGCAGCTACTTGAGAAGTTTGACATGACCTGTGCCATGAAGTCCAGCCCCTCCCGCAGCAAGCGCCTCAAGCTGCTCAAAAAGACCATCAACGATGTGCGCAATGAAATGAGCCTAAAGAGAGTCCTACCCTCCAGCCACCACCACCACCATCACCACCACCACCATCATCACCACCACCACCATTCGACTCCCTCCACGTCAGCATCATCTTCATCGGCTGCCCCCCGCCCAGAGTTGAGTACACCTAAAGAAGAGAGATTGAAGCCCAATGGACTTTTTCCAGATGACGAGGGTATGTGTTGATCTGGGTTTGGCTTCTTTTTTTTTTCTGTGCTTTGGTATTTTAAGCCTCACATGTCCTTAATATCCTGAAGCTCAGGTCAGAGGTTAGCCCCCCCCCCCCCCCGACCCAAAACATAGCCATACAGAGCAATGTCACATGCTTTTTCCCGTACCAAGTGTGTCTGAAACATGGTGGTATCGTCGTCTCTGCTGCTTTCAGTAATGCATCACAAGCCTGCTCCCAGCCCTCTGAATTTCCTTCCTCATCTCCGATTCTTTTAAGCGATTTTGGAAGAGAAGAAAATGGCGATTTAAGTCTGATTATCTGGCTACTTTAACACATAATCATCATGAACCCTGCACTGTTTTGTGTTGAGGTGAGCATCTGTCCGCTGTTTCAGGGAAATTAGCTAAAAACAACCACAGATGTTCCTGGTATTTAGGAAAGCGGCGCCTGTGGCTGTGAACATGAACCTTTCTTCCCCAACACTAGAATCAAGAAAGCCAATAAAACATCTTAATTATATAGTTAACTGATAAAACCTTTGAATTTTTATTGGATAATTAGTGGCAATGTTTCTTAATGTGTACTAAGTGTTTTCAGTGACTTCAGCACACAGAACCAGAGAGTACCAACTTTTGCATGGGTGTCATAGTTGTCCAAACAGCGTCCTGATGTCTCTGTGTTACCAATCCCGGACTGGGAGAGAGCACCCAGTCAGGGTCACATCCCAGTGTTGCTGTAGTATAACACTGTGTCACTGCAGTGGTGCTTAAAGTTTAAACTCACAGCACACTCCGCTGAGTCACATTAAGATTGCTAGTGGGGGTGGGGGGAAAGGAAGTCATTTTGCTCTCATTTTTTATTCATAAAAGTGCCACAGTGTTATGCTAAATAGTGCCTTGTTTTACTTTTATGATAAACCTAAAAGCCATATGATAATGTGCAATGTCAGCACTTCTCCAAACACAAGGACAAAGTGTGGGTGTTGCAGCGCTTTACTGTTGGTAATAGCATTATACTGCAGGTCATATTTTTTGTCTTTGTCATGGCTGGACCTTTTTCTTTTATTGTTTATGGTTTTTACTTTTTATGAATAGCTTTAAAAAAAAAAAATTGTATTCTTCCAAAATAGTACGCCCAAAAAAAATGTCATTGTGCTGTTCTGCATAGCTAATCTTTTACCACAAGTATTATTTTCTATTTCTATAGCACCATGAGGAGATAGTAATGAGGATGAAGGAGAAAGGAAAAATACATTCATATGAATAATAAAACGGGGAGGAAAAAAACAAACTGATGCACCGCACCAGAGGAAACAAATTGTGGGGCCATAACAGCCCGTGTGCCGTAACGTGAATAATATGTGTTGTGCTTAATGTTCGCAGTTTGAATGATTAATGTTGGCTGTGTAGTCAAAATGATGACTATAAGCAGCTTGTCTGTGTGCCTTTTCTCCTCTTCTCCCTTACAGGAGACAAGTCTCTTCCTCCTAAACTGGAGCCTTCGGACTCCATCCCCCTCCTCAACCACTCGGACACCGACCCCGGGCCCCCCACCCTCAAACCAATCGATGCCGCCCCGGACTGCGAAGACACGCATCCGAGCAAGTTCGCGCGGTTTGACGGGGAAATACCAGAGCTGCTCTCCTCCGCCCCTCGCCTCAACGGCCACTCCCGCCGCGATGGCCTCCAGAGCTCGCTGCTGCATGGGGACGTGAGCGTGGTGGCCACGTCGACCCTCGCAGAGCCCACGGGCACGGTCAACCGGCGGACCGCCGTGCTCTTCCGCAAGTCGAAGGCTGCCAGTCCCTACAAGCCCCCGAGGAGAGGGGACGAGGCGGGCGGCGGCGGCGGCGGCGGAGTCGTCGACGGCAAAGAGGGCGAGGAGGAGGAGGAGGAGGAGGAGGAGGAGGAGGAGGACGCTGAAGACGGCGCACAGCTGGGCTCCAAATCCTTCCTGTCGGTGGTCATACCCAGGCTGGAGACGCTGCTTCACAGCAAGAAGAGGAAGCACAGCGGCAGCAGGGACAGCGAGGAGGAGGAGGAGGGAGGAGAGGGAGAGCACGAAGAGGAGGGAGAGTCCCCTGTGAAGCGACTCGACACTGGTAAGAACAAGTATGAACAGAAAGACTCCATTTCCCTGCATGTTCTTCGAGCTGCCATATGGCAGAGTATGAATGACATTTCCTCAATGCTCTGATTGAAATTAGTGCAGCAGTATTTAGCTGTGCTGCCAACCCATGAAATTGACAGTTGAAACATCGCAATTAGCCGTTACACCACATACAAGTCATCACAGTCAAAACAGCACAGCAGTAACAACAGACACTTGATTGCTGTTTTACACGAGTTTTATTTAATTCGATTAAAGGCTGATTGAAGAAACTGTAATGACCACTGCAGAATAACCAATGCAGACGCGTTAACATTTGACTGTTGTGTTGTGTCTCAGGCTTGTCGAGCGGTTTTCTGGAGGTGGACGATGAGCAGGACCTAGTAGGCTCTAGTAGAGCCGGTAGGCTTGTGGAGCCACGAAGACGCTGTGCCTCCGAGTCCTCCATCTCCTCATGTAGCAGTCTGCCAGGAAGCACCAGGTAAGCCAGCAGATAGAGGACATGTCTGCTCTGGTCTTTGACTTCAAAGCAGGGTCTTTTATTAAGTCTTTTTTTTTTTTTGAACACTCTATTTAAAAGCAGTGCATGTCATACTGAGAAAACCTCCAACTGGTCTTAGTCGAGATAAAAAATGCTCCACTGAGAATCCTGAACATCATAGCACTGATTCAAATAACAAAAGGGTGAAAAAAAACCCAAATCCATTCAATAAAATTTAAAAGTATGACTCACAAAGATGGGAAATTATAATTACATCATCAAAATGTACCAGGAGGATTGTCACCAGACTGTCCTCTTTTCAAATGAAGTTTCTGGAATGTTTATTACAGATTTCCTTTGTCATGACTTGAATACATTTGGAAGTAGCTAAGCTGCATATATGAAAATGGTGTTGAAAAGTGTATAAATATATATAAATAAAACAAATAAATAACAGCAGGTCCTAAAGATCTGTTCTTCCACTCTTCTGTTGTTCAATCAGCAGCAGCTGTTTGGTCTCTGAAGTTGACTCTTTTGTGTGTGTGTGTGTGTGTGTGTGTGTGTGTGTGTGTGTGTGTGTGTGTGTGTGTGTGTGTGTGTGTGTGTGTGTGTGTGTGTGTGTGTGTGTGTGTGTGTGTGTGTGTGTGTGTGTGTGTGTTTCTTTTTCTTTTTCTTTTTCTTTTTCTTCGTAGCACTGTTCTCAGTCTTCCAAAATGTGGGAAAGGGAAACCCGCCTTGGTCCGGAGAAACACTGTGGACGATAAGAGCGAACTAATCGCCTGCATCGAAACCGGGAATTTTGCAAAAGCTGCTCGAATCGCTGCCGGTAAGTTGGCTGCATTGTGTGTCAAATCACATCCGCATGCACGTGTGAGGGTTAGTCTTAAAGTTATGTGTACAAACTACGCAATTTATACTCTATTTCCAATAAATACACAGGATCTTTTCCAGTGAAACATTGATATTTAATTGATCTTATGAATTCTGAGCTACACTCTTTTCTGAAAACAGAAGCCTGAATGATACTGAATTTTTAGCTCGATACTGATATCAATAAAACATGTTTTGCTTTTGGCTATTAAGAAAAACATCTAATTGTAAAACACAGTAAATATGAGGAAACACTACATTGAGAACTGTAAAATGTTACTGGACTTTCAGGGTCAAATATACATTAGAATGCAAATTCTTCTAGCGTATGAGCCAGAATATACATCTATATTTGTCAGTAGGTGGGAATGGCCTGCTGATGTACAAGTCAACAAGTCAAGCTTCACCATCATTGTATTTCAAACAACACACACATGTATTGTAGCCTGTTGCACTCAGTCTTGTCCAGGACTCAGTGTGGCCAATAAGCAATACAGCACAGAGAGTAGTTGTGGCTACCGCCAGATGTTTGCAGGTGCTTTAACATCTTTTCCCTGTTGAACTTTATATTTGTTCCTAAAAGTCAAACTTGATAGAACTTGCAAACACCTGGTATTCACACACACATACACATAAAGAAACAGGGTTGGAAATTACCACCAGCCAACTTCTTGTGGCTTTTTGGCACTGACCGGTGAGCGTTTATGCTCTGCCTGCCATCATGGCGCGTAACCAGTCAGCAGCTGGAGCCTCTTCCCTCATCTGAAAATTCCCATTTGGCCAACAAAACGCCAAAAGTGGCCGGTTGAATTCTAATATCAGTCGTTCACTGTGACTCTTAAAAGGGGAAAAGTGAATTTCCTGCACGTGCAGCACGGCTTTGGAAAATGTGTTTCTTGTGTTTTTAAACCCACACGTGACTTTTTTGGTGTTGTTCCCGCTTCCATAGAGGTTGGCAACAGCAATATTTGGATGCCCGCTAGTGCTGCAACAGTTGCATTGGAACCCCTAAAGCTAGTTTGGGCCAAATGTAGTGGATACCCTTCCTACCCTGCCTTGGTGAGTGTTTGTTGGAGAGAACGCATGACAATCACTGACTGCAGTCTCTGTACTCTGTACCTTTTCCTGTCATCTCTTCACGTTGGAACATAATTATGACACTCAAGCAATAGTTTCACTACAGCTGTTCTTTTTAGGTGTCCAGTGGACAGTCTTGGGGGGGGGGGGGGGGGAGAAATGTCCTGTTTATCCACTAGGTGGCAGCCTTTCACTGTCAACCAGCTCAATTTGACCTCAGCGTGACAGGACAAATGAGTAAAAGAATCCTATTGCCTCAAGCTGGAAGTGTTCATTGTGTGTGTGTTTGTGTGTGTATACAGTGTAGACATCTTTACTATATGCTTGAGTGATTCTGTGGGTGGATGTATGTTTGCCATGCCTCTGCATTCATGAGCACCAATCTGTGTGTAACGGCCACCCCGCACTGTGTGTAGATCATCGACCCGCACATGCCACGCGTAGGCTGCCAGCACAACGGGGTGTCCATCCCCATGCCTCCCATGGACGTACTCCGCATCGGAGAACAGATGCAGTACAAAGCCGAAGAGAAGCTCTACCTCGTCCTCTTCTTCGACAACAAGCGCAGCTGGTGAGTGTCCGCGGGAATGATTTAAGCCGCCGCCGGGCCTCCACAAGTGTAAACCTGTCAAACACGTCAGTCAGCTGATCATTACTTCCTCGTGGCTGCGTCACATTTACTGTCGAGAGGCGACGAATGGCCCTCGCCTCCAGAGGCGTTCGAAAATTCCACCTGGAATCCCATCACTGGGAAAGTCTTAAACAGTGATGGTGGTACTGGAGCCTTTGTGTCACAATAGGATATCAAAAGAGTCAAAAATATAAGTTAATACGCCAATAATTAATATTGTTTGTAACATAATTAAAACAAAGTCTGAAAAGAGCTTTTTGTTTTGTCCTTTACCATCAATCAGTTGATTAAATACTTCTTAGTTTTATTCTGTTTTGTCTTGGCGCACACATCATTTATCTTAAAGAATCATTTTGCATCCCAAACACCACTGCACACTCAAATGTAGCAGTTGCAGTAGCAATAGTAGGAATTTAGACTGTTGTTACTTTTGCTATTCTCGGGGTTGAACACTGAGATTGCAGCGTTTACTGTGAGTTTTGACACGCGTTTCGCTCTTTACCTGCAAAAATACCGGCAGAAACAAAGCCCGTGACTTATAGTTTGTGTGTGTGAAAAGAGAAGGGTGCCATCTCCAGATAAGTGTTGAAACAAGTAGTCAATTGAAATGTAGTAATTGGTTGTCATTAATCAAAGGAAAATTCCAAACATTTACAGATTCCTGCTTTTCAAATGTGAGGATTAACTGCTTATTTCTGTTTTATAATGTTATTGTGAATTGAACTTTTGGGTTTTGCACTGTACGCACTAAACAAGCATTTTGAAGACGCCACTTTTGGTTTTCAGAACATGTGATGGCACTTAGGGTGGTTGTCATTGTGTTCCCTCACACACACATGAGAATAAACATAACTTATCTGTAGCTTTTTGTTTAAAATCAAACCTAGTTTATTACAAGAGATCCCAGTTTTCTTATGAAAAGAGTGAAATATTACTGGGAAATGATACTTCTACAACCATGAAAAAACAGCAACTGTTTGGCTAAATAATTTGGCTAAATAATTCGATGCTGTCCTTTCGCCTTCAGGCAGTGGCTTCCTAGATCCAAGATGGTTCCTCTGGGATTGGACAAGACCATAGACAAAATCAAAATGATGGAGGGACGCACGTCCAGCGTTCGCAAGGCCGTCCAGATCGCCTACAGCCGCGCCATGAACCACCTGAGCATAGTGCAGGACGAGCCAGTCAGCGACCTCAGTGACGTGGACTGATGCCGCTCGCTGACTCTCTCCCCTCACACACACACACACACACACACACACACACACACAAACCTTTACCTCTCCTGTACCAAATACCTTCCTCTCCGCCAACTTCTCTCTCTCCGTTTCTGCAGGAGACTCAAATGTTTACTGGGCACCTGCTGTAACAGGTGGTGTCTCTTCCTCATCCATTCCTACTCACGCCCACACTCTTACCATGTGCCGATGGGATACGGCTGCTGCTGAAATGAATGTGTCTATCTTATCCTCTCCACCTCCTGGCCCGTAACTGTGCTTAGAGACAGCTCCTTTATGTCCCGCCCCCCCCCCCCCCCCCCCCCCCCCCCCCCCTTCCCCGCCTCCACCAATCACGACTGTCATTTCAAGGCGAAAACCCCGTCCGTGATTGATTCCTTACATCTTGGCAGCCTTACCAAACTCTCCTGTGGTGTCAGGACTTTGTAGTAAGACAAGAACTCAACACCGACTGCTACATTTTGACCGTGACTGATCGGTCGGTTAATTTGGCAGGCAGCCAATCATCATTTCTCTTACAAGTTATTAAAAAAAAAAAAAAAAGAAGAAGCATCGAGTAGCTTGGTAAATCAGCTACATGAAAAGCTTTTTCCGTTGTAGCCTTTAATTACCTTATGTCAAGGTCACATTTACATACTGGTCATCTCCATTTACAAATACCTTCCTTTTGTATTTAAACTGTAAATATGTACAGTTGCCTGACACTAACTTATTTTGTAGTTTTGACATAAATGGGTACTGTACAGGAGTTTTCTTAGTATTTATACTTGATGCATTCTTGGCACTAACATGCGAGTGCTATTTTGACAGTGATGTATGATCTAGGAGAATAAAAGTGCAAAAGCCTTAGTATTAAGGAGATTAGGGCTAAAAATGTATTCATTTTTTTAAGTTATTGAAGTTTATAATCGTAAGCTTCCATTTGGCATTAATCCTTTTTGTATTCCAAAATAGTTTTAGTATATTTTTGTTCATATATATATTTATATGATTTAAAGTCTCTGAAGCTCATACAGGCAGTCTGATGTCGTGGACCCAGAACGTATATATTGTTCTAAAGAAACCAAAAAAGTTGCTACCCCAGAAGTTTTTTTTTTGTTTTTGTTTTTCTTTTGCTGATTCATTTCCTGTGTGATGTGTGAAATTGTTGCCAAAAAAAGAAGAAAAAAAAAAAAAAAAAAAAAGTATAAAGTGTATTTTTATGTGATACATTTGACTGTTACTTGGTTTTGCTGTAGTCGTGGGGAGACGGGCCTGCGGTGACTTATTGTAAAGTATTTGCATTACTTTATATCCAAGGAAAGACGTGCGAAGTGATTGTGGTAAAGTGGCACATTGCGTGGTGGATACTTGCCTTCTTTTTAAGTAACCTTTTCTAACTTTTTTTTGTAGTTGTAGACTTCAAGACATTTCATTTTATACTATTGCCTATTTCTTCTGGGTAGCATTGGGCCGTTTTGATATATTTCATTTTGTACTTAACTGTCGTAGTATTTTTATTTTTTTTAATCAGGTCATATGAAATATTGCTGGGGCTGTTTTTTTTTTTTTTTTTCTAGCAAAAAAATAAAAGACAAATATGAACACGTGCTTTGTTTTTTTTATGTAGTGTCTCTCAGTGACGGTATCCAACGCTTATTCGATTCTTCACCTTTTGTTTCAAGCATTTACAAACTCACTGCTAAAGTAAAAGAGAAGAAATTCAATTTATTATGAAATTTACTTATTTTTACCGAGGCTTAACTGGGGCACAGGAGGGACTCACATTCTCCTCAATGTCACATATAAGAACTGAACCTCCTTCATGGTTGGCAGAGGGCAGACACTAATCCAACCTACTACCTGCCATATGGCAGCGCACCCTGCTCATCTACTCAGCCCATGATTGTCCACTTACATAGCAAATTGTGTCCCACAGGTTGCCAGCTACGTAGGTGTGGGTTTCTGTATTCCAGCAATTTTTATATGAAGTTTTGAAGATCATGAGTTTATAATGGAAGTCTAGGTGAGTAATGATTGGACTCCACTTTGAAAGTAAACTTTATTTGACAGGCGCGCAGCGTCAGAATCGCTCCACAAGACTTTGAACTGTCGAATTTGTGTCGGGCAGTGTTCTGTTTTTATTTTCAGATCCAAAAAACAGGCTCTGAACCGCTGTCATTCCCGCTGTTTTTATCCTACGAGCACATATGACACCTTCAAATCACAGGCCTAATCAGCCCAATCAGGACTTAGGCTGTAAGGTCATGAGTTTGATTCAACACTGCGCCCATAATTGAACTTAAACTTAACAGTCAACTGATTCACTCAGCTGCTCCTGCTACCTTGAATATTTTTTTTTTACATCCTGGAACCACAAGCCTCAGTTTTTAGTGCAATTAAAGTTGCACAGAGTTCTTGTAATTCTTGATTTTGCACAACTTCCTGCTTTTTCAAGACTATCTGGCCCACGAACTGAATCTAATTTAAATATTGTGTGGTGAGTTGCTCATTTGAACTTGCACCTCTATTTTGTTACTGTTTAATTATTCATTTCCATCTCAAGTGTTTGCTCACTTGTTACAGCATGCACCTTGTTGATCTGTCATTTTAAGCGTGAATCGTTGCAGTGCCAAAGGATATTTACATTTAAGAAATGAAATCATATTCAATCCCACCTGTTTTTTTCTTATGTAAATGCGGCTTTTCAAGTGTGATTACTTGCTCTTCAAGCAACAGCAGCAGCCTGCCAGCTCTCGCACATATTTTGAGAGCTGGCCCCTTATAACCAGAAACTACTTAGCTTTGTGTCTTTGAGATTAAGCTATGCAGATCACACAATACAGAAAATCTGTATGTCTGAAAATGATGTAGTAGGTTATTTCCCAAACGCCGGAATAGTCTTTCCAACTTTCTCCTAATGACTTTAAGTTGTGAGTAACGGATGTTAACTCTCGATGTGTATTAGCCATCAGGCTGATGCTGCAGGCAAACCAGAAAATAAGTTGTGTTGGCCGTTTTATCTTTTGTGCGCTTCTTTTGGTCTTGGATAGTTATTTAAGTTAATTTGGGAGGGGAAATGTCACAACTCATCTGAAACGTGACAAGGGGAACTCTATAAACATGTAAAAATATTAAAGGTAACAAATAATTATAGTTAAGTGAAAAGTACAACGTGTCTGGAATGTAGTGGAGTAGAAGTGTAAAGTAAGGAACTACAGCTAGTTTCCCTCCTGCTAAAGCTAACTGAGAGACACAAGTGTGGCATCAAGCTCAACAGGAAGAGGCGGCCATTTTCCGTGTCTCCATAGAGAGGTGCTGTGGCTCCACACAAAACCTCCCTCCGTTGTATGCCGAGAGGTCGTCCACAGTACCTGAACGTCCACCTGCACACCTCAGCTCGTTTCCCCCCCCCCCCCCTCAACTCAGATAGGCATCAGTATTCAGCATATAAACCGTTTCCATCCTGGTGTTCAAATGGTGAATGCACCGATTAGAGAGAATGCCAATTAATGCTAAATCAGTTTGAAGACATGACTGCTGCTTCGGCGCCTCTCTTTTCTCCTTCGAGCTCAGCTAAAAGTCTGCTAACGCCAATCACAGGCCATCTCTCCTCCCCTCATTTTTTCACAGAGAGTGGGGCATTCTGCTCTTAAGTTTATTTTTATTTGTTTATATGCTAATATTCAGACGGAAGTTAGCTAACCATGATGGAAGGCTAGAAGTGTAAACAGCGCTGGGGGTGTGGGCGTGAGTTGAACCCGTAACTTCCCATTGCACTAGTTTGCTCTGCGGATTCATTCATTCATTAAAAAAAAAAAAAAGCCCAAGCGAGGCACGTCTTAGATGCAAATTTTGGATGGAAGCTATTGAAATATGCATTTTTACTTAAGCCAATCCATCTTTTGTTATTTCAATTCAGAGAGGTAGAGTAGCGTTATGGGGATTAAATGAGCTGGTAATGGCCCCGTGATATAGAGAGCCACCTTCAAACCACATTGAAAGACAACTCCCATCTTTATAAACAGTCGGAGCTAATGTAGTTGCGCGCAGACACACACACACACACACACACACACACACACACGGCGGAGTCTGACTCCATCCCCTCCTCTCCTCCTTTTGTCTGTCTGTCTTCACCAGATACTAATTGCGTGGGGAGGTAAACATAGCAGTCAAGTGGAGAGGACGGCGAGTCAAGCGTGAATATCAATCTCCCCACATCAGTGTCATCAGATGACTTTGACTGAGTTGAGGCGAGCTCATTAGAGCGGTGGAGCAGGGTGCCGCAGGCCGCAATAACATCCAGGTGGAGGCCTCCGAAAGTATGGAAGCCTGCAGAGCTCACCAGTTAAGAGGTGTGTGTGTGTGTAGACGTACAGTGCCGTAGACGTATAATCCACGCCCCCCCCCCCCCCCCACACACACACTCACTCACTGAGGTGTCACCAGGGTTCAGGGAGGAAGTGTCGCACACGGATACACTCCTCTGCAGGTATTCACGAGCAGACAGGCACGCGAAAACCGCACAAGTTCACACAGCTGTGTGTGCGTGCGTGTTATCATATTCATGCATGCGATTATTAGGAACACCAGCAATTCTGTGGCTCCCACGTCAGGAGGTGACAGCAAGAGTTTGCCTGTGTTGCACACTGGTGTCAGGCATGGCAACTAATTCCTGATAACTTTTCCTCCCCAAGATGTTGGCGATTGGGGCCTTTCTTAGATTTCTTGGCTCTTTTTTTCCCCTTTCCTTTCTCACCAAGGCGGAATGAAAGTCATGAGGCTGCTTTTATTTTGCACCTGAGCCATTGTTGGTTCTCTGACAACAAACCCAGAGCACAGTTGGAAAAGAAAATTCAAATAATTGTACTTATTCAGCGTCTGAAATGGGTGGATTTGCAGCTTTTCTTTGTTATTTATCATTGTACACGGAATATCTTTGACTTTTAGAAGTTTTTGAGTTTTGTCGGACAAAACCAGATAGTTGAAGACGTCGCCTTGGAATTTGGAAAGTTGCAATGGGGATTTGTTGACTAGCTTTAAGGGTTGGAAAGCTCATTTTATTCTGTCTCGCTGAGATGGATTCCAGCTTGTTCTAGCTTTATATTGTAGCTATATGTTGTTTAAATCTAATCAATTCAAGCCCATGGTTTGGACCTGTGAATCGGTCAGGTTGGAGAGTATAACATGTTTTCATATGTAATAAAAGACAAAAAAAATAGTTCCCTGAAAGCACAAAAAAACCTCTTTAAAATACTGCAGGGACTCATCTTTATTGTGACTGAAAGTTGGGAGGAGTGTGAGGTGACTCGTAAAGGAAAACGCACTCTGAACCCTGACCCCATCCTCCTGCATTAAACATCATGAAAACCATTTCATTCTGGAACAGGCACGAAAAAAAAAGAAATATTATCCTCCACCGCTCCTTTTCCACCTCGCTTTTTCACTTCCCCCTCTCTCTCGGCAGGTCCCTGATAGGGCCAATCTCCAGTGGCTATGTTCAAAACACTGGGCCAGAATAGCACAGGCCCTAGGTAGATAAATATTTATGGGGTGCGTTTACTTCTTACCACAGAGGAGAAGTAGAAATAGTGTGTTTCCAAGGTGAGCAAAACAAACAACTTCAAAGGAATTTAAATGCAGTTCATGTAAATTCTTCTCCCACAGTCGCCATGTTTCTGCAGAGATTATCGTTAGATTGTTAATGAAGGATTCACGCCTGGTGCCAGATGACCTGATTATTGTGTGTTTGCGGAAACGGGAGCCCAGAGGCTTTGGTGAACGAAGTAGATGCAGCGAACCTAAAGCGTACGCACACAAATACGGGCTGTATGTGTCACAGGTCAGGCCGTTAAGTCGTGGCTTTTGGGCGGCGCTCAAAAATCAAAAAATCAAAAAAATCATCAATGGTCATTTATTTACTGCTAATCCGTAACAAACCATACAGGCTTTCACTCAGTCTGCAGCTTAACACCTGTGATCAAGTAGCCGCTGTAAGATCTGTGTATTACGCCTCTCTGCATTCACATTCAGTAACTCCACTCACAGGCGGCTGCTCGTCACATGTGCCCTCCATCAAACGCAGCCAGGCGACTGTCTAATTATCTGCTAATGTCATGATTCAGCTGGCTCCGGAAATGTGGTGATGATGGTGTGTGTGTGTGTGTGTGTGTGTCGGGGAGTGTTTGGTTGGTTGGTTGGAGGGGGGACCAGCAGGGCTCAGAGCGCAGCCCTTTGATGTGAAAGATAATTACTTGTGTAGTTAAGATAATTAGCAAAAGTCCAGAATAAAAGTAAATAGGCAAACTGTCGCTCCCACTGTAGCCTGAATGAACTCAAGCTGCGAGCCAAACAGCATGTGATTTTCCTCTTTGCTGAGAGTTGAATTAGATTTGGGATGTGGTTTTGCCACAGGTGTCATGTATATATTCATGTGTGGATGCACATTGTGTCACAGTTTACACATCATAGTCTGTTCACAGGTCTTGAGGAGAGCTGCTGTATTGTGAACAGTTGTATAAAACCTTTTGCGTGGCCCAAGAGGGAGCTGTGTGAAGTCCGATAAATCGTCTCAAGGGAATCTCTGACCGATGAGTCGGCGGCTGAGTTGCATTGTGGGTAATGCAGGCGCCAGGTTTTGACAAGGAGGAAGAATTTGTGGGACAGAAAAGACGACACCTCTGGTTGAGTTGCATCATTTAAAAAAAAACGTTTTATCAAAAAGCTGTCCATTGTGTGTCACACAATGTTCTAGGAGAGCAATGCTACATCGGTGGTGTACTCTTCTAATAAGAACAATAATAATACAATTGTATTCATGCAAAATGCTCAAACACAAAAATTGGCTACAAAAATAACAGCAAATAAATAATTCATAGTGTAAACGAGGTAAAATATTGTAAGAATTTCTTTGAACGTTGAACCACTGATCATTTGCACGTAATATATCACCTATTTCACAAGGTTGACTCCCTGAATTCAGCATCTAATGAGAGCATTTGGTTCCCAGTACAAGCTTCTTGCAGATATATCGGCGTCGGTTTTATATGTCGGTTGACAAGTGACACGTTAATGCATCACTGAAATGCCAAGCTAGGTTTGAGGTAATTCTCATCGTTGTGGTTGTGCAATAGAGACTTTAGAATGACTCGCTAAGAGTATATCTTGGTCACAATTCTGAAATGTGACAAAGCCGTCTCCATACGTCAATCCTAAACTGGCTTCCTTTTTTTTGTCGGAGTAAATTTAGTAAAACAAATCCCCGGAGTATAAGAACACTTGAGTTGGGATGTAGACTCGCGGATCATGTCCTCCAGTTGCATATATGGGTCTGAGCGGATTTAAACAATGGGGGGGGGGCGCCTCAGGGTGGGTTTTTGTATGTGCCTGCACGGATGTGTGTCTTAAGTGGCTTCATCCCAGCACTCGTGGAAAAGAGACTCCCCCGCCGTTCTCATCACCATTCTGCCGCATTCCAAGGACACTGTTGTGATTGACGGGGCTTAATGTGTATCTTGCCAGAATTGGATTTGATCCTGGGGGCTCTGCCACGGGGCCCCTATGTTAGCTTTATGCCCCCCCCCTATACTCCTACCTTCCCCTCCCTTTCATCTGTCGAACAAACAGAAACAGAATTACCTCTTCTGGAGCATCTCCTGCCTGCCGGCTCGCTGCATTGTGGCGAGATCATGTGCGGATCTGTGTCGCTGGGTGATTGTGCTGCTCGTGTTTCACCGGGGATAGCAGGGATGTAGGGGGAGGATTTGTCCCAGTGAAAGACAGACGGGGGGGGGGGGGGGGGGGGGGGGGAGCAGGTGCGACTGTGGGAGCTTGTTTTGATGCGTGAGTATTGTATTTTACGTACAGGTGTGCATTGTGGCATATGTGTCCACGTTTGGCCGCCTGTTTGTGCCAGAGGAGAGGGGGTGGGGGGGATTGTAGATGCACCTGCTGCCTGCCGCAGAGCTATAATTTCCCCCTCGCAGAATTTAGCTGAATAATCGCACTTCCCCTGCTGGCACCTTGCGCTTCAAAGCGCTGATGAGATGAAACAAAACAATGATTTGTGGCGGGCTTGTCAGGAACAAGCCCGCCACAAATCTCCGTTTGGGGTGAGGTGGCGCGGCAACTCCCGGGTTTGCGTAACGGGCAAAACTTTTCCCACCTCGCATATACATCAAGGCCTAATCACGTCCGCGAATGGCAGCATGGCGCCCGAAATAAAAGTGGGCCGGAGTCTGAGGCATCTCAGCGGTCTCCACAGTGACATTAGCTGTCAGTGTCTGCATAAAGAGGCTGCGTTTTACACCGCGCTATATAGCATCAATCCCAAAGACATCTCCAGCATGTCGTGAAATGTGATACCATTCAGATCTTCTGAAAACTGTAGCATCAGTTCGCCGTGCTCCATGTTGTGAGGCTGTGGGCATACGAGCAGGGCGCCATTCTCCCCCGGCTTTTAGATAGCTGAATCTTGTCTCCCACAGATCTGTGGCAGCAACATCCTTATCGCCGGCGAAAAGCCTGCCATCTGGGTTTATACATTTGGCTGAAGACTGACATTACCGCAATATTACCCTCCTTATCTCTGTCTGCTGCTGAGGCCGGGGAAGCGAATGCAGACCAAGACAGATTCCTATTTCGGCTGAGAAGGAAACAATGGGTTTCTATCTCGGTTCCATGTGGAGACACTGCTGAAGTGGCCCCCCGTTATCCATTCATACGTGTGTGGATGTGCACAAACAAACACAGTGTGATGTGCTGGTGTTATAATCTGTGTTTGCGTCCTGTAGGCTCTTTGTTGTCAGTTGGTATATTACAAATGCTTCATAAATATTTGACATCGCTTGACCATTTATTAGTCTCTCCAGGAGTCCTCCGCTATCACAAATCAACTTCAGCATTCAGCCGTCATCTGGAATATTTGCAAGACCAATCCCGGCCTTCATTTGGTGCGTGAGTCACCTTAGTTTGGCTTGCCAGGTCTCTTTCCCTCTTCCCACTGGACAGGATATATTTACTTGCAACACATGACATGCATGGATGCAGACAATTGGCTCTGTCAGAGTGAAAGACGAAAGATGAAAATAATCAAACCTGACCTTAGGTTGAAGCTTTACGCAAAAAAAAAAGTCTTTAACTCTATTCGAAACTCAGCACTGTTGTGACCTGTTAGATTTGGGTCAGGGTTTTTCCACACACTAGAAAATCTAATTCAGACTCACTGTTATAAGCCAAGGTCAATGAAAACGAAGCTTTATTCTCTACAAACCTTTCTTCAACTACAGTTGGAAGTACTTTGTTTCCTCAGAAATTGTCTTCTCAGGCATCGCCACCCCCAGGCTATGTATGTAGCTCCAACAAAGCCTCTCGCTTTTTAAAGTTAACAAAAGTGAACTATTTCTAATGCGATAAAACAACCTATTGGGTTGGACGATTGTTTCGTATTTTCATATCGTCCAATCGTGCGCAGGTCAGGGTCTGACGGAGCTTTTAAATAATAGAACCTTGAAGTTTTCTGCAATTGATAAAAGAGTTTGAACATTGCACACAAATGGAGTCCCGTCTAGCAGCAATCTAACAGCACCATTCATACAACCACAAAACCATTCCCCCCCCCCATTTTTTCTAAGGGCGATGACATCATAGAATACGATGACAGACATTTAGAGCTTCATTTGAAAATCTCAATTAAGCTTTGAATGCAAAAAAGATGACATTTGAGTCTATCCGTAAATAATCTGATGGAGCGCAGAGAAAAGTTTTGGCGAGCAGTCAAATGGAGAACGGAGAGGTGCGGTGTCAGATCCACGGAAAAGAGACGACAAACTGGTTTGTAATTAAGGATTTCAAATTCACTCGTCACTCGTGCTGATTAACGGGGCTCAGCGGGCGGACATGCCGCTCCACCAGAAACATCTATAAATGCACCGCAGGGCGAAGATAGAAATTCTTTTTTACAACATTTAAGTTCTGATAGCAAGTTTAAAATTGTCTTAATATCGGCGTATGAAGAAACATCAATTATCCTTTCAATTGTCGTTACATAATCCGATCGGCACAAGCCTTCAATCTAGAGATAACAATAAGTCAATTAAGTAATTTAAATGTCAGAATTCTTTGCTTTCAGTTAAAGTCCCACAAATTCACTGGTATCAGCTTCACAAATGGGGTTAGGTAAAGTTGGAAAGATATTCAAAGATTCGGACTTCCCGTACGCGCCGTCATTCGTTGCGATCCTAAAGGTGCGTTCACACCAAACGCAACGCGAACTCACCTTGAGAACGTTCGTCAGACCGGCATCTTCCACAACACTAATCGGCTGCAGTTTGTGGATATCCACTTCGCTGTAGCATTTCTTAGCTTCCCAGATAGCAGTCGACTCCGGGGGGCCCTCAGGTCGGCAGATCCGGTCGGCAGATCCGCCCCTACTGTCGCACTCAGTTCGGCCATGCGCACAGGATACGGGCGATATGGAACAGTCTTGCTTTTGTTTATCTATACTTCTCCCACACGCTGCATCCAACGTAGTCTGCCGAAGCCTCCCTCCACTGTTTGTTTGGGTGATTTGCTGGCATTAACGGTGTGTATTGCATTTTAAAAAACTGCGTTAACGCGCGATAAAATAATTGTCGGCGTTAATTAATTAACGCGTTAACTTGCCCAGCACTAATATACATATATATATATATATAATATATATATATATGTATATTTCCAGAGCGTTTTACAGAGAGGCCCTTATATTGGAAAAAGGTATAAATCCATAGAATGTCCCTCTGCGGGTGCTGCTCCGGGTGCAGCTGCAGGGGAATGCAGCGCTCAGGTTGGAGACAGTAAAAAAAAATATATAAAGGATGGTCTGTTTTACAGGTTAGAGGAGAAACAGTGATGTACTTTCTTCCCTGCTCTGTTTCTGTTTTTACTACTGGGGTCTGGCGCCGTTCTCCTGTCAAATAAACTCACCAGGTTATCTTGCTAGATGGCCACAATAAAGTCACCGCGCCTTCTTTCCCCACAGATTTCTGGATTAAGTAAAAGTGATAATTTCTCTCTCTCCGGCGCCCTTCAGCTCGTTTATTGTGCCTCCTCCTCCAACCCTTTCCCTTTCGCAGGGCATAGTCCCTGTTTTTCCTGTAGGGGCCCGTTAACGCCACCAGATATTTTACTGTTGCACCTGACTACTTAAGTGTTTGTGTTCTACTGTGTGTTTCTTCTTCTTCTCCCCCACCTGCCCACACTTAAATGATTAATGCCGAATATAAGGGCCCGCCAACCTTCTTGCCTTGTCTCTTCATTTCGCCAGCTCCCTGTCTCTCCTCGCACTTTGCCACCTCCTTCCGAAGCTATCGATCGTAGAACAAAGGGGAGGGACTCGAGCTGACCCCCAGATTACAAGTGCATGGAGTATAATTACCTGCAGCGCTCTCTCTTTGCTCTCCCCTCGCATCCCTGCACCGGCTCCCTCTCTCTGTTAAACAAAAAAACCACAGCCGAGGCGATAAGGCAAAAAAAAGCAGTGCTAAATTAGACATGGTAGTTTTTTAATGGAGTATATTTACTTTGGTGTGTTTACCTGTTAATGTCAGCTATGATTTCATCTGCATACTGGTCCTGAGTCTGTGCGTGTGTGTGTGTGTGTGCAGGTTTGCCTGGGGCTTAACCCTGTTCTGTATTATGCATCAGTAGCTGAATGTGAGGCTCCAAAGCCCTCAGGAAACAGGAAGTATCATGAAGCTAGGGAATCTGTATTTGGGCATAAGATTAGCTGAACAATATCCATCATTACATCCTTTTTTAAGTAGAGCAAGGCAGTTGTGAAAGTTGGCTAATAAAAAGTCTTTAGTTGAAATATTGATTCCTTTAGAGGGGGCAAAAAAAAGGTATTGTGGTTTTGCATGCTATAGCTCATTAAGTAGAAATACTTGCATAAAATTAATTAACGTTGATTAAACTGAAGCAAGCACTTTGCACAGAAAGGAATGGAAGTGCCCTTGGCTTAGAGGTCTCTTTGCTTATGGATTTATGGTGTGTTTGTCTGGCTGTATGAATTGGATTGGCTGGGTTTTAAGGTGGCACAGAGGGGGGAGGGGGGAGGGGGGGGGGGGGGGGTTTACTCAAATCTATGTTAATGTCCAGCAGCTCTGCAATGAAGGAAAGCTTACTGAGTTAATTAGAAAGTAATGACAGACTCCCCGCGGATCCTGAAAATGTCTAAGATTTAGCTTTTGACATTCAAGGTCTAAAAATGTCTTAAATTAAATGTCTGGAATCACAAGAGGGGGGGGGGCATATTTAAAACACTTTTGGGGCAGAATGAATGAGCGTGTGTATTTGTTGTTTTTACATTTTAATTTACCTTTAATGCCCCACAACAATGGCCATTTCCGCTACATCCAACACCTATTTGTTTGTACGTTGAATAAGCGCACAACTGTTGGGTGTAGTCTAATTTGTTTATTTCTTTCGCCACAGTAATCGTATTATTACATTTTTTCCTTTTAAAAAGGTATTACAAACGTGTTTCGACTACAAAAATGTGCAGATATCCCGCATGATCACAGCCTGCAATTTCCATTTGATGTACAACCTGAGCAGCTGTAACACGCAGAGGCTCGTGTTACAGCTCAGAGTGCTTGAGAACTAGTCAGCTAGCGAGAGACGTCAAAAATACGCAGCCAGAGGAAATGGATGAATGGTTTAAGTATCCAGCTTCTGCCGCTCCAAGTGGTGGAAGAAGTGTGAATTGTGATTTTTGTCATGGAGATTTAAAATGCAGCCCCTTTTCATCCGCCTTCTTGTTATGGTTCTGTGTATGCACA
Organism: Anarhichas minor; assembly: GCF_050575085.1. Taxonomy (NCBI): domain Eukaryota; kingdom Metazoa; phylum Chordata; class Actinopteri; order Perciformes; family Anarhichadidae; genus Anarhichas; species Anarhichas minor. Next base: position 451,589 of record NW_027466491.1, read on the forward strand.
ATATGTGTGTTTATTCTGAAGCGAGTCAAAGATGTCAGGCCCAGTCTAGTTTAACAAACATATACATTTAGTCGAGATAAGGTGTCAAGAGAAAGAAGAGGAAGCTAAACCTTAGTTCGTAAGGGGGAGGAAAGATGATGTCTGTCTGTTCACACCCGCCCACATTCCAGCGGAGCATTGTTTTTTGCTGTGAGAGCAACTTTTCTTTTGACAGAAAGTGACTTCTTCTGGCTGAAGACTGTTCAGCTGTGCCCGCGGTTCTATGCTTGCGAAGGTAAAGGAGCGCAGCAAGCTGTGGAAAGATCAACCGACTCAGGAGGCGAGACTTCAGGCCTTTTCAGTCCGAAATCAATAACGCGGACACTCTCTGCCGTTTTCCTCCGTACCGTATTCGCTTCTCAGTTTCTTGATTTCTAACAAAATTGTTGCAGACAGTTGGCAGTCGGCGTTGATATCCAATCCAAGCAACATGTCTGCTGTGTCACACACTCTTGAAAAATCCACTCTATGTCACATTGTGGAACAGGGGGGGGGGGGGAAACAAATTGTGTGGAAGTCATCGCAGCCAGAGACAGTTTTATTGTTCAGTTTGTAATTTTGTAACCGCATTTTGTAAAAAGAAAAAAAGAACACCCCCGCCCAAACAATCCATTTAGCTGGCTCTCTAAGGCCATCATAACACCAGAACAACAGTCTGCCTCAACAGTCTGCCTCTCTTATCAGGGCGTCTCATAAACAACAGCATGGGGCTTTGCACAGTAGTTAGCACAACATAAAGCCACACATGTCACCGCTGATGTGTTATATTTAGAAATGCTACGAGGGCTATGTGATATTAACACTACATTCCAACACCAATTTGTTGATAGTTTTCCACAAATGATGTCTCGGTTGTTTTGAGCCTGAAAGACGTTGTTTTTTCTCTCTCCTCTGATTCATACTTATTAAGCATCAAGAGGTGAGAGCCAAAGCTTTCACATGGATGCTATTAGTCTGTTTATTTCATCAGGCGACCGTAATATTTTCTGCTCTCCGTTTCAACCATATGGATTTTCGACTTGCATTCCTCAAGAAGCCAGAGATTTAAGCCGCTTTAAGTTGCATCCTGAAATGCGTATTCATGCATTCATTAATGCTTACTCATAGCGTTTTAATCAATGCAACACAAACATAGTTGCACATTTGTGTGTGTGTGTGTGTGTGTGTGTTGTAGAATCAAGTAATTACCAGCGATTTTAATCTTGTGGCATTAGCATTTTGATGTAGTCCTGGCCCGGTTGCCCCACTTAGCCTCGCTGTGGCTCACAAGCAGGCCGGGCCAGTCAAGTCCGGGCTGGGCGAGGGCAAACAGCCTGTGTGTGTGTGTGTGTATGTGTGTGTGTGTGTGTGTGTGTGTGTGTGTGCAGCCCATGGATCCATCCATCTGCAGTCTGACGGGGCCTGGCTCCCTCCCAGCCCTTTAGCCACAGCCATTACAGCATCAGCCACCAAAGCGGTGCCACATGTATGCCACCGCAAGATACCGGGGGGGAACAAAACCGCAGGCGGCTGAGCGTGTGGGTGAGTGTGTGTCTGTATGCGTCGAGGGGCACAAGCCCAAGTGTAATAGGTTGATAAACCACCCACTAGCTGCGAATTAATGAACAGCATATGGAAGCGAGTGCAAATACGCCGCCAAAACTGAAACAATCGCACCGAATTACTTTATCTCGCAAATAAAAAAAAAAATCAATTAAAGGCTGATACATATATATCTCATGTTGCTATAGCGCGCATGTTGCAAAGGAAAAAACAGGACCCGGGGAAAGTGCAGGGCCTGTGGTTCCCAAATTATTTGCATGAGCGAGAGAGAGGAAAGTAAAAGGTCTGCTGAAGGTCACTTTTAAACGGAGAAATGTCTTCCTGACTTGTTTGCCTGAAAAACAAGTTAAATCAACAAAGCTAGAGTTGATAGAAATTGGATAAAAACCTTCAGGGCTGCCTCTCAAGAGGATGAATTCCATATTCATCATGTTTGAACGTCGTGGCCCGCTCACGACCACCCCGTTAAGAATACATAAAGAAAAGAAAAAGCATGCACGAGGGTAATGGTATTTCACATTTTTTGAGACGAGGACACCGTCAGTGTGCCGTGGTGAGATGGGAAGAGACAGGTGGAGGGAGGAGGGACGGAGAGAATAGTGAACAGAGTTAGTTAGGTGGTCAAGGCGCCACCTGTGATCCACCGTAAAACTAAAGGCCTTTTCATTCCCTGTCCTCTTCCCCTCATCCCTTTGTTTTTTAAGGTCCTCCGAGGATATTGCCACCGTATTCTTTCAGTGGTAAAACGTCCCCAGGCACAAAGCTATTTCAGATGCTTTACCAGTGGGCCCAAAGTGATAGAAGAGGCGTAATTTGTTTTGACTTTGCCTCTCACACAAACCAATCTCCCGGCGTTATTTAAGTCCCTGCTCTTCTCTCGCTCTCAGCAGCATGTGACGGCAAACAACAAATCTCAGGTTGCCATGGATCTTCGCTATTTATAGGTTGTTTTGTGTGTCTCTGTGCATGTGTGTGTGTGGTCTTTGCCCGTGCACCTGCGTGTGTGTGTGTGTTGCAGCTTGCGTATGTGAATTTACAAGTCCATATAAGCTTTCTTCCCCCTTCTGGTTTATTGCCATCATGCAGTTGAAATACTGTCAAAGCCAAACTATCGCATTGCGGTTTTAGTTGCGCCGCATTATTCCTAGCTTTGGAACTTTGAATTCGACTTAAAAAATGTATTCATGCCGTATTCCCAGTGCACTCATATCTGGGCTGGTGTGATCCGAGGATACAGAGGAGAAGCAGGAGAAGCCTCAGAATAGCGACATGGCGCCTTAAAAAAAACACCTGAAGGTCCCGAAATAGAGAGTTTCATTATGCCAGAGCAGGGAAGGCTCCAGCCCCCCGCCTGTTGATAATCAATTCCCTCTGGTGACTTCTGAACTGCACTCTTCAGCCACGAGGCAGGAAAAGAGAGGATAGCAAAAAGACAGCTTCCTCAATGTGCTTGGCACAAACAGATGTCAGGTTGATAACACGTTCCGGGTTTGTTTTCCTCTCATTTGACTGTACTTGACTGCCTTGTGCGTCTGTTCGACTCAGAGGCGCTTTATCCTCAGGAAGTAATTCTGGTATCCTCGCTAAAACAAATAGCGAGAGAGAAAGGGGAAAGAGGTATTTGATTCGATGCCGCCTCCCACACAGAACTGTAACCACCACAAACAGCCTTTATCAGCTTCCTCGACGTCATGTAGAGCAAAGGCTCCCCCCACACAGCCCTATCAGGATGAGCTCAAGAACACAAATGTTCCAAATATGTTGTCATGGATGGGTTTTAGACTGGATGTTATTTAACACTTTATTATGTAAGAGTAAAAACACTATTATAATGTTGAGGTTGCTTTGGTCAAACTTGAGCTTGTACTGCTACCAGTTGGGGTGGCAGAAGCTGGACGTTTCCAGCATTTAGCTATCGATCTCCTTTAGCTAATTATTTTATCCATTAAGCCATTACTTTGAGCTATCTATTTTAGCCATTGCCACAAGGAAAGGCACTTGAATAAAGAAGTTATTTTTTGTCTCCCTTTTCTTATACTTATTGTTTGCTATTTGTTTTCTTTACAGCTTAAAAAACACATACCTCTTTAAATTACTTTTCACTAACTATTCCAACTTCTCTACTCTACTAACTAGTTTTCAAGCACTCTCAATTGCAACACTTGATCATGCACGTAATGCAGAGTCAGCCATTTGTAACTGGTAATTGTAATTATACCAAAGATCAGCATCATACCTATATTTGTCGTCCTCCTTAACAAAAAATATGCAGATTTCTTTTCAATCAAATCAAAAAAAAATTTAATTCTCAAATGGTTGAGCTACTCCACATTCTTTCCATGTACCCCCTGGTAACTAAGTACCCCCCAGGGTACAAGTACCTCTGTCTGGTAATCACTTATGAGAAACACGCACACGATTTCAGATTGTGGCAGCTGGTGCCGCTGCTGCTGCTGTCCCGTCTCAACATGCATTCTGGGAAATGAGGTGCTGCAGAGAAAAAGGGGAGGTTGTGCTGTACACGAATCCCATCATATATCCAGGGCTCTAATTACTTCCAACACTCCTCCCTTGTGTCTTAGATGGATTCTCATGAGTCAAAAGTGGAGGATCAGCACTTTCCATCCCTCCTACCTACTCTATGTTCTCTTTCTCCTTTGTCACAGCAGGGCTTGTGTTATTAACCTTCTGTCTGCTCATGCAAATAGGACGCCGTAGTCTTTTCCCCTCGTGCTCGCAGGTAGTTGAGCTCCCTTTTGAAAATGTCCCTGTCTTGTTCTCCTCTTGTAGAAATCCGGCAGCATTCGGCCGGGATCAAAAGGCAAATAGTATTGCAACGGGAGAAAAGAGACTGACTGGACAATGTGCGTCACATTTCACTAGAGAATAATTTAAAAAAAAAAAAAGAAGAGAATTGTGGCGACGTAGAAAGAGAACAATAAAATGGGCCGCGTTTCAAGTTGTGCTCTGTTTGCCCTCGCGCCCCATGCGCGTGCGCATGTTTGACTGGAAATGCAGCGCTTCACAACACAAAGGGGGTCAGGGGTGTGCTTAGTTTTGATGGCTATAGACATTCACTCCTACAGCTAGTCCCCCATCCTCTTCTCGTTCCACGCGCTCAGCCTCATCGTTCCAGCCGCTAAGCACCTCTTAAGGTGGTTATGGTGCCCCTCATCAGCACAGCGCGCGCCGATTGGGGCAGCCGACGCGCAAGCCGGGCAGGGACGGCAATAATCGTCAGACGCGAATCAAGCGTGAACTGACATCTTTACACGGGGCAAACGGACAGCTCGCCGCTAAAGGACCTTCAAACCTCCTCATTAGCTCGACCCCCCCCCCAACAATATAGCCCCGCCACCGGCTCAAACCCCACCCCTGCAATGACCAATGATGAGGGCTCGTGGTGTTGCACATAACAGTCGTATTCATGCACCGCTCTGTAAGGGCACATAAAAATGACAGCTGCCCTTTCAAGTGTTACTGTGTAGCTTGTAACAGCAGACACAATGAGATACACAGTTGTTAAAGGCCTCTAATTTGGCAGTTATGGGAATGGAAATGCTGCATAAGTAGTGCGTGAATGTGACTGCTGATCCTCTGACCAAGTATCATTGCCTTTTTATCCATCCAGAATGTATTTAGTCTACCGCTCCAGGCATCCATTGTTTTATATTGATTTCCATCCAATACCAAAAAAAAAGAAGCAGTTAGCAGACTCTTGAATCTGAATTGGGTTGTGCAGTTATGTCTTCAAGTTGCAGTGTTGTTATGAGGTAAAGGAGTGCAGACTTTTCAAATGAATCTGCACTTATTCTGCATTACCACACAAAAACAGAACAGATCCTGAACCAGTTAACAGGATGCATCCTTAAACCTAAATCTGTACAGCAGTGTTGGAAATGAACTTTATCTCGATCCGCCCAGTTTTACTCTTTTGTGTTTAATTAACCTTAAAGTGATATTGTCTTGCTTTGAACTAATACACATTCAATATTTGTTCACTCATGGTTATGCATTTTCATCTTTAAGAAGTAGAAACTTGAGAAGAGGAGGAGACGTATAGCTAACTTTAAAGTACAATCATTCTATAGTTCCAGCTTCTTAGTTACTTTGAGTCATGGCATAGTAAGCTGACTATCTGTTGGTTTTGGACTGTAAGTCAGACAAAACAATTTGAAGACGTCAACTTGAGCTGTCGGGAAATTACGACAGACATTTTCATTATTTTTTCTAAGGAGCTTCCAACTAAAAAAACCGAATAAACCTCCTGGATCAACGTCTTTAAAAGCAGCCAATAGAGTGTAGTGAAAAGCTTCAGAGCCCCCGTGCCCTTGATCCATGAATGATCAGAGCTGCTTGGGAGGGACATAAGAAAAATAAGACTTGAAGAAGGAAGCATATGTATTTGTTTTTCCTTGTTGCAGGAGCTCAGTAACCCTCATCCCCGGGGCATTACCGGCTGGTTTGATGGAGATGAAAACAAAACAAACTCAGTGCGGTGGTTATCTCAGTCACCAGACCTCCACCCATTTAAACACAAGTTGCTCTATTTGAGTTTTTTTGTACTATCAACAAAGCAGAAAATAATGGAATTTCTCCCTAATCGCACCCTTTCTCTCTCTCTCGCACACTCGGGAGAGTTTAGTAGTTTTCACGGGCAGCAGCCAGATGTGTCACATGTCCCATCAAATTGCCCTTGACTAAGAAATTGAAACCTCACCTCCTCCTGCGACTCTTATCAGTCGGGACAAGGGTGTCGCCGAAAACACAACACAACATAATAGATTTCTTTGGGAGCGGTACAGTACGTCAGCCTCTCGAGACAGTTTCCTATCTGTTCTGAGCTACACTGAACTGGCTTTAGTGATCCAACACTCCATAAAGGGTTTCACAAGTCTGTCCTATTGATTTACATTTTATGCACTTGGCCGCCCTCTTTATCAAAGAGGGACTCGCAAAAAGTGAGCAGATTGGGTCCAAATACTCATTTCAGACAGTGAACTCTTATCACATTAGTGTTTGTTATTTTTCATCAAAACTTTTATATGAAATGAATTGTTATTATTTGTGAATGATGGGTCTTTATATCAAACTTTTCCACCAGGGTTAAATGACAAATCAACAGAATAAACTTCTGGGCTGACATTTATTAAGACACTTGATATTGGTGGCGCATTTAATTCAGTGGCTACTTATATAAACAATAGCTGCTTGCTCCGTTAACCATGGTGCCCCCCATCATGTGATGAGAAACTAGACTTCTGACTTATTTCACCCCTGATTAATCTAAAGTTTACCTCTCTCCCTCTGAAACAGAGAAATGGCCAGTCAGACGTAAGAAATGGCTCAACACCGCACTTCCTTACCAGGATTTCTAAATGATTACATATATGTGCTTACATATTAAAATCAACCAACTGTTATGCCATTTCCCACCATTTCTAAAGAACAGTTCAACATTTTGGGAAACAAGTCTTTCCCCTTTTTTTTGCAGTTCGATGAAACGACCAATACCAGTCTTAATAATCGCTCTTTATCACTCTTACATATGGCTGGGAGTCGATTAGCTTAGCTTAGCATAAAGACTGAAAACAGGGGGAAACAGCTAGCCTGACTCTGTCCAAGGCTCTAAAATACGCACGTCGGAAGTTCATTAATCAGCACATTGTATCTTGAATGGTAAATCTTTACTCACTTACTTAGTTTGTAGTTGATATGGCCTAAATGTTAGCAAACAGTTGCCTATTTAGACATTCCAGCAGACACAGAGCATCATTAGCATTCATATGGAGTTGCTTAGTTTATGTTGGATATTTTAGGATATTAGAATATAATGTCGTTTTAGAGTTTTTAAGTCAGGCCTTTTTTTTTTTTTAGCTTAATATGTAATAAAGAATTATTTATTGGTTCCAGTAATTTTCCTTTGTCATTAATTTTCTTTCCTCACCCGCAGCTCCCGTCCCTGCAAATTTGATTATTTTCTTTAAATAAAACCTTTGGTTCATTTTTACACATTTGTCTAATTTCAGAAACGAATCTGTATGCCTAAACAATATCTTAATGTTGTTAACTCATATTTCCTGGGGTGTAATTCCCCAGGGGGCATTGTTGGTTCCCTTATTTCCCCTCTAACACTAACTCGATCTGTCTCTGTTCAGTGCTGGATGGAAAGAAAACCAAGTTTTTATTTGTTTTTCTTTCTATCAGAGCTTTTAGAAAAACAATTCAAGCAAGTCAGTTAAGATTCTAGCCGAAATATAATTTCCTTTTCCGGCAAGATAACCTTGTCTTAGACTAAATGACACGTTAAGGTGAATCATTGTTGAAGTTTTGCTTTGTTTTGTCCTCATTACCTCCGAGTGTAACTCCGGTTCGCTGCAGACACACAAGATCTGTTTTTTTGTTTTGTACCAGTGAAAATTGGAAAGCCTGAAGCTACTGAAATATGAAATGCAGAATCAAATCAAACTCCCTTTTCTGCTTGTTAGCGGTGAGTGAGGGGTCCTGTAGTCATACTTATTCCCCCCCCTGTTTTTTCTTCTTCTCTTTTAGAAAACACCTCTTAGAGGCATTTTTCTGGACAGGGAGGCGGCCGAGTTTAGGTGGGCTTGGCACATTTTTACGCAGACAATAACTGCTTCTGTTTCCCTCTTTACATTGGTACTATGGTTTCAGCACTGATTTGTGGTTTTAGAAATACATACCAGTGAATATCGCAGCAAAGCTCTTCTGCTCTCGATTAGCCAGTTTATCTTGTTTGTAGCTGGATCGCTCCCGCGTGGAGTGGATGTTCTTTTTCTTTTTTCTTCCTGTCTGGTACTTATTGTTTAC
>NW_027466491.1:465000-717500 GCF_050575085.1 Anarhichas minor
AGGAATGAAATGCGGAGGGAATACAAATGAGCTGCTAATTATCCACCTGAGTCCCTCCAAGTAAGTAAGAAAAGTGTTTGTGTTCCAAACTACTTCTAAAGTGTGTGTTGTTGTTTTTTCATTATTGATTTAATTAAGAAAAAAAAAAATCAGATTTACCTGATTTTACTGTTTAAAATAAACACAGATACATTGCCAAATAATACGCCTTAATCATGTGTAATATGTAGATTAAGAGCTTAGTGAATCTTTACCGGATGAATAATCCTGAGCCACGTTTGTTTTTTCACATCCTATTTAATTTAGAAAATGACAGATCAGGAGCTTTAAGTCCTTTGGCCTTTGAAAACAAATTTACAAAATGAGTCACTAGGTACTGTAGGTGGTGGGATTTGCATCGCCAGTCAGAATGTTTGGCCATTTTGATTGGTAGGCGGGAGAGGGCTCGCTGCAAATCGATTGGCGCCTGCAAGAGTGGGCATGGTTCAAGCTGCACTGAGCCTCCCGGAGTCGAGTGTGTGTCTTCTGGGCAAAATCTGTGGATTAAGGGAGGCCTGAACTTGAAACAGGAAAGGACAGAGCAGTCAATAACACACTGATTAATGATAATGGCATGCAAGCCAGGGGGATAATCTTTCTAAGCTCTTTTTATCTAAGGACCGATTGACTGAAAACACGGAGGACAGAAAGAAAATGCAGCAATCCCCAAGCAAAGCAGGGGCTTCCAGGGGTAAATGTTTGTTTATGTCTTCGGTTTTTATAAGCACGATTAGAAACGCATTCCGCTGCCATGGCAGGCCATGGTAATGAGACGACTGTGAACGCTGAATATTTTCTGCTATATGATACTTTTTCTTTGGGAAATAACGAAAGAAAAACAATCGTTGCGTTACCTTTTTATGCCATCATATGCTCTCTCCAATGTTTTCCTCCACCAATTGTCCATATTATTCCGCAATCGCATCATCCATTTACGCATCCATCAGTGCAATTTTCTGTCACCTTGCTACAAATTTGAGCATTAAAGCCCCACTTATTATGATAACAAATTCCCTCCTCCCATTTTACCCCCCGTTATCAAATGCTTATTGACAGGGATGGAATGGAAATCATGGTTTATCCGGGCCTCTTCCCATCAATCTGGCCCATCTAAGACTTGGAAGCTCTGCTCGGAAATTTAAGAGGCGCTGATCCTTGTGCTCAGGCCTCATCCACTTGCCTATGGTTTTTTTTCCCCATAACTGCCGGCTAATTTATGCAGCCTCATGGATGCAATTATTCCCTATGTCCACAGTTGCGAAGAAGCGCGGGGACTCTGACAGTCTCAAGACGGATTGGATGCCGCTTCCAGTGTTTATCTGAGGAGCTTGTCGTCAGTGTGTGGATTGGAGATGGATGTTCTGCTCTGGCCTTGCTAGGAGATGCCTGCTGAGCTTTGTGAACTCGGAGCCCAGTGGGAGGCCCCACTTTCCATCCCTTCATCTCTTTTTCTACCTTTTTGTGTGCCTTTTCTCTGATCTTGCTGAGAACTGGGGGCCAGTTGGCCGCTCCCATCCACCTCTCTTTGCCTCCCGAACGACCTGTTTCATCTCTCCCCTCTTTCTTTACCTCCCCTCTTCCCCTCTCCCATCCCTCCGTCCTTCTCAGTCTTGCATTGAAAGGGGCCGAGCACCGACTCTCCTGGCCCCACGCTTCCCGTTCGATCGGCCCGATAGTTTATTCACTTCACCCAGACACAAAAGACATCAAGCTGACTGATCAGCGGGCAAGAGCTGGGGCACGGCTGATCAATGAGGCCTTGGGCAGAGGGGAGGGGGGGGGGGGGGGGAGTGTAAGGATGGATGGAGGGAGGAGAAAGGGGAGGCGGGGGGCCGGACAGGTAGGCTGACAGACGCACAATCAGCGGGCCAATCGATGGGAACTTTTGCTGAGCTCAGATAAGAGGGTGCAGCCCGTTCAGGACACACAACCAGATCCTCCCTGACAGGAGCTTTTGTTTCCCATGCTCATGAGCTTTATGCTGCTCCAGGTGACACCGCTGCAAAAAAAAAGCACAATACATTAAACGGCAAGATAACGCCTGATTCATTTGATTATTTAGGCAGTAGCTCTTCAAATCCTGCATTCGCAGACACAAGTGTAGAAAATCTACTAATGTGGCGTGAGAAATACCCTCTATATAGTGAAATTGTGTCTATGAGTGTGTCGGGGGGCATCGATTGGGCTCTATTCATGCCTTTTGTTTGTCTGTCCACCGCAGTAATAGCGCAGACAATATTGATTCGATATATTGGAAACAATGGAGGCACCTGGAGTGTTTGCTGTTGTCTTATTTTACCACTTTCAAATGTAAATTTCAATTTTTCAAATAACGCTGCCTTTTTACAATTTACAATTTACAATTTCAATAGTGTCTGCATTAGCTCCGTGTTCCGATGAACCAAGAGGAATATGGCAAATGAAAGACATTTACAGAGAGGCCACAGAGCGAGATTAGAGCCTCTACTCCCTGTCCTCCATAGTGCGATGGGGTCATCAGCACAATCACACATTTGTTTTATCACTGGGGCTTTAACCCTCCCTCTCTCTTGCCCTGCCACTCATAGGTGCAGACACACATTCACACACAAACCGGCTGGAAGCTGATGGAGGAATTGTGTTTTTTTATTTTACCTGGAGAACATTCGTATTGTGAGAGTATTTTTTTTGTGGAATAAGGGTCCTTGGAGAGCAAATGTGTTGCATCTTATATTTTCTTTTGCCTTAAAAAAGTGGGGTTGTTCAGCGAATGCCAGGGAGGACATGCAAGAAGCGGTGCTGTCATACAGAACCAATCCTCACATTCTGCTCATGATCACGTCAACCTTGAGCTGAGTCCTTGTCATCTATCTCCAAGCAACGTACTTTAAAGTTTAAGTTTTTTTTTTTTTTTTTTGAAAATGTCCTCCAATGCAGATAGTTGTTTGCCCACATTGCAACGTAAAGGCAGGTACTAATGGATGTAAAGCACATTAGAGCCAAATTGAACTCGATGCCATCCCAGCATACCTGGATGGTTTCCCAGGCAAGCGTGCTTGTCCACCCCCGCTGTGTGGTGAAATCTCGACACAACTTGGACAGAAAGTGGCTTCAAGCCCAGTCGGTGAAAGGCACAGCGCGTCAAGAGGTTTGCAAGCTGATCGATAGCGAGCTAATTGGAAAATAGCCGCAGGAAATGTGATAATGTGGCTGTTCACTGTTACTCCGGCTGCACCCCCACACACACTCTTTTCCCGCTCTCGGGGGTCGGGTCTGGGTCCTTCAATCTAGCGGTTCTCTAATAAGACTGGAACCACTGGTAGACCCAAATGAACGTCACAGCTGCTCAAACCGAGGCGCACAAAGACGTAGGGAGTGCTACCGCACGCTTACCAGCACATTTGTTCACACGTTCATGCGCAAGAAGAGAAACACAGCAAGACAGGCTGGTGGGATCGTTGATTACCGTTCGACGGCTCAAGCCGCAAGCACCAACATGCCACGCAGACATGCAGCAGTAGCATACAGGAAGGGAAGCTGTCTTGGTTTTGGTTTAGTTTGTTTCCTGTTTTATTTAGAATTTCCCTGCCTCTTGTGTCCCATGTTAACTTCACTTCCTGCCTTTTGTATGTTTTCCCGCCTCTGATTATATCCTCCTGTGTCTAATTACCTGCACCTCCCCAGTGTATTCAAACCCTGTGTTCACCTGTCTCTGCGTTGGTTTGTCTGTTCTGCTCGGCTATGCGTCCCGGTATGTTCCTGTTTTGTGGCCTTTCTGGTTTTCCTTGGATTTTTAGTTACTCCCTTCTGGACTGTTTGTAAGTTTTGTTTTGGACTATTCTTTATTAAAATCACTGTTAAAATATCCTTCTGCTCCTGAGTCTACCTGCATTTGGGTCCATCCCCTGTTGCCCTTTTTGCCCCCCCACGTGACAGTTGTGACAAAATCCGACTGGCGGACAGGAAAGCACAAAAGCAAGGAGGAAGGGAAGCAAAGGGCATCATACCAGAAAGTGACACAGCGGAACTAATTTCAGAGTTTTGGCGAAAAAAGTGCGGCTGGAATCTTACACTGACGGCCACTACCGAAACAGTGAGTTAACTCCATAAGGAATTTGCAACCGAAAGGTAGCTTTCTCCATTTTGGGCCCTTTCCTCAAAGATCAAGTTGGTTTGCAATTGGACGACGGCGGCAAAAAAACTGTCCGAAATGTTGCTTTTGTCAACGGGTGGCCGGTCGTCAGGAGAAGAGTGTCGACTGAGGTGGACAAGGATTGGGACGATGATGAAACAGAAGGACTTGGGAGAACAGACAAGGGGACTGGAAGCAGTGGGGGGGGGGGGGAGAGAGACAAAGAGAGGGTCTCTTGTCCCATTTTGGACTCGGGGGATCTCCACATGTCACCAGAATCCGCTGTACTGCCAGACATGACTGACAGTGATAGGCACTGTGAGCCTGGGAGCCAGCGTCTTCTACTCCTCCCAATTCCCCCAGCCAAGCCTCTATCCCTCTGACAAGATGAGGAGACGTCGTGTCAGCTGAAGTACGTCAGTCTTACTCTCCCTCTTTTCCTCTTACTCCAATGCCGTTTGCTTGAGTTTTGTGTACCTTTTCTTTCAGCTTTTTCATGCCTCATTCATTCCTTGATTCTTTCAGCCTCAATGTTTCTTTCTCATTCTTGTCTTGGCTCTTTGACACCTCTCTTGTGTCTCACCTTTTTATTCTGTCCTTCTTTCTCTCATTTGGTGCTCTTTCGTCATTCCTTAGAATGGCAGTTCCGGGGTGGTTGGCACAAAAATAGAGCAGGCGGTGAACACCTGTCTGGTTTCCTAAATTATGGACCGTCTCTTTGATAAGCCACCATTTGTCTGAATTTGTCTGTTTTAGGACATGCCTCAGAGACGCAACGGGGCAGCAGTGCTGTCACCTTTCCTTTCTGCTGTCAACACCTTCAGCTTTAACTCTGGGTCACGACAGCTCTACATGTTCCCAAATGGCACCTTTTTGGTGTCTTTTAAAGCAAAGAGAACTGGTGCAGAGCTTCATCAGATGAATGGATCTTGTGTGCGTCCAGGGAGGGTTGCTGGGCTGCAAGATCCTGACGTAGCGTATCATCAATTATTGAGACTGGTTCTAAACATAAAGGTCTGCACAGGAGAGAGTAACATCTTTTGTGCAACAGATATTACGTGAATCATTGTTTAGCACACTGCACTTTGCTGACGTGCATGGAAGGTGGTGTTGTCTGACACCATGTGAGGCCAAAAGTGTTTATCATTAGTGTTCCAAACTGCCACACTTAAAGGTGGGGCGAAAAGCCTGCCGTCACAGCCTCCTTCGGGCTGCATCACACTCTTCCCTAATCTCCCTCTAAGACTTGAGCTCTGCATGCCTCAGGGCCGCGTTATGTTAGAAACAAACCGGTCCGTATGACGTCTTGTCCGAGCTTCTCTGAAGGCTATTCAACCATCTGACGGGCAGTTCTCATGGAGTATGCTGCCTCTTACAGTCTTGATGCAGTGAATCACACAAACGTGGACAAGAGCTAACACCCACCGAGCCTGTACAACAGGGGAGGCATGCAGACTAAACTGGTGAAAAAGGTGCATGAGAAGCAACGGAGGGGATTATTATGGCAATAAACTCCATCCTAGACTATAAACTCATTGAGCTGATGCAACAAAGGAGAATCTTTGGTTTTCCTCCCTTTTAACACGGTACATGAAATGTCCTTTTTGAAAAGTGTACAACATCATAAACGGCTCAGGCTTCAGATGAGACTTTTCATGGGAAATATCCCAGACTACCTTTGCATTTCTATGTCCCCGACATGAGCTATAAAGCATTTTGCTCATACAGTTTGTATGTTTAAACATACTGTATGAGATACAGTATTTGTTCCTGATTGCTTTGTTGCAAAATTGTGCGCATGAATGTACACAATGCAAACTAAAACTATTTATGTATGTTTGGCTATGAGTAATTGGGCATGGAAAGACAAAACATGCAATTTGAGTTAACAGTCCAAATCCAAAAGTTAACTGATTTATGTGAGCTGTACAGTAGTAGTATAGAACGTGAAAGTAAAGCCAGGGGAGAAGTGCCTTGAACTTGCATTCTTTCTTCTGGCCATCAGGGTCGACACCTCTGTTTGCTAAAAGAAGTTTGGTTGTATAGAAGTCTATTAGAAAATGACCCGACTTCTCACTTGATTTATTACCTCAGTAAACATTGTGAATATGAATTTATGGTCTCAATCGCTAGATTCAACTCTTCTTCAATACAGCACGATGTTCATTTAGTAAATCATGGTCCCATTTAGTGTAAGATAGACGAAGAAGCAGGGTAGGCTTTAGGGCGGGGCTACCTTGTGATTGACAGGTCGCTTCCACACTTTTAAGTTTTTAGTAGATGAAAGCTAATTGTAACATTTGAGTCACCTAAAAATTAATTTTTAGCTGCACCCTTTTTGTCGTCTCTGGTTGCAAAAAAAAACAAGATGGCAATGGCCAAAAAACAAGTTGATGATGGCCAAAATCCAAGATGGCAACGACCAAAATGCCAAACTCGAGGATTCAAATCTGTAGTCCAAAAACCTACAGGTGATGTCACTGTGACTACGTCCACTTCTTGTATACATTCTAGATATACAGAGAATCCCAGCGTATATGAAAAGATGCAACCGTCGACGATAAATGGCATACTGAACCATGAAAAAGATAAAGCAATAAATAATTTCAGAACTAAATATATATCTAAAACACCTCATGCTCACTCCCGTAGACCGTGTTAACATGTTTTCAATTACTGAGCATACAACCTCAGGACGCTCTTGACAGTTTTCCATCAGTGAGAAGTGCATTAAGCTCTTCGTTTCCCTGTTACCTTTTCTTTTTAATCACACTGGAGCCCTTATCAAGTGGGCTGCACCTTAAAAGCAGTCTCCCCTTTTCTTCTTTGACTATCTCAGCTTCAACAACACCATTTATTTTGCTGTGAAGACAAGCCAATCTTGTTTTGTGTGTGTGTTCCCTTCCTCAAAAGCTAGCTGGCTTACCTGTATCTCCAGCTTCATCAACCTCCTGATGAAACCCATACTGGCCCTTCCGCTGATAAGGTAAGCCAGGCAACGAGATATATCCATCATTCACCTACTTAACGCTCACACAGACACAAGTGCACACACGCTCTTACCTGTGAGTGTATATGTGTGAGAGGGTGGATATGTAAGTGTGTGTGTGTGTGTGTGGTTGGTGGGGGGTTATACTATAACAAGATTAGGATTAGAAATGTGAATGAAATCACACCCTCTGCTGCCACCCAAGTAATCAAACAGCCTCAAACAAAAGAGAAGTTAATTTAGTGCCACTAATTCCTGCTTGGTGGCTTCACAGCATTGCAGTCTCATTATTCTATCCCATCCACACACACGCCTACACACCTACACACACACACACACACACACACACACACACACACACACACACACACACACACACACACACACACACACACAAATGCACAAAACCTCATAAATTGGGTTGTGGGACTGCTGCCAAAGCGGAGCCTGGGTTCAGCTGGGTAGTTAATCATCTCCTATAGCATGTAATTCTTGTAAACAGTGTTTGTTTGAGCACCAAGAGAGAGCAGGATCCCCCCCCCCCCACCCCCCAAGGCTCTAGTTAGCTGTGATGTGGCTGCGTACCTGTGAACAGTAGTTTGTGTGCAATAGGGCCAAAGGTCGCAAGGTGTTCATAATTGACTCCCTGTCCCAAGTAGGAGTGGAAGCATGGCAAATAACTCGCCGGGGGGGGATCGGTCGTCATGGCGGTGCTCCTGGGGGGGTTGCAGTGGTGTAGAGCGTGAATATGAACAGAAATAATTACGCTCAGAAGAAGAGTGTTGACGCTTGTGTCGGCAGGTGTAAATGTAGAGTGTTGTTGCGTCCCATCTGTGCTTCCAAAACCGTGTAAAGCAGCGGACCTTTCGACCGCGTATAACCCGTTTCGTCTCAGCGCCGCCGCGTTAAAACCCGCTGAGACCCCCTGAATGATGCAATTTCTTCTGCATCTCCTGGTCGTTTTTTTCCACCGGTCACTGTGTACACAAGGTCATTTAGCTCCTGATCAATAGCTTGTATTGAGCCTACACCCCCCCCCCCCCCCCCCCCCCCCCATTTCTGAAATGGCTGTTAAATCGATGGGAACAAATGAAATTAAGCTCCTGGGCTGCTCGGAGGACCAAATGATCTTTCTGTGATTAATAACACGCTGTAAACGCATCTGCGCTGGGCACATCACATCAGAGAGTATTTCCTTGCCTCGGCTTGTTTCCTCAGGGTAAGACTAAGAGAATAAAGCTGTGGTAATGGTGTTTATCTGGGGAAGCACCATTTGGTAGGACATTGAAACAAGAGCAAATGGTTTTGTTTGTACAGATGTAAGTATGTTACTTTAAGAGACAAAACTAAAAAGTGATTATGAAGTTTGAGTTTTCGAGTCTTGTCATATCAGTGGATAGAAGTCACGCAGCTTGAAGATGTCAGGGCAAGATTTAGGGAGTTAATAAGTCAAATATTGGACAGCATGATCAGGGCAAAATACTGTGCTACATCTAGCTGAAACTGATCTATACAACAAAACATGATTTGTGCCTGATACAATATGACTGTCATTCATATAGGAGACAGCTAATAATAAATCAAGCTCACTGTAACACTTTAGGCTCATCTCAAAAATTGCGACGAATGATGTCTGGACCACTGCGTCTGAGCTTGCTTTCCATGTGGGAAAATCAGGTTGTGACATTTGAAGCGTTTTACAGCGTCTTTATGTCTGTCAGCAAAATCAAATTGTCAGCTCAAAAAGATCAGTGGAAGTTCACGCAGACTCTTTGTGGGTTTTTAGTAGCGGTTCAGTTGGATATCATCAGTGTATGTATTTTAATAAATGGAGCCAGCGAGAACGAGAGAGTTTGTTCTCAGACGGGGCAACGTTCTGTGTTATTATATTAATGAAGCCATTTATTTCTGATACTGCCAAAGAAATTAACAAGACGTTTTTGTGCATCTTGCTCAGGAAAAACATTGCTATAAGTAATCAAATGGTAAAATAAGGTACATCAGGTTTCGGCGGCACAGACTTGAAGTATTCATTCATTGTTTGTTTGATCCTTTTCTAGGCTTTGGAGACACCAAGAGAATTATTAAAATATCACCAGCCTTGTCCTTTCATTTAATAATGTAACTATGTTGCTATTGATAGTACGTTTATTTATTTTCACAGGTTCTTCCCTCACCCAACTTTCCCAGTTCCAGTGCTTGCTACGTCCTCAGCAGTTGGCACTCGATAATAATACATCGTTGGTGCCGAGGCATGTTTGTGCCAACCGTGAGAATTCCCTGCCAAGGCTGAATCATGCAGAGCCTAGTCAAGCTATGTTGGATTGCTTTTTAGGAAAATTGCCCGGGGCGTGATTAGCGTTCTTTATCATCATAAACCATTCTCCTCTATGCTTTCGTTATAGTGCTTAGGAAACAAGAACTGAACAAGGCATTAGTTGCCCTGTCGTCCAGGTGGAAGATGTACGATTTTGGGCGTTTGGCCATGAAGCCCACTTATTGTTCCCCCAGCAAGGCAGGTTTCAAAGGCATTGGTTGAAAAAAAAGTACAGGGCGAGCGAGAAAAAAGCCAGGCGACAGCAATGAGTCCAGTATTTAATACTTGGACAACACTTATATGGATGCATGGGATAAAAAAAAAGGAGTGTAGCCATTTCCAGAAGCTCACAGAGCAGAAGACTTGACAGAAGAGTCGGGATACCTCGTTAGTGATGCAGCCTCTACGTGAAGCTTGAAACTTAACTACTCAATCTGTAAAGCTCATACACGGATTTTCTCTCTCTTCCTGTCTTTAAAATACCATCATATTTATCACGTCATTAAATCAGAGTGTTCTTTTTTTTAATGTATTTTCACAACATCTGATACTGCCGCTGGTTGCCAAGAGACATGGCAGCACTAGAGCCTGTGGGTTGGGCCCCGTGAGGGCTGAGAGCCGCGGCTCCAATGTGGCCGAACCACCACCCAAAGTGTAGTTTGCTTTTTTTTTTTTTTTTTTTTATGCCGTAGAACCTCTCTCTTTCTGTAGCTGCACAGATGGGTTGTTCTCTTTTATTCATAAGGGCTACACTAACTTTGATTTGGTTTTGCATGTGCAGCGCGTGTCGGATTGAGATGGAGGGAGAGTGGATAGGAGGGAAGGAAAGAGTGACGCGGTGGAGGCAGAGTGGGACGTTTTCCTACTGGCCAGATACCCTAACATATCCCCGTGCCTCTTTTCTACGCCCCTCAGTTCCTCCGGGCCCGGAGCGCTTTCTATTATGCATGAGTGTCATAACCAGTAGGCCTACAGTCAATCTGCTGGCCACAGACACAGAGCAGACCCGACAGCTGAATGGGGGGGTCATTTGATATACAAAAAGGAAACGCATACTGTAGTAGGTTTCTTTTAACAATAGTGACGAGCGCCAACTTGAAGCTGGGGAATTTGAAACCCTGAATAGTCATAGTTGCCATGCTAAGCCCTGCTCCCCTAGTTACTCTTGTTGTACTGCTGTAGTTTTCCAATGTAGCACCACATTTATGCAGTAAACAATGTTAATGGTGGCAGATTTACCGCTCAAAATTTTCCATAGTTTTGTTAAACAGTGGGCCTTTGATTTTAGACGGAGGTAGACGAAAGCCTTTTTTGTTAATTTATACATGTGAAAAGGCTTTACGATTAAATACAGAGCGGCACAAAGCCGCCAACCCATTCCTGATTTGGAAACTTGAATAGAATTGAGCCATCACTAATGTTATTAGTAGCACCTGTGCTTTTTCCTACTGTGACAAGCTAAAACGTGTCCGGCGAAAAAGGCATATCCGATGCTCGACAGCCCCCAGGAAATTTAGTGAATGGTCAATTCATCTCAAGTACACAACAGAGCGTGCAAAAAATAAAGCATTGTACAAAAAGCCAGAACGTATGACTGAATTTGTTTTAATTTAATGTCTATAATACAGCTTTAAACATTGAGTCTTGTTTCCGCCTCCATTGATTCAGTTTAAAAACACTAAGTGTTGCCCCGGTCATAAATTCTGTGCGTTTGCCTACCTGTGCTGTGGTGGGGCCTAAGGAGAGAAATGGTTTTCTTCTCTGCTCTAAGCTCAGGCCCATTTATTAAGGTGTGTTTATCATTCATAGTGACCCAGGTTAAGTGTCCTGAGAATTATATTTAAGGCTGCGGGTCCCAGTTGGCAGTTAAGTACAATTCATTACAGCAGACACACAGGCCCTACAGGGGAAAATGCAAGAGCCACCATGGCAAAGCACTGTAGCAAGCAGGGGGAGAGGGAAACCGATCTGGGAGAGAGAGAAGGGGGGAAATGTGAGATTGATATAAAACAGCAGAGATATGTGTAGGAGGGAACGGATGTGAGAAAAGAGGCCAATTGTTTGTGTAGAGGGGGTGCGTATCGAGGAGGGGGAAGAGTGTTAAATATTAAAAAAACAAGACTGACTCGGATCAGAAGGAAGAGCGGGGCTGTATTTACCAGAGCAGCCTTACCTGATGGTGTGGTCCATCAGCGTTGGACCCTCCACTCAGAGAGAATTTCATGCCTTTCATTTGTTGCATTTTAATGTTCAGCGTGTGAGATGTTCCGGTGTTTTCTTCCCCTGCAGAGTCGTGCCCCAATGCTGATGCTTTTTTAGATATGCGACCCCTAGCTGGTAAGGGCGTACAGTTCAAAAGGCTTTTTTTTAAAGTTTAAAATACGAAACACACCTAAAGCACTTGAGCTAACTCAATTACTAATTTAGAGATGTATTGATTTACCTTCGGTACTGTGGTATAAACTTTGTTTCGTGTTTTGAAAGTAATAATCCGACTTTTTTTTATCTAGAAAGAAAGGTGGGGTGCTACTCTCTGTGGCTACATTACGTAACACAATTGTACAGATCCTACATTTTTTTTGTATTTGCTGACTCACGCAGCCAGATTGTCTGAGCACTTTTAATCTTATTTGTCACGTATTCTGAGTCTGGCGCCGTGCGTGTTGTTTATCAAACAGGCACAGCAGCCTGGAAGCGCATTTCCTGCCATCTGAGGTGCACTTTGCATGTTTAGTGGTTGGAGAGATTATAAATCTGAATATGTGTGGCTTCGGTGTTACGGCAAATGCACTCAAAGAGGTCACAGCCGAAATCATCACTGTTGTTAGCTGCATTTGCTTGTTCTGTATTGATAAACGGATTTGTAGATGAAGAGATTACATCAATGCTCTTCCCAGAAAAAGTCACAAGAAGTTTAATTTCAATTTTAAACCTATAACTCATCATTTTAAATGTTTTCAGATCTGTTGGACTGAACACTCAAGTTCTTAATTATTTACATTAGTCACTTCTGTCGATTCATGTGCGATGGCAGCTGTGCTAAATATAACAGCCAATGTTAAAGTTGATACTACCACCCAAGGTACCGCAGGAGTTGGCCTTGAAGTTGGTCTCGAAGACACCCGAGGCGCAAAGTCGTCTCGCGCACCATTCCCAAATGCAGTCCCACATTCAACGCAATACGAACGGCGCCGCGGGTGTGAGGAGCTATTCATTTCACTCAGAATGAAATCAATGACATCGAGCTCCCTTTGGAAGCCGTATTTCATTGTGTACGGAGCGCCTTATTGCACCAATCCAGCCCCAAAGTAAACAAAGCATTAAAAATGAAGAAAAATCTTAATTCAATACAAGCCTTGTTCATTTATTCATTTCACAAACGTTTTCTGAGTTATTTGAATGCTCCATTGATCTCATTGTGAACAGGTTTCAGTATATTCTCAGAGCCTTTTTTCAGAAGTGTTGTTCTTGTAAAACGTACTCACTGAGCCTCCCTCTTCTTTGCAGATTCTTCAAAGGGCCTTTTGGGTGATTGTGAAAAGATCACTGCATGCATTATTGTGAGACAGAATTATTTTTAACCATACAGTTCATGAATACGGCACTACTCATGAATGTTCGACTTTAAATACCTGTTTTTCCAAACCTGCCACCTCCTCAATCTCTCCCGTCCTTCTTTTGATTCTTTCTTCCTTCCGGCTTCTCATTGCCATAATTATTCATTCATTGGGCTTTCTCATTGCATGCACGTTGGCTAAGAGTTGCTATAATCAGGCTTTTGATGGAAGGCATTTCCCCCTGTAATCCAGCAGAGCGTATGCCAGGTTTCACTCCGGTCTTTTCTTATGGGAGCAGAAGAGGCTGTGCCTCTGGAGGCTTAGCATTCTTAATCTGAATAGCTTTTTGCCTTTTCTTCTGCTGCCACTGTTAATACCGCATGGCCCCTGTACAAAATGATACACAAAGCAGACGGTGTTTGAGGTGCATGCATGCACCAGTTAATGCTCTGTGAGGTTATGATCAAAGTGTACTGCTGATATTGTAATATAGCCTTAGTAGATGTTTCTTCTTGTCATATGTAAGGAACAAAGTAGCTAACATGAGTGAGAGTCTATGCTCGCAGCTCTTTAAGGATCTAGTTACTTTTGGCACAATGGTGCTTTGAGCTAAATGCTAACATCAGCGTGCTAAAACGCTCACAGTGACGATTAACAATACTGCTCACCATTTCAGTTTAGTGTGGTAGCATGCTAACCGTTGCTAATTAGCGCTGAACACAAAGCACAGCTGAGGCGGATGTGAATGTCATTAGTTATGCAGCTATTTGGTCATAAAACAGCAATAACTGGACAAATCTAGTAGTTGAGACAGTTAAGGGGATCTGGATGGAGAAGTAGTTGTTGAGTTGTATCAGTCCTTGTCAAAGAGGTGGGCCTGCTGATACTACTGTAGGAAATTTGGGTTTAGAACTGTGCTTTAAGAAATTATAATAGTGTTTAATAATTCATAATTAAGAAATCATAATTAGAAGTGTCTTGGAATACATAATTAGAAGATTCATAATTGTAGAAGTGTTTTAGGATTTGTAGTTACAAGTGATTTGTAGTTAGAAGTGTATCTTAGTAGAATTTGTAGCACCTTTAGCTCTATGCTTGTGAAACTTGTGAAGGTTTTTGCCAAAAGTTGCAAATCCTTATCTTTATATAGAATGTTTACCATAGAAGTGTTAAGCCATAAAAGACAGTCATTGAATGTTTTAAACTGTAAAGAATAGTATGTTGGGAGTAAGGGACAGATAGATTTCTAGACAGGCAATTACAGGTCATACCCGTGCGAGGGTCCTGCGAGGAGGAGCCAGCTGGATTTAGCCAATAGGAACTACGGACATTATGGGATGTTTTTTGAACTATGTAAGGCGGGAGAGAAAGAAATTCCGGCCTCTTGCTCCTGTACCACTGGGTGGGTGGTAACGCTTTTTGGGGTGAGCAGGTCATATTCGGTGTAACTGTAAAAATGTACTCCACTATGCAATTGTTTTAGCATGAGAGGTATTAAATGCTTTGTTTATAATTGAAACCGGTTCTCTTTGTGTAAGAGGCTGGATTACATGCGGTTTCCCCACAGTCTAGAGGTTCCTTGAACCTAACACTACCAGCATTGCTCAGAATCTTTTCCTCGTTGTTCTTCTTCCTTGTTCAAGTTCTGACTGTTATTTTTAAACTTTCAATAGATCTCTTTCAGGCTGAAATTGCAAAAATAAACCCACGCAGTGAATAAACAATGCCGTGCTTGCATATTACAGTCCACATATTGGAGACTGTCATTACTGATGGCACGCGTCAAATCATGAATATTGCTTTCCTGCCATGTGATTACTCCTCAAAAGGCTGAGGTAGCAGAGGAAAAGCCAGCTAACAGGCGTCTGTGTTTTTGCTTTTTAAATGGAAACAAAGTAGCCGGTACAACATTAATGATGTCTCCAACTGTCACAAATGTCTCACGTTTCACTTTACCTATTTTTGCAAAGTGTGGATAGCTACTCCCCCTAGCTATTATCCATGTTGTTGATGCTGCACTTCTGTTATTCGGCTCTCCAGGCTCCACCTGCCTGCTCCTGCTGCTACCACACATCACTTCAGCAAACTGATGAACTGCGGCAACCTCAGATTAACCTCCAACCCCGTCTTTCTTTTCTGCAATCCCAGACCGTCACTGGAGGTGAGTCATGCACTCACACACTTGGCACATGGGAACTAGTGCGTGCACACACACACACACATATCCCTAAGCGCTTACAGTGAAGTGAAGTTGCTCATTGACAGGGTTATAGAGAGGTTTACAATCCACCTGCCCTCCACTGTCAGACGGGCCCCCCTAAGTCTGAAGTTTAACAGACTCAGACAGTCTGAGCTCTTTGAGCAGATAGGACAATATTTTAGGACATTAGAGTGCAAGCATCTCTCCATACAAAAATATAACTTTCAAGTTCTCATCCTTGAAACCATTCACTCATATGTAAAAGTGTTTATTTGACTTTGTCAATGTGGTCTTCAGTGTCTTGCTTTAAGACCCTCCAGCAGGGCAGATGCTTGCTTACCCCAGAGCCTCGACTTGGGTCCTAAAATTGAGGTGTAATCTCTAATATCTTTTTGAAATGTGAGCAAAATCTACTTTCAGGCCAAGAAGACCGGAAAGACTGGAGTAACTGGGTGTGTGACTGTGTGATAATACACATACACAATACATTTAACTCAAGTTTGAATATGAATAAACCTAATCTGAATAAAAAAACAGCGACTTTAAAGATCATGATCGTTACCCACATCTCCTGTGAGAATGCAGATCAGCGACGAATCGGTGTTGGCAGAAATGCAATCTGTGGTTTGTGTGTTAGCATAGATCATTAACTGCTTCCCCTAAGGGGATAAACAAAATAGCACATTCTTATTGCTACATGCATAACATTCAGATTAATGTATTCATTATTTGCTTCCTTGTATAAATTTAGACAATGCCAGATTGTTTATTATTTCCTACTATATTTTTCGTCTCATTTAATGTTGACGCAGCCGTATGATATTATTGTTTAAATCATTATTCAAGGAAACAGATGTACTCTTTTAGCTGTGCTGATGAATAGGGAGCACGTTGTTTATACCGAGGCTTGTATTGCAAAGTTTTGGCGCTGGACTTGAGCTTCTGATTCTCTATTTTTAGGCCAGACATCAGTTTCTAAGAGTTATTTAGCTGGGAGAGGAACAAAACGCTGAAGTTGTTTCATGAGGCACTTCAGCAGCATAGCGGTGAATACTTGTAGAGCCACTGTAGGTAGTGCTTCCACTTCATTTATAATATACAACCCAGTCGCCAGAACAAAAATGCTGGCATTGTACGTTTCTGCAAACTACGGATATGTCGAATTTCAACGCTTCTGAACCAAAAATTGCCCTGCGATGAACTGGCGACCTGTCCAGGGTGTACCCTGCCTTCGCCCAATGTTAGCTGGGATCGGCTCCAGCGCCCCGCGACCCTGAACAGGATAAGCGGTTTGGATAATGGATGGATGGATGGATCAACATTTCTACACACGTGTTTATCAGCGATGAAAAATGATTGCAGAACTTAGTCACTCTTAAGTGTAACTCTAAACTGTAAGGATGGCTTTGAATGAAATATCCACTTTACTTTTTATGGTTCACCTTTGCTGCTTTCATCCGAACCTTGAATCCGCTCCTTTGTAGCAGTTCAGTAGTTACAAGCCAGCACCTCTGCTAAATGAATGATAGGATAGACACCTTTTTTTTCTACTTTTCTTCGTGCAGAATGAAAAAGTCGCATTCAGAGATGAGTAGATAACCTTCACATCACAAAGGTGATTCAGAACTTCAAAGCTGTGCGCTTAGTGTTGGGTTTCCCACATGAGGCAGGCCTTTTCAGGCTCTAAGTAACCCATGTGAATTTACATTTTATTTGTTGATGCTACCACTTTACCTCTGGAGAACTCCAAAGGTAAAATGCTGAAAACAAATGCCTCAAGGACACCGTGCATTAGTTAAACCAGGCCAAGATGCAATAAGCCGGGATATGAGATTAGAGCAACTTTATAATTGTCCCCCAAAATGAAATCAGGAGAGAGACTAAGGTCGACCCCGGTCTGCCCATTCAAATGTCACATGCAATATCTGGGATGCCAGTGACTGGATTTTAATAAAGCGTTGCTTGGCTGGAAAGGGTGATGACTGTCGTTGCTTCGTGGCATTTTACAAATTACACTGATTAGCAGTGGAGCAGCACAACAATCCACGCGGACAGCATGCACAATATATTGGATGGTGTTGAACACTTTGTCACAAAAGGTTAAGGAGTTTAGTATACAAATTAGCATATCGATCAATATATGGCAATAATAAATATGCAATTAACTATGAATCACATATAAGCAAATGGTACATAACATATAAAAGAGATGATATATTGAATAATATGAAGTTATTAGTCGTGGATGGAAATTCTAATTAATTTTGCATTTTCTATTGCCAATTGTCTGGAAATTAAATAAAAATGTGCACTACATTTGGATGGAAACTTGACTTATGATTTAAAATAGAAGCCCGGGCCTTTTTCCCATCTTGTTGATTCACTCAGTCTCTGACAAACCCCCAAAACTCCCAGTGCGAGCTGAAATATAGATGACAAATCTAGGAATAGCAGAAGACAAAGCATCTAAAATATAGTTTCGCCACCCCCCCCCCCCCTTCGACCCTCTGCACAGCTGCAGCTCCAGCGAGACTCATTTCCGAGTGAGAGGTGATGCAGCTAATTGTTTTCCACCAGCCTCGCGAGCGGCATTGACCAGCTCACAGTGTGTGTGTGTGTGTGTGTGTGGGGGGGGGGGGGGGGGGCCCGTGACCGCTCGCCGGTGTCCAGGCATGTGTTAAAAGCTTCCACACGGCCGCAACACGCCCTGGACTCATTTCACACCTTTTTCACGGTGAGGGTGCCCAGCCGTGTGCGTGTGCGTTTGATATTTAGTTGTTTGTGTGAGTGTGTACATGCTCGCTCACATTGCTGTCAGTGTCTGCTTTTCTTTTTTCTCAGCGCAAACAGCACATACAGTATGTCCCTGTGCTTGCGAATTTGTGTCAGGCGTTCAGGCTTGTCACCCTGGCAATAAAGGCAGCTACGCCTCTCAGCGTGATTAGTGTCGCCCAGAAGTTTCCTTTTTTTTGTTGTTATTGTTGTTTTTCACAGGCCTGCTCCTCTTTCCACTCTCAGTTGAATGAGAATGTTCGGTCAATCCAAGTAGCCAGAGCTGGGAAAACAGATGTCTTCTCTTTACTTACGGCCTTTCTATACAGATCTGAAGTAATGCTGTATGGGGAAAAAAAATACAACTTTGATTGATTGCTTGCTTCATATCTGACTTAGATCTTGGGAATATTATCAGAAATTACTTAACTATATTGTTTGTGTCTTCGCCGCTTAAGATGAAGAGTTTGACAAACTGAGCAATTTGATAAAAGGGTATATCGGGTATTTAGAATCGTTGAGTCTTGCCCAAATAACCTGCGTTGGGTCAAACCGTCATCCCTTAAGGGCTCGTCGCGATGTCAGGATCTTTTTAAAGGCCCGTCTATGTGTGTGTTAAGTGAACACACGAGTCATAGGGGGTTAATGTCATGGCTACATGGACACATCCTGTTAACCACCTGTCCATTTCAATAGAGAGAGCAGTGGCTCCACGCGGCGCAGTTTATTAGATGCGCGTGTGTTTTCCGGGGTGTAGTGCGGGTGCGTCAGTGTTCATGTGCGTCTTATCTATAAAATAAAGGAGTGTGTCACAGATTGGCTGTGGGTAGAAGAGAAAACATGATCTAATCTAATCATATTGGTTTGCCTCCCCCAAACATAAAAGATGGCTTTATGGCTTTAGCGCGCTATAACAATTATTTTACGTGGGGAGTGCTTTTCTGGCACGTTCTAACTGACATGCTGCAGAATGATACGCATGGCGTTCACCCAGGTTATTCCTGCTCGTGTATTTATACCAGTGCCTACACGGACAACATGCTACACTAAAATAATGTGTATACGGTATGTCCAGAAATATGTGGCAACTTTGCGGAACCAATGACTTTTATATTTGGGTTTGTGTTCTCAGGGTATTTAAACAGTCTAAGAGATTTTTTTTTTTAAAAGCAGGACTTTTAGGATAGTTATTTTTGGTGCCACCGAAAGCTTTGGAGTTGGAGAAATAACCTTGTGATCTGTATGACAGCAGGGAAGTAAACTAAAGTGTTTGGAAAACCCTGCAAGACCTCTGCAGCCGAGGCCGCGCAGAAAAATCTGGAGTGGATTTCGATGTTCTGCAGCGTCTGCAGAGACTTCGGTCGTCAGCTCGCGCGCAGTCACTTACCCTTCACAATTGCATCATGCTTAACAGGGTGACATCTCCTTGGCACCAGCCAGACGTGTCTTGTCTGCTCCGTGTGCTCTGCCCACCTGGCTTTGGCCTGTGCTCTTGTCTTTGAATCATACAAAATGAAATGGATTCTACTGCTATTACCTGAGCTCTTCTCTATTATGTGTGGTTGTGAGTCCCTAAATCAAACGCCTACACTTCACCTCTAGGCCACCTTCTTACCTCTTCATCTTATGTAAAGTACTAAGCTCTTCCTTTTTTGTTCTCCGCTTGTCTGCTTACCCTTACTCCGTGAAAGTTATATAATGTGAAATTACAAGCTCTGTCACGATGCTACTCCTTAGCCTTTTCCACTTCATTTTGCACAAAATGGCCTGTGACTTTCCCCTACAGAGTTCAATAACCACTGTTATTTATATGCCATGCTTTGCTTAGGCTCAACGTAAACTCCACTTCTCAACCCTCTCGCAATTACTGGAGAAATCGCCTCACTCACCACATCCTTGCGCCTTTCTTGAGCCTTGTGTAAATTTTGCATTTTTATAGAGATAACATTATAATCTAAACTGAAAGCTTTTCCTTGGCTGCACCGATTCTACTGTATTTTGTGTTACATTTCCATGTTGTAAAGCTGGAGGAAACAGATCAAAACAAAGACTGATTCAAATCAATTCAACAGAATTAATGAGTCAAACATCCCAATTTCAACCCAATTATTATTTTTTTACACTAAATAAAGCTCCGTCCAGAGCCACAGAAAATGTTATTATTCAACTGTTTTCATAGGCTGCGACGAACTCTGTGTGTCAAGTGAATTGACCTTTGTGTGTGCAATTGGTGGATTGCCCCTTTAAAGTTTGTCACCATTAGCATTGCTATGGAGCAATCCTTGAACGAGCAGGTCCCCGTTTTGTATGTCGCGCATGCGTCTGAGGATGCCAATGCAAGCTTCCTTTTAAGATACAGCAGTACTTTTTTAAACTTTGCAAGTGAGCGGGGCTTCAGTAACTCCTTCTCTTTTATACAGTTAAACACGATTGAGTTGTCTCTTCATAATAAATCACAAAATCGGCAATTACCTGCGGTAAATATAGTTTTATTCAACAAAATATCAAGCTAATTAAACCTGATAAATCAATGCTGTCACATTGAACTAATTATGATCGGTACTTGAGATCTTTAAAAAATGATTGCACACGTTTTTATTGAATTGCATGCACACGTTGATTCATTCGATTATTAAGAAATTATCATTGAAAATTAGCTGAACGTGAGGAATAAATCAAGGGCTGCCATGAACACCATAACATGTGTGCCCTCAATTTATTAGATTATAGACAAATAAGAAATAAGAAACCTCAGGTGTGTTCCTCCAGCACGGTCCATACAACATAGGATGACAGCATCATACACTGTGGTAAAATGCTCATAAGTGGTCGAATACAGCATCATAACATAAAAGTCTGATAGCTTTGCATTCACGCTTCCATTACTGATTTTTAAATCCCCACAATTTGACTTTAATAAGACATATCAGGGGAAAGCTGGCCTATGATTTGTGAGTTTGAGACACTAACTGTTAATAATTTATGCTCATTAGAAATGGCACAATAGTGGGACATATAAAGAGCCAATCTTTATTCATTCAAATAGAGGTCACCCACACTAGGTGTCTTTCTTCTGTAGATTATAAATTCTCCCTCTCCGTCTCTCGTTCTCCACCCGCCGCCCCTCAGTGTTTGAGGAAGTTGACTGAATTTAAATGGGATAAATCATAAATCTGATTAGGCGAATATTCTCTGTGATCTGGAGGGCAATATGGAAGAAGGGTGATGAATTGAAAATGATGAGGAGACTTCTTTCATTTTTTTTTTTTTTTTCTCCCTGTCTCTGTCTGTTTTGCCATCCCACTCCCTGTCAGGAGTTTAGTTGAATAATTTACTAGCAGGGCAATAATGTGAGGTACTTCATTAGATGGAAAAGCTCTCCAGTGTCAACGGAGATGTCTCCTAATTGAGAAGCCTTTGATGAATCCCAATCAGGACCGTGACAATTCCAACAGTCTCGAGACGCAAATACAGTAACCTGTAATTTTGTGCAGCCACTACAGAGATTTCATACCGCTCCACAAACAAGTCATTAACTTGCTATTAATGTTGGCTCAAGCACTGAAGCACACTTCCCCCAACCTAAATTGAGAGGTTGTCTTTGGATTGAAAACTTTATCTTATCTTGTGGTGACGAGGGTATTTTTTTCTTTTCAAGGAATTCTTATAGACAGAATGACACACAGAACACATTTTAGACCCTCAGGGAGACAAAAAAATACACGGTACACTACCTCATGTTGATGAAGGTCAGTACTGTAAAAGGAGTCCTAAATGTGGCAAAGCATTGTTGGCGTCTGACACTTCTGTCACCACCTGTGCCCCTGAAGGACAAGGACTTTTTTTCTTCCTCCCGGCTATGAAAAAAGAATATACTGCAGCTAAACTGACTTGCCTTTTTACGTCAAAGAAAATAAAAGACTCGCATTAAATTGCAGCAATCTTTTTTACATTAGGCTGAAGATGCATTTCATTACAGGTTGTAAGGTCAGGAGGAAGCATCGGCTTCTAAGCCTGATGACTTTACATTATTCAGTCTTACGCCATTAGCTGCAAAGGTTATTAGCTCAAAGTTTGAGCTCCACCAGAGTTTGCGGTTAATGAAAAGGAATGACATAAAGTTATTACTTCAAATGGGTTCTGTGCCGGCTCTGTGGCTCAAGATATTCTAGGAAGAATCCTTAAAGATTTTATTGAAACACAAAAGGTTTTACCGACTGAAAAATGGCCCCTCGTATAGTTTCATGTACTTTCATCTTGTCCACCTCATTTATTCTTAAACAGCCTTTACGTTGAATAGACCAACTGGAATTTGGCATGCTTATGTAAATATACAAAAGCATTCCCAACCAGGGGCACACTTGTACAGTTGCAAGGGCCCACGTGGAAAGCTTCTGGAGTAGATCAAGTAATTTTAAAAAGCGAACTGCGAGATGATTATATATATATATCCACATATGAGTCAGCTGTAACACCTGAAAGTACATGTTGCAATTAAGAGTGTGTGAAAAGTAGTTTGCAAGCAAGCAGGCAGAGAAGTCTAAACCGTTGGCGAAAACATTATGGATAAATGGCTGAAATAGGTCAAATAAAGGATGAATAGTTGACGTAGTTAATAAAAATATCGGATAAAAAAGCTGAAAAATCTAAATGTAGTGGATAAATGGTGTGATAAAAGTAATGGCTAAGCATTTGAATGTATAAATGGTTGAAGTAATGTTTTATGGATTGTAGTAGAAAATGACGGCATGAATGGTTGAAATAGCTAAAAGTAGCGGATGAATGGTTGGAATAGTTAGCTAAAAGTAGCGGATAAATCTCAACACCCAAACATGACTCTATGGTCTTGATAAAGGGCTACTTGAGTTTATCTGACAGGGCTGTGGGGCACATCTGACAATAAATGTTGGCAACCAGAGTATACAGAAATATTCTTCAAAAGTAGGAGGGAGTTCTCATTTAATTCAGGCAGTGTTGCAGATTGCTGTTTTGGATGGACAGTCATTCAGATATTAGACAATTCATAGAATGTGGGCTTATCGTTGATATAACTTCTACATTAATAACTGTCAGTACCCCTATTGATAAAAAACACACTTTTTATATACATTTTTATCTAACCACGGTGACCTTCTTAGCCAGGCACATTAGATGTAGCCTAGACGCAGTGAGCATACAGAGTGAGGAGTGTTTTATCATGCCGGAGACACCACTGAGGAGCGGGCCATTGATCTGTGAAACCACAGTGTCAAACCTCGGCTCTGTGAACAGTGTGTTGACTGCAAGGCTGCACGTAAATTGAAACTTTTGATCCCAGAGGCTTCAATACATTTAAACATTCAACTTTGCACCACCTTTCTGGGTATATACTTCAGTACGCAAAAAAAAGAAAGAAAGGTTGGGGTGATATGGGCTGTAAATTTGAAGTATTGTTATCAGCCAGTCACACTTCTCATCCCATACCTATTAAAAACCTGTAACAGTCAGTGGTGCATGATGATAATGTAATAAAGGCTCATCTTAGGGTTTAGAAAAAGGCTCACAACTTTGTGTCATTTATCTTGGTACGAGATGATGTATGGGGTCTGTTACTCTGCGTACTCGGCATTTGTCAAATGGTTCAAGGTCAGCGTGTTGACAGCGTTGTGTCTTGTCCCTTGTCCTGTTTCTGATTTTTGATGTGGAGGACTGATCATCCTGCAGCTTTCAAAGTGATCCGCTAAATGTGAAAGTTGCACCCAAACTTAAAGGTTCTCTATACGCCATTCAGATCAATTCAACCTTTATTTATCCCGATAAAAAACACAGAAATAAAATCTCTTCTTGGACGGTGATCTGGCCAAGAAGGCAGCGAAGTTAAATGTTGAGTGCATGTCTATTTTATACATACACACAATAAAAAACAAACAAAAAGATACACTACAGAGTAATCTTTTGATCGCATCAACAGAAGAGGTGAGATAGACACAGATAGTGTATGATACTTAGAGACAAGACAAGACAAGACATGACAAAAATCAATGTCGTAGAACACCTTATATTTCATCATTTCCTCGGTACTTGAAGCAATGCACCCACACCAATACATCCCCTTGTATTTTCAACACAAATCTGTTTCCCTAACACCTGGTGAGGCCATGTTCAGACAGAGGAATAACACTGACAATGCTTGCAGC
This sequence comes from Anarhichas minor, assembly GCF_050575085.1. Taxonomy (NCBI): domain Eukaryota; kingdom Metazoa; phylum Chordata; class Actinopteri; order Perciformes; family Anarhichadidae; genus Anarhichas; species Anarhichas minor. The sequence goes on from NW_027466491.1 coordinate 489,162, forward strand.
GTTACACATGGGGACGAGAGCGTGAGAGGGATAGAGAGAGAGGAGTAGTGACTGACCATAATAAAGAAGAACTTGGCAGGAATACAGATTGCTTTCCTGGCAACACTGCTTTGCCCATGCATGGAAGCTGAATATGGTTCAGCCAGTTAGCTTTGCTGCCAATTTGCCATATCGGCCACTCAAGATACTGCAACATAAATAAAAGAATTCCTCTGCTGCCCAAAAAGCATTTTCCACATAGACCACTATTACAAAACAGACTCTTTGTAATATGAATTTTTAAATCCTGACATTTTTATATTTGCTTGACTTTCCCAGAGCATAGAAAATCGATTTTTACGTTTGTTTCGCCATCATTAAGTCTATGGGGCCAAGTGGGTAGTAAGCTTATTTGCTCAAATATGCTAAAGCGTTCTGCACTCCAGGAGGACCATGGGAGCCGTGCCTCTCCTCTTCCATCTTGAGAGAACCCATCAGGAGTCCAGCGGTAAGCGTTCCTTCCGCTGGAGGCGTAATGGGCACGGCCTCCTGTGAGGGAATGCCAGGGCTGAACACGGACGTGCTGAAGGGAATATACCTCGCAGCTGGTCCGGGAACACCTGGGGATCCCACAGTTGGTAGGAGTTGCCCCGCAGAAGCTTGTCTGCTCTGCCCTGCGACACTGCAGCTACACTGCGGAACTATGCGGCTGGCAAATGTGAGATGTGAATAAATGGATTCCCGAAGGTACCCGATAATTTGCCATCCATCCGTACAACCGTCCATCCAATACATCTAAAAGCAAGCGACACATGAGCTGCACAGATTCCAATTCCCCCCCCCCCCCCCACACACACACACACACACCTTCCATATCTCCTACAGATATAGTGTCCTGACCGGTGTATTTGAGCCACAAACCCTTCTATTTCTTCATTGCTCACTCTCGCTATCCCTCCATCACCAGCTGAGCGGGGCGTCGGGATGCTATCACGCCCCAGGCAATCAGAGATACAGTCATATGTCACAAATAGGTGTCAACTCTTATTACAGCGGGGAGGGGGTTGAAGGCAAGTGAAAACTCACTTATCAGAAAGGACATAGCTCTGACACACACCCCTCCCTCAGTCTCTTTCTCCATTTGCCCGGCCCCGTGCTGGATATCACCTTTTTTTTCCCTTCACAGGCCGGCAATATTTGACCAATAACACAAATGTAATACCTCTTCCCCCTGCTCCCCGCCACTATCCCAGTAGATTTAATGGAGCTGTAAACCGCAAGTCTAGTTTGTTTAATGTTTTTTTACAAGGATGGGAAGTGAGCCTGCAGGTATAGGGAAGGACACACGCGGCTTCATCTCTGCTTTCGTTCGGTATGACTATTATCAAGTTATTTGTTGAAAATTGGTATGATTTATTGCTCGGTGTTAGTTTCGGCCCAGTTTAGCAAAGTTGGTGTGGGAAAAGTTTTCATACCTCTTATCATCTTTTTCCATTTATCGCATTTCCTGTCGCCTCTAGGTGTTTTCTGGTTTTCGGAAACATAGTTTTCGGAAAACAAAGTTTTCGGGTCATGTTTGAACAAGTTATTGTGAAATTATAGCAAATGTAGTGTTTGCTGACAACTTGTTGATACTTTGTCTGAAGACATTTCTCTGGTTTAAAAAACATGTATAGAAGCATTTAGAGCAATATTTCACCAATAGTACCGTGACTTCATAAATATTCAAATTCTATAAGACATGGTCCCCATTTGCTCCTAACATGTCTATAAAAGGACATGATGTGTTTAATCCTTAATTATCAATTGATCTATTTTAATTTATGCACAATGAAATTAATTGAGTCACTCAAGTGGCAAATCTCTATTCTCACAAATCAATTAACTCTCCACCTAAGTCTGACATGATTCCAGAGAATGAAATCCATATCCAGTTTTTTGTGTTGGAAATATAGCGCTCGTTTTGAACAAATGGAGCTGAACAAAATAAAGGACTTGCATCGTACATCATTCACGGTGCATTGACTTTGCTGATCCATGCTTCAGCCCTTGTAGCCGAGGGTCATGGTAAACGTGTGATAACAAACACTGCATCCGTAGCTAACAAAAGAAATACAGCTGTGTAGCACTGTCACTCCATATGGTGTATATTAGAATTGTTGTTCCGGCCTTAATGTGGCATTATCCAGTATATAGCCTACATCTTTTGCTGCAGAAGCAATTACGTTAGTAGTAGTGTTGGCGTGTTTGTGTGCATATACTGTATGTGTATACTGTTTTTCCCTCACACAGTCAAAAAAGCACATCCAATAAAAACAAATCTTTAAAAGGTGCAATCTTTAAGATTTCAGTCCTGGTTTAATTTGCGACACTCGTCGTCACTGTGGTAACAGCAAGTGCGGTTTAATACTACAGCAAATGCTCACACTTCCAGCTACTTTTTTCAGAAATGCAGCAGAAGAGCAACAAGTGTATCCGTTTACAGTGCAGCCACAATCTGGAGTTTACTGTGACGACAAGTACATTGCCAGTCCTTGATTCACCAGTTGAAGCCTTGTAATGTGAAGCAGTGGCATTAGGGAAGGTTCTGGCTGCATTAGAAGTAATTCAAGAGCAAACATTGAGGCCGATATCAATGAGATTAAATGACACTGGATCATGTGCTGCATAGTGTCCTGTGAATCCCACGAGTTTAGATAGGCTATCTGAGTCCAGTAAGGGAATGGTGGACCCTGCCACAACCAATAAAAGCAACTATAGTATAGTGGTTACAGCATATAAATACATTGAATGGTTATTGGAGTAAAAACGTCAAAAATGTGGTTTGATTTCATGAAGATCTAAACGGTTATAACTTCAAACTTGTAAATAAGATGTTTCAGCACAGAAATCCAGACAATTTACAGTCAGTGAGGCACTTGTTTAATTATTTCATAACTGATCAATTAATAGATTACATTCTTTGCTGTTGCCGAGTGCACTCATTGATATTCTGACTGAATATAATGTCAGTTTTAACAATGAAACTGTCACATTCATTGTTCTGTTCTCGTACGCTAGTTTGATTGAATAATCGTTTTTCCCCGGAAAACCTCAAATATGGCAAAACATACAAATGACTGCTCTACATAGTAGATGGAATTATGCCATTTTGCCCAGTTTGCTGCTCTGTCCTGCACATGTGGCCCAGAAACCCCAGCTGTTGCCAGATGCGTTCCAGTGTCTCTGTGTAAAGAGAGTGGCAGTGAGTGACCATTCTGCTTTAAACAAACAGACAACTACTTAAAAAAAAGTATTAATCCTTTCTCCACTCAACTCACCATTATTGCAAACAGCCTTCCTTTTTCTATCTTTTTTTTATCGCTCGTCTTCCCCTCCGTCACCGTAGGCCCACGTCTCCCCTTTGTGGCAGAAGTGGAGGCTCTTGGATGGCGGCTTCGTGTTGTAGAGATGGAAAAAAGAAAGAAAAAAAATCACCTAGCGAGGACGAGTCAGCCATCAATCTTCCTCTCCGCCATTCCTTCGCTCACCCTCTCCTGCTCTCCTTCACCATCACTTCCTGCGTGTCTGTTCTCTATCTCTGTCTGCCTGTCTCCCTCCCTCCCCCCTCTAATCCCATCTTCAGTCAATGCTGGACATGTGTGATGGCCCTCCTTTCTCCTCCATGCCATCCAGCCAGACCATCAGAACCCTCCTCTTAGCCCTCTCCTTATTACTCCTCTGTCTAGATAGGATCTCCAGGAGGCTTCAAGCCATTGTATTTTCTCTCTCTCTGTCCTTCAGTGACCGTCTTTAGAGAATGGATCCGGATGGGAGATGGCTTAGCTAAAGCCACAGTGGAAATCCTCAACTGATGGTTTCATAAGGGGGGGGGGGGGGGGGGGGGGCTATCCTAGCTTAGTGGACACATTTGGCGTAATGTCCCTAAAACCCACTGTCGGACAAGACAGACGAGATGTTTGGTCTGTAAGCCAATCAACTGCTTAAAAAAACAAAAAAAAAACTGGCCAAGATCCATAAAGATAAAATTGTGGATTAGGTATAAACCTTGTTAAACACTTAAGGGTCTCAAAAACGTGGACTGGGTTACGGCCTCCCATTCGGTGGCTAATGTCCGTGCACAGAGCCCGGGGATCACAGAGGGGTTTTAACCTACCCTGTCAGCCCAAATTAATGAGGTAATTAAAGGCTCAGGTGGAATTAGCACTAGACACCTTAAGTGCCCTCGGGGCAGTCAGATAGGCGGGCAGGATGTAAAGCTACAGTATGGCGAGAGGACAGATGTTTCCATAGAAAGCTGTGGTGAAGAGGAAAGGTCACAACGTACAACTGTTGTTCAGTAGGACGTCATGCGGACTATAACGAGTTGTTGTGGTGACAGGGAAATGATTTAGTTAGAAAAATCACTGCGGATTGTTTTCCACTTCAGGTCTATGATGATAAGCGATCAGGTGAACATAAGGAAAATTTAGGAGTCTCTTTTAGGGAGTTTAATGTGATTATATTACATAGACTGCTGCAGTCATAAAATCACCCAATTTAAAGCACCCATAAAAGACTCCCACTGGAATAATATTCAGATGATGGAACCTTAATGCTCTATAGCTCAATGGCTCGTCCCTTTCGCTGGGGTTGTAGGGTTCTCAGTTTCATATTCCGTTCTTCTATCGATTACTTTTGAATAAAAAGAACAAAAGTAACGTTTACGCTGAACTCCACGCATGCATCATCTTCTGTGAATCCCTTTTGCATTAGTAGATCATTTAAATTGTGTGAGGGAATGGCGGACTCCGCCACTTACAATGAAGTCTGCATACGTCTGTTGTTGGGGGGGGGAAATACAAATTTTTATAGTCATGTAACCCCAAAACAACACAAATAAGGGTTGTGATAGGTTATGCAAAGAGACTTGCTTATTCAAGGTCTCCATCTTTCCACAGTTGTCTTCCCGCAAGTACGACCAATTGACGATGAAAAAGTTTTATTAGGGGACAACACCTCCTCAGATGGAAATCCGTGTTATAGTTGGAGCACTATGGGGGTCTTTGACATGAAGAGGTTTTCAGATAAGGCCCTTGACCGAGGCAGATAACTTTACAGGTAGGAACAGAACAGAGATGAGGGGTGTGGGTTGACTCCGCATTAGTGTTTGAGTCGGAGACACAGGTGGGATTTTAACCTGCCGTTTTTCGAATTCAAAACACGACGGGGAGCTCCGAGTCGTTTTCTCGGGCAAACACATGAAAGCCTTATTATATTCACAGTGATCGTTTTCTGTCCATCAGGCAAAGCTAATTAGGTTCCCCACTCACACTGTCTCTTCCAGTGTCAGTGGAATCTCATCGGTGAAGCGCGCGCCACAGTCAAATGAGTGATTATTACAGAGAACATAGTCTGCGGGTGTTCCCATCAATGACATCCACCATCCATGCATTCATGCATGCGTTCATGAATGCGTCCTCAGAGACGCACTCAGAGATACACATACAGGAGAATTACATTACTATATTGAAAAGTTGACGATCTAAAGTCCAAACTTGTACCAACTTAGTCTCAGCTCAAAGTCAATTAAGGTGGAAACCATGATTGGAGTGCAGGGAAAGAAGCAGCCAACACACCCCCATTCATTTGGAAATCTACACTGGTGGGTGTACCGGTGAGGAATCATAGTCTTCGAATATAGCCTCCCCATCATTGGCCTTAATAATTTCATGATTTCCTTTTCTTTTTTTTTCTTTTTTACCTTTATAAATGTTTCTAAAGATCAAAATACATATGGCAAATTTGGTTAAGTTCCGGGCCTTCCCCTTGATGCCAACAGTGCAAGATCAATATATATATATTTTGTCATATGAACTCCAACTATCTTGCCTAGTAGCAGCTAATAAACAAAGACGAGGATGTAGCCAAATAGCATAACAACTGATTCCTCAAAAGAAGGTTAGAAGGTCCCAGGATCGAAACATATGAAAACCACTGCCTCATAAAAATGACATTACAGCATTCGTCTCTGCATCTTCTCTGGGCTATACCGTAATATATTATATACTATGTAATCTGTTATGTTTTTTTTAAAGTTTAGGAAGATGCTTGAATGCAAAATATATACCTTCCAGGGTGAACCCTACCTTCGTCCAACGTCAGCCGGGATCGGCTCCAGCCCCCCGTGACCCTGAACAGGATAAGCAGTTAAAGATAAGCGATATATGAACTTAATGATTCATTAAAATAAGGAAAGTTCTTTTTACTTGCCATTCATTGCAAGATAAATCCTCTGTTGATCCCTCACTCTGGAAATAAGCAAGCATTAAATAAGTATGAGTAAAACATATAATTGAAGTTAATCTGAACTGCTGGTAAAATAAACAGTGACAATATACACCGATTGCTGTGGGTGTAAACTATATTTTTCGCATTTGCATTTATGGTAACAATTTAGATGTGATGATAAAGAATTCAAGAGTCTGGACTTTATTGGTTTAGGTACCTTGAAAGTGCCTGAAAGGTGCCTGCGTTTTACTATTAAAAAGGTGTAAATGAGTTTACATCTAAAGGTGCGAATGGTAGGAGTACAAAATAGACTTGTCAAAAAGGGTACGGTATTGCATTTGTATACGATATAGCGGCAAACTCTCCTGCAGGGGTTGTGGTTGCTGCTGTTGTGGTGATTGTCCTTACAGTGTGTCCTCTGGTGTCAGTCAATGGTTTGGTTCCAGCAGGTTTGACTCTTCTCCTCTAACACATGACAAGAGACCCGTTGTGCACCCTGTTGGACTGGCTCCCTTCCCCCTTCTCTCTCTCTCACTGTCTCTCTCCTCTCCTCACTCTTGTCTCTCGTCCCGGGGTTATCCACATATGACACCTGCCAGGGCGACACTGTGGAAGGAATCTGGCATTTCATTCTCACCCGCAGACACGACACCCTCTTCTTTCCCACCTGCACACTTCAAATTTGAGTGTTTACACGCATCCACGACCTCTTGACTGTCCGAAGTCCAAATCCACAAAAACATGATTCAAATGTCAGAGAGAGAGCAATGAAACTAGACCAGTGTGAGACCACCAAGCAGAGGCTCATTTTTATTTGTTTAGTGGGAACTTCTATCTTAAACGCAGTGCCCCGGTGCACAGGTGAATTTGTTGTAAGTGACATTTTCTGCAGGAGGTTTTTTCTTTTTTTTTTTTTTCTTCTTCTTCTTTTTTTTTTTCAGGCTCAGTGAACTGAGGGAAAATGACATTTAATTACAGAAGAGCAGTCACGCAGTTCGGCTAATTACGATCCCGGGAGTTCAGTCATCATATCTAATTAACTTTCACTTTCATGAAAGCTTAATGCAGCACCGTAGCTAGGCGCTGCATGTGCCACACTTCAGGAATATTGACAACTCTTTGGAAATTAATTTCAAAATAGTTTGCACGCCCTCTCTCTCTCTCTCTCTCTCTCTCTCTCTCTCGGTCAGTAGGGTTGTTTTTTAAAGCTTTATCTTACCTTTGATGTTTGTTTTATTTATGAGACTACCGAATATATTCATAATTGATCTAACCCTGCATTATGCTTAACTAGAAATGAATATAATCAATCACTCGGATGGCGGTGGCAATTCATAGCCTTATTGATTGTTAAAAGCACGCTGCATAGTCTGATTCACATTCATTATGACACTCAGAGGACAATCAATTCATTATTGTGGTTGCCCTTGACCACATTGTTAGTGTGCTTACTGTGGCGTAATCCTCGAAGTGCATGTGTGAATTTGTTGATCTTGTCATTTTTCATAGATGCAGTGAATCAGACTTGAAGACCTACATCTGGCCTGTTTTGTGCAGTTCTTTGTTATTAGTTTTTTATACCAAATTTGTATGCATAACTTTAATGTTAATGCTGCAATGCATACTTAAACACCTTAGTTCTATGTATGTAGTTCAAAAGCAACCCATTGTAAAACTACCACATTGTCACACAATTTACAGTAATACAACGTGACCTCTACTCGAAGAGCCCCTTTTGTATCCATTTGTTGTTGAGCAGGTCGTATGTGTCCTGCTTTATATTATACTGATGTTGTTGAAGGATTGTGTGTGTCTCTCACTGAGACCGGATATCGCACCAGAGCAGAAACCAGAGTGCTAATTGGTGGCTTGAAATCCCGTCAATGTAGCCTGAGCTCTGTAAAGGTCATCTCCACTCATGAAATGGAATGCTGACTTTATTTTTTTTATTAACAGGGATGACAGACTTGGCCTAGAAAATCAAACGGAAAAATTGTACCTAAGTATTGTAGCCCATGGCCCTGTCGAAGCCACGAGGGTTAGTTTTTAGTTGCTTGAATAAGCATCAACATCGAATGGCTCGTAACTATCGGGTCAGAAAAGAAAAGAAAAAAAAATGTAAAGGAAACATTTTTGGGAAAGGGTCAAATAAATACAACCTAAGTCATTTAACTTCACCTGACTTTAATGAATGATTTTAGGTAAGAAATAGGGGGCATTGCGCCGATCACACAAACACGACAAGAGATGGTTAGCTTAGCATAAACAGTTAGCCTGTCAAAAGGCTCAGTTTAATCTGTTGAAAAACAGAAGGGACAATTGATCATTTTATGGTAGGTTATGTGTTGGACGATTTATTGGCTTGTACCTGCTAGGTGACCGGTATAGGTTACCTATGAGCAGAGCCAGGCTAGCTAGTTTCCCCCTGTTTCGAGTCGTTATGCTAAGCTGAGTGGTGTTGATCTTAGCTTAGCCGTAGGTAAACCCAACCTCTGGAGAGTCTCCGGGCTAGCTAGCATTTCTAGCTGTTATGCTAACCCAAGCTAAATGACTGGTAGCTGTAGCTTCAAATTTGTTGAACAAATATGAGAAAGACTTTGTTAATTATTCCTTTTAAAAAAACAAAAAAGGCTGCACGTGGCTTTAAAAAACACATAGCTTGTGTTGTGTTCAAACAAACACCCACCACCTCAGAGCCGCCGGGTTATAATGATGACACAACATGCCAAGCACATAGTTGTGATTTAGCGTTACACTTAACAGAGGCCCCTTTACTTCCCCGGCCCCCCTCGCGCAGCAGAGATGTGACAAATGTTAGTGGCCTGCCATAATGCTGCAGACATCAGCGAACCCCACAAGGAGGATTAATGCCTCGTCTGGCTTTTATTACGCTGTCCTGCGTCCTTCGCGGGTTAGCCATTCATCCTTGTAAGATGTCCATATCTGCTCTCAGTGTGGCCGAATACGTGTGTATCTACTTGTGTGTGTGTGTACCTGCATTTGCATGCGTTATATATGTATGTGTGTGTGTGTACCTGCATTTGCATGCGTTATGTATGTATGTATGTATGTATGTATGTATGTATGAAAGTGCTTGCTTGCTGCCCGTGTGAGATCTTAAAAGTTTATCCCAGAGGGGGGTTAAATCACTTGTCCAGTAGCGTGCTCTCCAGGGCCGTGTCTAGCTTGTCTTATCAATCTATCGACATGGCACCTGCGCTGCCGGTTGCGGTAGGAGCCCAATGCAGTAGACGTCCCGGGCCCCACCGCAGAGGAATACTAATGTGGATGCAGATAGCTTTTGGTTTGGCCACCTCAGCAGACATTGATCCCCCTGCGGACTTCTATGGTGGTGACAGATGGACTGTCACCTCTGAATGAGAGGAGATTGGGACACGTCCCCTCACATCTCCCTCAGCAGGGTTCATTCACTGCCTACCGTTCTGTTCTGTTCATCCGCCCCGTCTTTTCTCTCCTCATGCCCCTGTGTCCACACTCATTCCTCCTCTTCCTCTCTTCTCGCTACACACCTATAGTTAGAAAGTCTGTGTCCCATCACGGAAAGGTTGCAGGTTAAATCGCTGCAGCTGCCAACTGTCATTTACAGACACCAAGCCGCTAAGCCTATTTGAGATGTTCCCGGAGATCAAATACATAAAGTCACGGAGGGAACATTTTCAACTAAATATAAATTGACTTGGCTTTCTTCATTTAATAAAGGAAACGACGGCAGGCGGAGTTCGTTTGTGCTGTTGACGCATGCACCGAGTCCTCTCTCTGTCACTCGAGAGGCAGACCGTGTGATAGAGAGGTTCAGAGCGTGAGGAAGTCCATGATGAAGGTGTTTTATAATGCAGTTTCAATGTGAGCGAATGTGTGCCACTGACTTAAAGATGTGTGTGTAAGTAGTTAAGTGCAAAGAACAATTCAATGTACCACTGTGAGGATAAAAAAAACACAATGTTTGCTGCTGTAAATCTTGACTAGATTACTACATTTTTAAAAAATGATATCAGACCCAAATTATTTAAAGCATGAACATGTCCTTGTGTGACAGAAAATGTATCTGCAACTATTTTGATCATCTGAATATTGGTAACAAGATGAATATTTGATACGTCAACCTTCTCAAATGTGAGGACGCCACTTGGGGTTCAGGGAAATTGTGATGGTGTTCTTCCCTTTTGTGCAATACCAAATGACTTATTGAATAATAGGGAACACACTTGTCTGCTTCATTAATAATTCAAATAGTCATTACCTTGGTAAGAATAATAACAAAATGAAACCACTTTGGAATCCATCCAGATGTCTGAACTTTTGCTGAAGATATCTGAAATGCTTATTCATTTGAAAACGTAATCTAACCCATAACGTCTATCCCCATAATAAAAGTAAACTGAATCACCCTCAGGCATTTTCACCTGCCACCTGTTGAACAGTTTTGGCTCTCATCGAAGCACCTCTCCTCTTCTCTCATCTCCAAATCCCACTTATCAGCCACCAGGCGCCTCGGTCTCATTGAGAGGAGCTATGCAAATGACTGAAGGAAAGGCCAGATCTAATCTTAAGGTTTATTCTAATTAAAAGCGATTTACTTTCCCCCCCCCCGCCATTCCCTGAGAGGGAAGCTTAATGTCCTGTTCTCAAAGGAAATGGCATCCTCTAACTCAATTAGGTAGGAGAAGATGCACTTGGGTAAAGTTTACTCTGGATGGTAGTGCTTAACATGCAGCATAGGAGCACGCAGTCAAACCTTTAGACAAAGGAAGAACAGAGAAAAGTCAAGGTTAAGGATCGCCCGATCTGTTCCACCTTGTGTTTGTATGGGGAGAATCTGACTTTAATGTGTTCTTGGTCACAGGCATAACTGCAGAGTTCTGTTAAAGCTTCACATCCATTATTGTGTTTTTTTTTTAGATCCCTGCAATCCATCAAAAACTGTTTCTTATAAGGATTTCAACTTTTAGCTGGTTTACTTTTAACTAATTTTCTTCTTTTATTTCTCTGAAAGAGGTGGTGCCAAAAATGTCTGCTTAAACAAGTTTGATGATTTAATTGAAACAATTGCTGCTTGACGGATTGGATCGTACGCCAAGATGAGAAATGGAACTTAAAAACTTAATGTTTAATGAACAATGTATTTATGCTCAGTGAATACTGAAATTAGATTTAGAAAGTGTCTTTCAGATGTTTTCGTCTAATATTTCACTGGAAACTGAACTACAATCAGCCCCTCAAACAACGGTGACCACTGTAATAGCAATAGAATCCATTATATACTGTAGAATATCTATAAGAACAAGAGCATAGGTTTGGTTTTAACATTAGTAGGGACTTTTTGTTTTGCCTGATGACCAATATGAACAGTTGTCTGTGAACTCTAGCATTTCTTTCTTCAAGTCATAGACCTTGATTCTGCGAAACATACAAATGATAATAGTTTTCAACCTGTAGGTAATGAAGCATTGCATTTGAAGTATTAAGACTCTTTTATGGTGCTGTTACCCTGAATAATTCATTAGAATTATAAGTTGATTGCATAAGAAATTCTGAGTAGTTAGTGCTTGGAACGGATAAATAAATGTGTTGTTTTGGTGACTCTCAATTCTGACATTTTAATTGCATTGCCGTGTGCCCTCATCACTCTTTATTTGCTTTAAAAAATGCAGTTATATAATCCTATAATCTTGAGTTTTTAAATAATTATGTGATCCAACACCTCCGCCGCAACTGTCAATTTTCTCTGAAGCACCAACCCGGAGATTTTTTTTTTCAGTTCACACTGTCCCTTAAAATAAATGAATGAATTAACACTAACGAAGCTGATGCTGTCATGCTCTGTAGTCTCCCTGACCCTGGCCAACAGCTGCTGGTAGAAGTACAAAACTATCGATTCATTTGACGCTGAATAAAAAGGATGTGAAACCTACAGGGAATAACTTTGATATGCAAAAACTTTGTAATTTCTTATTCGAGGCTTTTTTTGTGTTTTTGTGTGTGGCTCTGAGTGAGTGAGTGAGTGTGTGTGTGTGTGTGTCTGTGTCCGAGAGCAGACGTTTTGGTAGCTCATGTTACGCTCACCTACGCCTGGAAAGCATTCAAGTCAGTCATGGCCATCAGATGACATTAACATGTTGGATGAGTGAGCATGCTCAGCGTGATCCAGATGAAAGCTGGCATTTGCTTCGTGTGTGTGTGTGTGGGTGGGATGTTGTCATGGCAATGGTTTACCTGCATCTTATATGGTGCAGGTATGTTGAAGTGGAGTATCCCGAGCACACCAGTGAAAAGCGATGGAAATAAATGGACAAGAGCAACATGTAAAACTCATTAAATATACATTTTACACATAACATTACAATGATTTCTTTCAATAACATGAATAGAAAAAATATTAAAAGAACAACCAATGGTCATAAACAAAGAAAACAAATACATAATATGATTATGATAGCAAAAGTAAACCACTCATCGTCTGTGTGGATATGCGACAGAGCAGCAGTCGGTTGTCTTCTTTCGGTATTCTATTACACTCTGCTCCTGTAACTTCTATTGATACACAAGCAGTTACAAATTCAATTTTGAAATATCTTTTGTGCAGAAAGTGCACTGCTTAGATTTGCTTTGGTGAATCATTAATCACAGGTTTATCAGCCTGCAGTCACTGAATATTAATAACTGTATTTTCATTCAAACGTCTAAAACATCATACTTAGATAATAATTTCAACACATGGAATGACATTTGATTTATCATTTTGACAACTGTTTGTAATCAGAAAATGTTTAGTTGTGTTAAAAGAAATGAAAATATTAAAATTACTAGCGTAACCATTATTGGAAATTTAACCTGATTGCCATGCTTTTAAAGTATTACAAATTCGTCATACCTTTTTTTGTTATGCATTTATATCTTTCTGTTCAGTAAATCCCCGAAAGCTAGCCTATTTCAAAAATAACCCCCCAAAAATATGATTACCTTTGAATGTAGGTTTTGCGCCCCTAAAAACATAATAGACACCTAAGAAGGCATTTAAACTGTAGAACCCCCCAGGTGGCAGAAGTGGCCTAAACTTGCATTCTTCCTAATGGCCAGCAGGGGGCGGTTCCTCTGGTTGCAAAAAGAAGTCTGAATGTATAAAGTTTATGAGAAAATTACTCTACTTCTCACTTGATTTATTACCTCAGTAAACATTGTAAACATGAGTTTATGGTCTCAAATTCTTTTTCAGTACTGCATGATGTTCATTTAGTAAATTATGGTTCCATTTAGAGTAAAATAGACCATAAAGCAGAGTATGCTTTAGGGCGTGGCTACCTTGTGATTGACAGGTCGCTACCATGGTGTTGTCCAGTTTGGGTGTTGTCCAAACTTTGACATTTTAAAAGTGTGTTTTCAGTTAATGGAAGTTAATAGGTCCTTTGCAGGATAAACACGGATGTAATTGATGAAATGCATTATGGTGCAATTATATTTAGTGTGTTACCGCCGTTCCAGTGAGCCAGCATGCACAAAACCATGGCCCTGGCCCACCTAAATGGAACAGGTCCATAATTTATGTTACTTATTAAACCTATGTTTACCCTGCAATGACATGGCAAAATGGCTGCTGTGAAAAGGGCATATTGTAACATTTTTGTTGTTTGTTCAGAGTTTGGTAAACCAATTAGGCGAAAAACGAAGATGGCAACGGCCAAAATGCCAAACTCAAGGCTTCAAACCGTAGTCCACAAACCAATGGATGACTTCACGGTGGCTATGACCACTTCAGATTGAGTTTAACAAAACAAAATGTTCAACTCAAAATGTGCGCAAGCAGACGAACTCTGGATATCTGATATCTGATTCCGATATCATGTATCACAACTGCCAAACGTATGATAATGAGCTGTTGATATTGTTTGACTTTTTGCAGAGATTTTAGAACACGAACAACAAAACTGTATCACCTATCATGTGGTCAAAAAGAAGAAGAAGAAGTGTTCAAGATTCTCAGCTCTCGATTGTACGTCTATCATTGTCATTGTGAAAGCTAATTGACAGGGTGAAATGTGCATTTCCTGTGCAGGCCCCTCATTGACACGGGCACCATTTACCGCTGTCAACCCTCAACACCCCCCTTTCTCACCACCACCACCACTTAGTGAATAAAGGTCAGGCAATCAGGCATGTGGAAGGACAGCTAATTTGTCATCCCTCGACAAACGTGTCAGCGTCCGATCTTGTCCGCGGGGCTTGATACTGCAACAAGCCGTAAAGGTTAAGAGATTCAAAGAAAGCTCCCCCTTTCCCTTCCCTGGCTCGCCCCGTCTCCATCTCAACAAGCAACATGCGACGGAGCAGAAAATTCAATTTTGGATCTGATACTGTGAGGGTTATGTGGTTTCATGGCTGTAACTCTTCAGAGTCTTTAGGCATCTCGTCCGCCTTGCTCAGTTAAACTCCAGGGAGGCCCTCCTAGATCGAGACGTGGCTGTCTTGTACATGTCATTCTCAGCTGGAGCTGCATGTCATTGAACTGCTTTTTTTTCTTTTTCTTTTAACCCAACAATGAAATGCCAAATGGGTGTGCTCAGTTGAAATTAAGGGTGAACTTCAATTTTTGTGAGTTGAACATGATTTATACTGACAGCGACTTTATCATTCATCGCAACAAATATTCCTCTGATTTTTAATTAACAATCAGTCCAGTCATTTTAAATTTGGATTTGAATGAAGCGCAGAGGCAGCCATCCCCGGCAATCTGTCGATCTAAGCACGGCCTTTGTGATTATAGAGGCATTACAAGCCGTCCCTGTCGTCCCTGAATGCATCCTAATAGCCTGTTTAGCGAGGCCATCTACAGCCGCAGGTGTGTGTCCCCTTCTGATTCCCAAGAGTGTAAGTGACAGAGGGTACGAGCGAGAGAGAGGGAGACTGAGGGGGAGACATGAATGAATGACTTTGATCAGGTGAGTTCGCCAGACCTCTCTCTTTGTATGTGTGTGTGTGTGTGTGTGCGTGTTCAGTGTGGGATAATGGAGAGTCAGGCTGACAGCTGCATGTCAGATGCGCTTAATGTACATCATTGCCTGGAATGGCTTTAGCCTAAGCGCACACACACACCTGAGAAATTAGGTTGCATTCACAACTTTCTTTGCATGCGCCGTTGCTAACTAATTTTCGGAGACTCTCGAGGGACCACTACGACTGGCAACACCATTGTCATGTGACAGACGGAGGCAGGTGAAGGTAGCAAGGCGGCTTTCAGTAGCGTTCTTGCTTGCTGGGCTACATGTTCTGTAAACGTACTGTTTTGAAAGCCACCGGATCAGGTTCTTTTCAATAGTCTACAAAAGTTACTTTATAATTTCTGCATTCTATCTCCAACAGCTAATGGTGGACAGTTGGCAGTGAACATGCTAGCAGATTAGCTTGCTTGCTCAAGTGCTTGCACAGATGCATCCGGACTTTCTGAGTAGCATGTTTGTGGTCATCATCAAGCTCATTGTGTATGTACTGTACTTTTTTTATGAATTATTCATGATTATTTAGGCATTTGTAGTTTTATTAAACAGTTGTTTGTGAAGACAGCCAGGAAAGAGCCGGAAAAAGGTCTAGTTCTAATCAAAACATAGCACTAGCTATCTTCATTTAGATTATTCTACACACAACTTTTGGCATGTTGCATTTGTATCAGAAAATATCATCAGTATCATCCTTGTATGATAAACATTGACTCCAAGCCTATTTTTAAACCCTTCCCTGAACACTGTTTTTCTGTTTCTCTTTCACCTCCCAATGTTGCCTCATCTGTCCCTCCACTCCCCTTCTCCCCTTCTCACCTTCACAGCTCCCTCTCCTCTCAACCTCTACTTCTTCTTTATGTCTTGCTCCCTCTTATTTCCTCGATCTCCACTGATTCATATAGTCTGTCACTTATAAGCTGCCGTCAAGCCGCCAAATGAAACCACACCACTTCATCTTGTGTCGCCGCTACGTGCACACGTCAAATGTGTATTAAGTGAGTCAAACAATGTCCTCATGTTGTCAGCAAAGCACCTGATGCAAAGAAACGTATGCCCAGACACATGACAGAACAGAGAAATCCACAGTACAAAAAAGGAACATTGCAAACATTTTAATGAGGTAGAAAATGTAGATTCTGTCTAATCGTGACCGAGGAACAGACAGTACGTTTTTGGCTGCATAGAAAATGAATCTTCTGGCCCACTTAATGCGGTTCAGGGCTGCAACTAATGACTACTTTCATCATTGATTATAATGACCAGTTTGTCTCTTGATTTATTGACATTTGGTCCATATGGAGTGCATTCCAATACCCTTACTACCACACTATTTAGTATGGCAGAAAAAATATTTAGTATGTCCCAAAACATAGTGTGTCAAATGCAGTATTCCAAAGATGCCAGAATGTCCTACTGTATCCGGTTGCATTTTACAGTATGCAGGCCAGCATGCTCTTCTGGCTATTCCAGCATTCCTTGCGCAGCGGAAGATACGTCACATGACAGATATCACATGTAGCGAATATATATGATCAAGTGGGTTAGGTTCAGGGAACAAAGACGAATCGGTATGCGCCAATTGTGTGCACACTATACAAATTGTCTGACCAACCTTCTAAAACCCCAAAATATTCCGTTTAGAATGATAGAAAAATCTTCAAATTGGAGTATATGGAACCCAAGAAATATATGGATGAAAAGGACGAACCGGTGTATTAAAAACAATTGCAGTTACTTGCAAAAACATAGTAACATAGTCGAAGAACAAGATGTATGCTAACTTGTGCACTTCATGATACATAAATGACATAAAATATCAAATATTAGAAGACAACCAGCCTTCATGTGTTGGAGTCTGTCTGCTTGCACGCTTGAAACCCATTTGCAGCTCCAGCACCAATGACGATGTCATCGACAGGATGTACTTCAATGCCAATGCATGGTCGGCTGCCAATAGGTGACGTTGCCCATATGGTTGAGCTGCAGCCATCGCCTCCATGGCACGTGACCAGGAAATGATATGACGACTTTGGGTCATCTAGGATGCATTATAGAGGCCAGCTTCTCGGGCTGTTGGCAACACAGGCTCATGATTAGTTATAGGCTGATGTCCCAAAATAGTGATCTCCCCTTATTGGGCTCCAACTTTTCAGAAAATCCTCTTGTTTGGGAGCTGTGCGAGTAAGTAGAGTTGTTCAAAGGGGGCTTTAGCGACTGTGAAATGGTGACTAATTTGGGGTAAAGAAGCGTGGCCTTTGAACTTTGCATTGAATAAAGCTGACTGTGCCTGCCTCCGCGCCCCCTTAGGCCTCATTGTCAGCCTGCCAGAATGCCATCTTTCTCCCATCACTGAGTATAAAGCTGTGGAATACATCATGCAAATAATCAGACTGGAAACAAACACAAGCAGTGCTTTCCCCCAAAGGAAGAGGCAGCCGTCTCTAATGAGCAGGATAAAATTGGAATATTCATACCTCTCTCCCTCCGCAGGAACGATTGAGTGATTTCTCTCCCCCCCCTCTGCCCGTCGCACTACCCCACTTCTCTCTCCGACTTTTCATTCACCGTGCTGTCTGTCCTTCCCTCTCATCTCTGCTCCCACTTCTTCCTCTTCTTCGCTCCCCGTCTTCCTGGAATGCAGCGATAAACACGAATAGGCAGCCGGTGATGTTGACAAAGCCATTCACAGATTACGCCCCTGGATCAGAGTCACAAATCTGCCAGAGAGGAGACGTTTGTTCGTGGGAGAATCGGTAATGAATGCTAAGGGGGGGATTATTAGGAAGGAGTCAGAAAGACTTTTTTTCTTTTTTCTTTAAACAAAAATTACTTGAAGAACAAGCCTGAAATATCTCCAAATTTATTATTTACAGACCTCCCCCCGCACACTGGATGAAGTTGACAGACGTGTTTTCAGAGCCTTGTCTCATGGCTCTGAGTTTCATCCCACTCAGACAATGGGAGGTCTAGTGGATGATGTTCAAAAAGGCCCACTTGCAAACATTTCCAGTTCACGTTTGTTTGGGTTTCAAAACAGATCACAGAGAAGAAATGTGCCATAGACTGAGCAGGGAAACAAATTAACTCGTGCAAAGTATTTCTCATTTCATTTCCTCCTAACTAAGACATATTCAAAAAATGTTGCTGTGTCCGTATACTGACCCCAGACTGCGTATTTGCGGTGTGAACGCCTGTAACTGGAATGAAGAAAAATGTGAGGTAGTGTCGGAAAAAGATAAATAGCACTGTGTGCCTCAAGGCCAGAGGATGGATGATGTGGGAGGGGACGGGTTTTATTTCTCTCTTGACCACCTTTTGAGAATGACCTAGAATAAGAGAAAAATTATCCCTATGATAGGGTGAAAAAGTTCTCTTTCAATGCAGAAATAGCTTCTTTCTTATTTCAGGCAGAGCGAATGTTTTTTAAGAGGAAAAGGCAGATAAATGACAAAATAATCACACACTTAAGAAATGATTTGTAATTGAAAGTGAATAGATCTTTACCCTCACTACAGCTAAGTGTCACACATCACCCAGATAGCACCTGAACAGTACCATTATTTGATGCATGGTGGAAATTATAAAAAACATCTACGCGATCTACCCTTGTAAATTGATGGTGTGTGCCACTTGATCCTAATCAGCTGGTTAACTTCCTGCCAATCACCATAAATGTGCATGAGACTACAGGGCCGTGTGCACACACAGACTTTAAATAGAAAAGTTGAGAGAATTCCCAAACAAAAGTAGCAAAGCAAATCAACAGTCAAATACAAATTATGATAAATGATACAAAATTGAGGCAACTCACCAATGAAGCTTAATAGTAATCTAACCATCGATAATATTCCGAGAAAAACGGTCTTGTTACATTGGCAAAGGTCCAGACGATCCAATCCAGTAAAATATTTAGTCCAAAACACATTATTACGTCCATAAATACCCACGGACTGCTGTTGCATCATTTCAAATTAGTCGGCAGATATGCCTACTTATTTATGTATTTTCCAACGTAACTCCACGTACGTAAATATGTGGAGAAATACGTGGACCACGCATGTAAATATTGCCAATATGTGTCTCAAAATGGCGGCTGCACTCTGACCTTTCGATTGACACCTCACTTGACCCAATAGGAGCTTCCATGTCCTGTCCACAGCCTAGAATAGCCAACGAGAGTCCGCGTTGAAGGAAAGTGCCTGCCCCTCTTCTTTCGTGTAAAGACCGAGCCAATTGCAACTGATCGTTCTGATGACTGACGCTTCGTCTAATTTTACTGGAGTGGTAATAGGTTTGGTTGGTGAATGAGGCCCATTGTTTACAGTCAGTTTCTGTTAATGACCAACACATTTGTTGATTCACTCATAAAAACATGCCCCTTAGCACTCCTGGTCAAAAACTATACAGGGTACCTTTATATTACAGTGTAATATCAATAAAAATGTCAGAGGCTACTAATCACCAAAGCACCTGTCAGAACAAGAATTGTGCTAAGTTGACTCTGTACTGAGATAACAGATTATATATTATATACTCCAGTTGGCAAAGTAGATCCCAAAAATATACTTTTCCCACTGACTGATGTATCTTCTCCTCAACTTATTTCCCCCAATACACCCATCTCACAGGATCACTCTGTGGTCCCAACTCACCCAAGTGTTACCGCTTATTGCTTTTTATTTCAGTGGTATAAGAAATGTGTTCTAATGCTTACAGTCACAAAGTCATTCTGGATGAGAGAATCTGCCAAATCCCTTAAATATGAGAGAAAAACATAGAGGAGGCTGGAGCTGGTGAAGTGTTTTTTTTTAAGTTGTAATGAGATGCGAGGTGGCCATCTGAAGGCAGGTGGTGTATTAAAAACCATATGAAATGAAGCAAGGGCATTTGGGACAGGCAAGCTGGCTGTGATAACGAGGGAACAGCGAGAGACACAAGGGGTGTTCGTGGCAGGTCGAGTAGCCTGCAGACTGATTCAGGAGGGGCATTTTAATGAAGTTGTGTCTAAAGAGAAAAGCATATTTTTTTGGGCTGAAATCATTTT
This sequence comes from Anarhichas minor, assembly GCF_050575085.1. Taxonomy (NCBI): domain Eukaryota; kingdom Metazoa; phylum Chordata; class Actinopteri; order Perciformes; family Anarhichadidae; genus Anarhichas; species Anarhichas minor. The sequence continues at coordinate 509,466 of NW_027466491.1, forward strand.
GTGTTGTCCGGAGCATTCCAGGAGTTCTAAGGAGCAATTGAGAAAAAGCTCATTTTTTCCTTTTTTCAGTGGTTTAAGTTGATCTTATGGTCGAAGGATATGCTTTTTAACCACACGTTCACCAAGACAACCAGCTGCGTTGTGAACAGAACTGCTCAAACAAATGCCTGATTTTTCCTAAAAGCCTTTGTCCTCTTTTGCCAAACGTGTTCCGCGCTCGTAAAAACGTCCTTCGCCTGATGAAATTAAACACAGATTCACTCCTCTAACTAATGTCATGTAATAAAGAAAGGACATGACTACAGTACATTGTTGACACGTGCATAATGAAACTATTTACTGGCTATGTCACGCTCCTGATGAGAATTTAGCTCAACCGGTTTATTTGAAAATCTGCCTTCTGTCAAATGAACTAACAAGGGTCACCCAGAGCAGTTGTGACTGTTTTAAAAGACAAAAAGCATGGTGGAAAACAAACTTACTTGAACATAACCTTCAAGTAGCTGAGATGTAGTGTTTGTGTTTGGATTGGCATTGAAAGCTTACGTATTTCATAGCATCCATGGGGGAGAATGGTGTTGTTGACACTGCTGCGCATGAATATGGAGATGATGAAATTATCTCCCTGGGGTTCTAGATTGTGGATTTGAATTGCAAAAAGGTAATTTTCATAACTGTTGCATTTGAAAATCTAATGCGTTTTTAATATCAGAGATTGGAAGTTGGGTTGGGCGAGCCGGCTATGGTGGGGAATTAAACCCCTCTGTGGTGGTGTGTCATAAAATACTGGCGTGATTTAAGATGATGCATCATACCAGGCTCTCTATCTACTAATGTTTACCCACAGAGCAGTTAGCTCTGCTCTGGCTCCCTGTTTTCAGCAGTGTTCTGGCTGCAATCTTTACGCAAAAACAAGATTCAACAGCTGCCCACTGTTTTAATATATTTTAATATTTGTTAATGAAATGTTGAGCAAATAAAACCTGGCGGTTTACGAGCACCACGGTGTCCTTCAGTCCAACTGTAATCAAATTGTTTAATGATTTTCTTTGCCTCCTCAGCAGTGTTATGCTGTGGTGAGGTGATGATGACATCTCTCATCTATTCCTGACCGAGACAGCAGAATGTGCTACTGTACATTACAATTTGGATATATGTGCATGGCGGAGTTTGCCAGGCTGCAGACTTGGACGTAGATAAAAATCACAACGTGCGGGCATTTTTCCTAACTTTGATTAAATATTTGCTTGCCTTCCTCTCACAACACATTTGCTTTTTGTATTACTGCCTGGAGGTTACTTCTGATCAGATTTGTTTTGCATAAATGTGTAACAACATCGCCGCATCCTTGATTTCTCAGTGTGAGCGCCGTCTCCGTCTGCACTAATAACCATGTGTCTCTTTATGCACAATCACTAATATGTTAAATATGTAAAACAGCTCCTCTCCTATTTAGCGACTGTCTCCGCAGAGCATGTCTTCATCCCATTATCATATGTGATAATAATGTGCTAAATGGCATCGATTAATACAATCATTTGACGTCGGTTGGCTTATATTTATTCATATACGTTGAAGTCTGATTAGGAATTCTGAAAGTCGTGTACCTCTTTTTAGGGAGACGGAGGAGGCAAGAAAAATGCTTCTGTGAGTATATCTCTTAGAATGTAGAAAAATGTCTTTTTGATTGTTAAAATGTATGTCCTGTATGTGTCAAAGAGGAGCTTTAAACCTTATTCAATATGAATATATAACCAAAGGACAACCAGAAGTAAGTACAAAGTCTTTGCTCGAATGTATTACCGTGTTTGTTTACCTATATGTCTGAAGTCGAGGACCCACTGTTTTAAAAACTGCAAATCTTTTCGAGAGGTACATCTGCCACATTATCATTGTAAAGTACATTTGTGCCATGCAAGAACAACAACGCTTTTCAGGCAAAGCTTTTCAAGCGTAGCTTAGCAAAAGTATAGTTATTAATAGCAGAATACCAGAGCTGATATAGGGATGTTCATTGTCTTGCCTGACCCCACTATCACAGAAACATGGCCATTATTGTGTATATTCGAATGGTACAGGCAGTTGTTACTGCATTTCTTTAACTTTAGGAGCAGGAGCAAGGCTTTCTTTCAGTAGGCGGACAATAGGAGAGCTTCTGCCAGCTCTCTCCAAGCTGTACAGGTCTTAGTGCTGGAAGTTAAAGAAATCCCACTTCACAATGTAAACTGCTGCAGGCAGGCTGGCACTGTGATATTCTGCTTTAAGAGGAGAATGACAACGAGGTCAGGACGAACCCGAAAACATATCACTGATAATTATGTCGACATTCTCTTCAATTTAATTAGCAGTGAATCTTTTTCGTTAAATGTTGTCAATGTTAAAGACAACAGTCAAACTTGTACTGATCTTTAAACTTCTGATGCGCAGAATAGAATCAAACCACGAGTTATTGTAAAACCCAATTTATTGTTATAATTATAAAAAAGTTTTATCATGCAAGTGTTGGAAGAAAACACCAAAGCTCCCCTTTCAACAGTTCATATTTTATAAAGGGAAATGAAACTATGTCTGATTTAATGGGGATTTAATTTAAGACAATGGGGACAAAGAATAAAACAGCATAAAGGCAAGACAAACAGAGCAGTAAAAATAGGACGATAATCAAAAACACTATAGAAGTACTACTGGCAATCCTGAATACTTCTATATATATATATATATATATATATATATATATATATATATATATATATATACAGCATTTGACAAAAATAGTTCAAATATGCACAGAAAAAAGGATCTTAAGCCATGAATATCATTAAAAGCTGGTATGGGTTAAGTTCATTCGTGATGCCTCTGGTAAAGCGAAGCGCATACAGAAAATAAATGTAAAGTATGACCTGATCTTAGCTTAAAGTAAGTCTCTGAATATGCACATTGTATATGGGACGGACAAAAACATTCGCTTGCCTCACAATTTAATGTAAATGAAAAAAAATTAAAAATAAAATAAAAAGTTAAGAGTACACCTGGGACAGACATAATGTTCCTTATTCTAAAAAAGACCATTCATATGTGTTTTATATGAGTAAAATTAGCTTGTTGTGTTCTAAACAGCAATAGCCTTGAATTGGATGTTTCCCTACAATAACAGCACACGTGGGAGTACGAGCCATATTGCTGCAGCAAGTATCTCATTAGATACCTTTAAATTCTGCAAAATAATACAGTGAAGCAAAGTAAGTTACTTTTATTAATTCACTTTTTACAGTAACCTTCCCCAACACTGGTAAACCCGCAGTGGCGGTGGTAATATGTCATCCGTGCATCAGCATAGATCCAGTTCCAGCTGATGGTAAGTAGTCCATGCTAGTGATTAGTGTTAGATTCATTTCTTGTCCTCTGGTGTGAAGCCATTTACACTGATTTAGAAAAGGGCTAGCAGTAGATACGCACCGCGGTCCTATTGGCAGCTAGCTGGATGGTCATTACTGATCTAAAGGCACCCGCGGGAGGAAGAAAGACGTGGGTGGGTGTGAGTATTTCTGCATGCAAGCATGTGTGTAAGTGTGTGTGGGGAGTGAAAAGGTTGAGACGTCGCAACGGGGTCACATTTATAAGTTGAGGTCAATGGCAAAAGATCAGCCGGGGGTCACGCCCGTAATGGGAGCCATTTTTCACGAGGCGCATTTCTCATGCCGGCCTCCGAGGTAGCGGCAACAGTGAGGCAGTGAACTGCAGAAAATGGCATTTCAATGTGCGTAACCCCTCGCCTTGCAACGTCCCCTCCTGACAGGCAATGGCAGGTCCTTCTCATCTATCTCAGGCTGGCTCGTATATCACTCACATCCCTTGCCCACCTGGGCGTCCCCGCGAGACGGCGGCCTGAGAGAGTGCGAGGAAGAGTGAGGGGTGGATGGGGGTGGACTGCTCTTCAATCTAGCAGCTACTCAACAATCAGCCATCAGGACATCTATCACATCTATCACCAGCCCTAAAAGTAATTTTGAACCGACTGACACACATGCGCGCCTACCCCTCGGCCTGTGATATAGATGAATTGTAGATAGCAGCCACTGAGCTGCCTTGAACATTTAAAAAGGCATATTGACTCCCTTTATGGCGAATCAGTCCAGCACATAGACCAAGCCGGGCCGAGATATAAAAGGAGAGGGGGACTGCAGTGTTATCCTCTAAAATGGCAAGACAGTCCAGCCACTTGGTGGCACTAGCGGCCAAAATCGATGAGAGAATACAGAAGGGAGCGTGTCTGGATATAACAGAAAGAGCTGTATGAATATTCTGTTTCCATAACGTAGCAACAGCAGCAGATAGTCTCAACAGCAGGCATGGGACTATCGAGATAAATCATGTGCTGTAAACATCTTATTAAAGATGCATATTTCAGTTTTGGGGCCGCTGTGAGAGCAGGAGGTTCTGCCAGGAGCACTGTGGGTAACTTCATGTGAGGTGGGTAGTGTGGATCTGTGGGAGCCTGTGCACAAACACCATACACATGCAACGAACGCATTCTTGGCATCTGATAAAAAAAACAAATACAACCCTATCTGTGCCAGCGCTACTTTCACTGTCAGGCTCCTGTTTTACTGGCGAGGTGGCAATTATAAGTGGAGCACTTCTGAGGACGGGGGGCTAGTTTGTGATTCAAGTCGCGCTTGAGCCTAAATGTCATTGGGCAGAGTGCAGCAGGTTAATTGAAGGCATCTTGTCATCACGGCCCCGCTTCGCTGAGAGAGTTCTGGGAGAGGGGAGGGTGGTTGACCTGTCCTAAAATCTGATTGGCTGGGCCAGTCCCCCCCCCGCGCGCCTCTTAAACGCTCACATACACGCATGCACCCGTTTAGCATCTCTTCGTATCTTCCTGCTGTGCGGTTCGATAATAATCAGGGCACGTTCATTCATTCTAATCATGAAGGTGAAGTACCACAATCTGAATACAGACTGCTACTGCCATTTCTTTTACCCATAAATATGATTCCTCTGCCTATCCAGACTGGAGCTGAAACAATTGCTTGATTTATCAATTAGTCAATTAAACATTTCAAGCCCCCAGCATCTCAAGAATGCATTTTGCTCGTTGTTTCCTCACTGGGATGTTTGACCTTCTCATGCAGAATGATGTGTTTGACACCACAAGGCTGGTCTCCCATTCATCTGCTGGAGGAGGAAAGTTTATCTGTGCTCACCGTAAATCTCAGTATAAATGATTTATTAAGCCATATTGTCAGACATATTGTCGGATTCCAGGCTTTCAAATGTGAGGTCATGCTGTTTATTTTTCTATTTAATATAATTTTGAATTGAATATCTTAAGGTCTTGGACTGTAGATTGATTAGAAACAAAAACAATTCCAAGATGTCACCTTGGATCCTGGAAAAGTTGCTTTCACTATTTTTTTTTTTATAGATAAAGACTAAACAATTAGTATATTAATAGATGAATCAATACTGAAAATAGTCACTAGCTTCAGCCCTAATACAGACCTATCTATAACTCTTGTCTTGTTTCTTAAAGCAGAATGCCCTTTATCTTGCAGGTTAACATTTGTTAATAATTTATAGTTATATGATACATTAGGTCATTTTGTTTTTGTTCATTTATTTTGACAAAATATGAAAGACTTCAAATTAGCGCAGAACAAATGTAACAGTCCTTTCCATTGGAAACAAATTATTAGTATGACTAATGTGTTTCCACTGCAGTCAGTGTGTTTGGTGTAGTGTAGCTCATTCTGTTCTGGTGATAAGTCTAAAGCTCTTCCTCTTCATAAATATTCATTTTCTCATCTTTCTTTGCCAAAGCCTGGAGGCGTCCAGCACAGGTGTTTAGTGAATAACACAGAGGACAATCGGCTAACTGCAGCAGACACAGGAAGTTTGCTTTAATGACTGCCGTCCCTAGTGCACCCTGGGTAATAATCAGCACTCGTTTGTCATAATAGCAGGTAAACACTCAAGTAGTGCTCGCAGCAGGACGCTGGGAGCAGCGGTGGCCCGCAATCATTTTTCACTTATTTATACTATGTGAACAGGCATGCTGGCCGTTCTCTGTGGCCTGTTAGTGTTTACAGACACGGCAGCAGGAATGAAAAGGGCAAGTCATGGCAGCACAGCAAAAGCCAGATTCAAACTCGGGTCAAAGTACACGTGCGGTTGCGCGAGTGTAGTCAACCAGCAGGGGTCTGCGATTAATTATTCATAAGGTAGTTTATAGTATTGTTTACTACCTTTCTTTTGCTGATTGCTTTTCGAGGAAAAAAGAAAAGAAAAGTCAATGACGTTATATTTAGTGCGTCATAATTTAACAACCCAGGAATTTCTTATTCATCACAAAAGAGAGCAATTGTGTTGCCCGGACTCTTGCAGGCTGGTTATGAAATGTACAAAGCCAAAGCCTCGAGGCAAAGTTTCTCTGTTGTGCTTGCCATCTCAGTGAAGAAACTCGGAGATAAGACAAATGGTTCAAATGACCTTTGAAAAGATCACCATCTCTCAGTTCAGCCTGAGAGAGGGAGAGGAAGAGAGGGAAAGAACGCGAGGGGGGCTATTTCTATACAGCGAGGAATAAAAGTGGATTCCCAAACTGTGTGAATGTGTGCCCTATTCGTCTTCCCCCTCTGAATGCTTTATGCTCCATTTACACAAGCTAAGTTTATTTGTCTCTGTCGAGGACTCGAGTGAAGCAGCAGAAAGCAAGAAGGAGGGGTTAAAGTCTGTGTTTCGTTACCTATTAACACGACTCTTATGATTTTTATTTTTATTTTCCATTACTCCGTTTTTAATGAAGAACTTAAGTGGACGCTAGCTGCTATAACTCTGCCGGCCACTTGGGCCTTTCACGGTGCTCATTACAGTCCTCAGTGCTTTCTATTTAGTATGCGTATAAGGCCTTCATTACCAATCATTAAGAACCAGTGAGATTTACATGACGTTTCTTATTTATTTTTGTTGGAAAAGCACATCAACCAATATGTGTACGCATACATGCCTCACTGACACTATTTCACTTCCAAAACCAAACTAACATCCTCGCATAAGTGTTTGAATGAAAGGGATATTTTGTTTTGTTAGACCCTCATAGTGTCGGTGGCTTAAAGCTATGAGCTGTAGAAACGATTCTACTGCTGCACTGACTGCTGGGTAAGTGCATTAGCTGAAGGCTTATTTGTGTTAAATGCGGTGCCACAACAGGGTGTTTCCTGGCTCACAAAATTAAAATGTAGAACGACTTGTGCCTTCACATGATGTAACCTATTCAATTTGTTGGGGAGTGTGTGTGTGTGTGAGGGGAATACTAGGAGGAGATGAAGTCTTGACAGCAGCATCATTTGTGTCTCAATTAGCAATGCAGGGCTTTGAATGGGTCTTTAACCTTAGCAGAACTTAAACGTGTAATTAACGAGAGGGGGGGGGGGTTCTGCCTGTCTAATGCTCCGCTCCCGCTAGAAATATTCCCTCTAAAACATTATCTAGACTCCATGTTTTCAGAGACAAAGACATCATTAGTGACCTTTAAGACAAGGAGAGGGTGGGCTACCTCAGAGGCATAAGTCTTTTCATTTAGCCGGGCCCCGTTCTAAATTAACGCGGCTGTGTGTGTGTGGTTTTGCGAGGCAGCAAACACCTACATCGTGTATACGCTGTCACGACCCATCCGGGATCTCTGCCGATGGCTGATTACCCACCGCTGGCATTTAAGCAGCGGTTGCAGGGCCGCGGTCTCCCCCACTGGGACGTGCCGCACATCAAGCTGCCTGAGTGGTTGTTTACGACGGCCCTGCTTTTAATTGCTCATCAAATTATTGGCTTAATAATGGGTGAGACATGGGAGATTGACGGGGACATATGGATTCGGACAGTGGCCGTCAAAAGGCTGCCCACCACACTATGGTTTTGCGTCGATGGTGTGTATTAGCTAAACAAGCTGAGGCCTATTTAGCAGTAATCAGCAGAAGCATTGTGGAAGATAAAGATCCACCGCCGGCATCATTCTCCCTTCAGCCTTCAAGAGTGACAGGCCTATTATACAGTGCATGGAATTTATGAGATGATCATCTTTGATGGCCTGGATGTCTGTCGTTCGCTGTAATGTTTTCTATGGTAATGATGCTTCCCCTCTGCCTTGGACCACAAAACCGCCATCCGCCTTGTGATTCCATCTCTCCGCTGAAAAGCGGTTGTTGACGGCTCCATTAAAGGGTGAAAAAACATTTTCTTTTCACCCCACGCTCCCCTCGCCCACCCACTCAGAAGCTTTATATTCACTCGTCAACCGAGCTTATTTATGTCGTCTTCTTCAGCGCCGGGGATGCATCGGGGTTTTGAACTTGTCGCTTTAATGGGGACGGGGGTGATTTGAAACAACCTTGATACAACTTCTGCACACGGGGGGGATGTGATGTCGCCGTGGGATTGTACAGGGAATCAAAAGCTGCGGCCTGGAACAGTGCACGCTCACATGTTGGTCATTATAGCCGCACTATAACCAAGCCACAGATTTCGCATCCATCAGAGGTGTTAAAACCGTCTCATCTGTCTAATGAAATAAGCGATCATGTTGTGCATTGATGCTGATGCGCGAGTGTATGTAAACCTTCAAATGTATTCACTTGAAGGCCCCGGCAAACTAATCCGTCGGACGATTTTGGATGGTTGTTGAGAGTCCGTTGCCCTACATTTTGTGGTGTGGTTTGTCCTGCGCTGTTGGCCCTGGTCTGCCCCACCTGGCAGATCCAGCATGTTGAATCAGCGGCACCACGGCATGGCCATCTGGAATGATGCTAAGCGGTGAGCGAGAGTGGTACGATAAAGGTGGACAAACACTGCTTCGTGTCATGTATGTATCATAACAACAGTTTGTACATATGCAGTCCTCAGACATCTGAATGAGGAATACAGACTACCGCCACCATTAGCTGTAGTCTTTGCGGTGTGTTCAAGTGCAGTATTTTGGCCGAGACAGAGGCGACGTGCTGTGACGCAACAGTCGGCCTTCGTTGCCGCAAATTCTTTGATGTCGGTTTGGTGTTGTCATTATTTTCTATCTGGAAAGTGAGGAAAGATACCTGCTAAAGGGGTTAACCCGCTAAGGTGGCCAGGGGCAAACATTAGCTATGGGCCCCTTTTGATCCACTATCCCCTTTAGGTATACATCAGGTACAAAGCTCGTGGCAACTTTATCATGTTTCCCCTTTAGCCCCAGGCTCCCAACTAGCACTCCTGCTATTTTGGGATACAACCCCGTCTCCTGCCATGTGTCAGTCAATTTCATCTAAAACAAATATATTGAAATATATACTATCTAAGTATACTATAAAGGGATATTATAAAAGTAACACAAGCCACCTCAAGACCCTTATCATTATCAAATTCCATAGTCTTATTTTTGGGATATAAAAGTAACAACACACCATATTTTACTCTCAGTCAAATTGTTTCGATTTTAACGTTGCTTCAGTGTTATCATAAAAAAAAGCAAAAAATCTATCCCTCATCATGAACCTTTCAAACTCATATTTATTTCAGACTCAAAAAAACAAGCATAAAATGTGAAATCTGACCTCTGAGGTTTGGATCTTATGACACCTGTTCTTCACTATGGGATTCCTACCAGTAATTGCTTTTGAGGGGTCCCTGATCCATTTACACATCACTTTGCTTGCCAAAAGCCGGAAACATTGTTGTTGTATTTGACACATGTCCTCTTTTCATCTTCTTTTATGTCGGAACAGTCTTTGTGATATTTATTTGGGGGTAGGTGTTGCTTTTGCAGTTGAGACCCTCTGGGACTTGGGGTTTTGATCTGAAAGACAGCATTATTTTTTGATGTTTGATCTGTTCATCTAGACAATTTTTATAAAACAAAGATTTTGTCAATAACATTTAAATATTTCACTTTCAAAGATTTATGAAAAACAATCAATTCTCCCTGTGGAGTTATGGCAGCCTCTTTTCTTGCAGTGTACACAAACCCTTTGTAATCATACCAAACACTGAACCACACAAACACCCAAGAACCAGACACTATAAACACTTGATTTGCAATCCAATATCCTCTCTGTTGTTCTCCCCTTTGGTTCTTGAATATGGAGGTGTGCATTCCAATTATTCTTTGTTGTTGTGAGAAAAAAAATAAGAATTTTTCTCTTAGCTGGAGGGGATTCATTTGGACTATATCTGAGGGAAGAATTGGAGAGCAGTGGACGGAAAGGGACCAATCAAACGCGCCTGCTGTCTTGTGGTGGGTGTATAGTGGCCTTGTCATTGGCATCCACACAAGAATTGGACTCTGAAGTTTAGCAAACATCTCTTTTTCTCATTTGTTAGTGTCCAATCTCTTTCAATTCATTTATCAAAGCAGCCGCTGACATTATTTCTACCCTCTGTTTTCCTCACTCCTCCATATTTATTCCTGCCCCGGTCTCTTTGGATGTTAAAATCAATGCCAAGTCCATGTTTGCCTATTTGCGTGAAACCTTTCTTCCCCAGGTGTGTCAGAAAGAGCAAACTTCTCCAGAACGGGAGCACAGAGATCAAGTATTTGCAGTCCGAAATGTATGCTTGATATTCCACAGGTCAGTCACAGAGGCCTCTGTTTGGCTGTAAATGACAATTATGTGTTCTTTTCTTCTATTGTGTTGTGATTGTACTTCTATAAAGGACACGCAGATACATAGAGAACCCTTATCCATCGCTATAATACTGGTGGATTTATCCTAGCGGAGCACAAGGACGATAGGCTCCTCGGGCTGTGAATCATTCTGGCCAGCTGACTCTAATCACCAGCTAATTAATAGTTGATGTGCCGGCTTACAAAAACACGACTGCTATTAACCTGTACATGCTATTGATTTAGCCTTGCTTTAGGTGCTTTGGCGGTTACTTCTGGGGAAAGTGAACATAGCAGACGTTCGTATATTCCAGGAATCCAAAGTTAAGAGTGTTAACTGGCGCTCAGACTAGCCCCAAGTACAGTTTGATTGATTAATTGCCCTGCGTCCTGTATTCAACACTTAATCTATAGTTTACTTGACATCTGTGTAAAGGCCATGCCACGGCGAAATTTCATGGCAAAGTTAATTTATTTATGGTGGCAAATTAAATTAAAAAAAAATGTTTTTGTCAAGTTCAACTTTGGTTGTCTCAGCCCCGCAAATGTGTGCCGTTGACCTTTATGTGAACGAAGGGTTCAAAGAGGGCGGAGGGCTACCAGCTTATTAGCTGTGTTGTACCATCCAGTTTTATTTCCAAAAAGAGAGGAATGACTTGCAGACAGGAGTCGATGGCACAAATACATCTTTACTGTTTGAATATATAATCGCATTAGCAACCGAGCTAACAAGCTTGGTCAATGAGGGGTATCGAGCACTTAGCAAGCTCGTTAGCTTGGAGAGAACCAAATGCTAGGAGGGAGTAAACGGTACAGAGAAAATAGAAGGAAGTTCCGGAAGCTGCGCTCCTGTCTGGCTAGCGTGTTGGCGGTTATCTTTCCAGCTACAGTAGTTCACCAACTTGCCCTGCGTCGCTGGAGTCACTAAACTTCTACTACACTAGTAGTATTTCATGATTACATGCGGATAAATTCAGTTGTGCCACTTCCTAGTCCGATAATGACAAATGCGGAACAGACTTGCAGATTTCATAACTGGGTCTAGCTGAAGCGGTTTTTTTTTTTTTTGGGTGAGCAATTCACAGGGGACAGACTTTATCTTTGATTGACACTTCAGTATGTTGGGTAAGGTGTGAAGGAAAAACAACAAACTGCCAAATTCAATGTGTTTCAACTCGCCACTCGTCATAACACTAAAGCGGTCAGTGTTCACCTCACCTTTCATGGATGTGACACACCGGCTCTACTCTGTTTCCATGGGGATGTGTTTGGCAATTGATCCACAGTTCAGAGACATATCACTGAAAATCATGCTGCAATTATTAACGAAGCAAAAAATAAACCTGGTCTACTCCTGCAGTTCATCATTATTTTCATATTCATTAAGTTGTTTGCATGCTATTTTCTCAATTAATTGATTCATTTTTGGAAAATACTCAAATGTCCAAGATCACCTTTTATAATAAAATGTTTTCTTCAACCAAAACCCAAAGAATTTCAATTCACTGTCACATTAGATAACAAGAAGCAGCAAACACTTAGGAATATTTTGCATTTTGCTTGAAAAACAATTCAACTCGTTATCAAAATAGGTGCTGATAAATATTCTGTAGTTCAATAAATTGACTAATTGTTTCAGCTCTATCTTGCTTTAGTGTTGGGGTCAATATATGCTAAAATCACACATTGCAAATGATTCGACCAAGTACAGAAGACTTTAGTGAGCCAACTCTTCACACGAATAATGTCTACCCTTGCTGAATCAACTCCATGCTACTTTTGTTTCACACACTGACAGTTATTTATAGAATATATTATATTAGAGGTCACCGTGCTTTGTGCAGAGCTGAGATTAAAATATTGTCTGACTTTAATAATACAATATCACACCCCAACATACAAAAAATCGAGGTCAACTATTTCGTTTTTGTCCCATTGCAGCACTGGGTCTGTTAAATTGGTAGTCTCGCTGTGTGGTAAACACATCCTCCTTGCACGTATTTAACAGCAGTTCTTAAGGAGTTAAGAAATCTGCGGTTAAGCTTAAACAATCATTATATTAGATAAGTCAGTGCTTTGGCTTTTTGACAACCTAATCTCCAGCTTTTCATCATGAGGCTTTATTTGTTGCTGCTTTTGTTCCGCTTCCTTCATCTGCTCAGTTATATTAATAAATGAGATTTCATAGGAAGACACATTTGCAGTTAAAAAAAAAAACAGAAACACAGAAAAAAAAGAAAAGAAAAAGTCCAAATGAAACCATCTCCTCGACGACACGTGTTTTACAGCTCACTGAGAGGCCGCTGAATTAAGCGTGATGCAAACACTGCAAATTGAATCAATTTGCCTCCTCTAAGTAGATGTGATGCGTGAAGCCTGAACGCTCAAATGAATAAGAGAGAATTTCTGAGTTTAATGATGTTGTTTTTGTCCGTGCATTTCTTTCCCCTCTGCTTGACGAAGGTTCCAGAAGATCAGGCGTAAAGGAGGAAGAGAGATATCAGAACAACAAGGCGGCGTGGAGGCGCGCGCCCATGTCACATGCTCTGAGCACGCCGCAGCCACCGGGAATGAAGTGACAGGTTGTGGTGGAGCGCAGGGACAGAACCAAGAGGTGAGTGGAGCATATTAAACTGATAAGTGGCCATGCGGAACATGGAGGGCACACACAGACACAGGAGCATGACACAATCCAGATGGGTGTGCACATGTTAAGGTACTTTTGCGTGCATGTGACCAAGAACAGGTTTAGAAACTTTTTGACTGTGGGGACCAGTTTTTTAAGAAGAAGAAGGAAGGAATGCAAAAACAGTCATATTAGCAAGAAAATGTGTGAAGGAGAATGTCTTACTTGCATAAATGTGGCCAAACAAGATATTTCTCAGGGTCAAGCCTGTCATCGGTGTTGACGTATTGATCAAGAACAGCCTTCCTTTAGTGCAGACGGTCTGCAACACTTAATGATCAACATGGAACACAAAGCCTCCCAGCATGTGCCGACACACTGACGGGGCTTTGATTAAATCAGCAACTGTGGCAGCATTGTTGATGACAATGATGGTAGCACTAAGGGCACATATCAAAGGAAAGGATCGGCATTAACTTGCCATCAATGCACACATTCTCAAATGGATGTTCATGGATGCTGATGGAGGAAATTGATTTGGGGCGAAAAAACGAAGCGTTTATCATCAAACTGAGCGGCCATTTTACGCAGACTTCCGCAGAACTCATGAATAACTGCTCTCAAGCGTTATGTTTTGCCTGTCAGTCACGGGTGCGCCGCGTTAGCTGTAATACATCTGAATTAAGCGCCTGGTGGCACTTCTGTCACGTACACACCGTCGTAAGCCGTTAAATACATAAATCGGGTTTAAATGAACACACACACCACTTGTCTTGCCTGGTTTGCAGGGTAATTCATCTTCCAACTCCGTGATTCTGTTATGCCGTCAAATTGACAAGTAATCCATTGCTGGTGTCCTTGTTGTCAACATTAAGGTCATTTCTGATTGTCGCATTGAGTGAGCAGACTTGCAGCGCTTTGCAGGGGGTGATGGGAAATACGCCAGGCGAATGTATCAATGCATACTGTATGAGCGAAGTGAGCGGTAGCATGACAACCTGCCAAGGCTACAAAGTGGTAAAACGGTGGGGAAAACGGCATACTTTTCGAGAGCTGTACATGTTTGCAACAAATTCACTTAAAAGACTCTGTAGTCACTTTCACTCTCAGCATCCTCCAAAAGATGATAATCGTCTTTTTTTTTTCTTTTTTGGCAAGTCACCCTGTATTGGCATCTTAAATCCCTCTGTCACAGAGCTGAAAAGGTACAGACCCGTGCAATACCTGTCAGGGGACTGTGCAAAGTGTAGTACATGTTTTTGAACAAGTGCGCTCAGGCTTTAAATGGATTACAGCTCATTATCCCCAATTACTCCTCGGAATAAGCCGGGAAATAGAGAGAAAATCTGACATGGTGGTTTGCTGAAACTGCTTTCAGGAAACCTTCACAGAGGTGCTGCATTGAGCTATAAAAAGATTATTTTCTTCCCCCTTAATTAATACACTTGAAAGGGTTTTCTTTGAGGACGCTGTTCATATTTCGAGGTCAAGATAAGAATCGCAGGTGCTTTGTAAATAAACTTATAAACAATTAATTTCATGGAAACCAAAAACTGATATTACTGCTTACTATAATTGATATAACTCTTCTATTCTTCTATTCGGCTTTTTTCAGTTTTTTTTCTCTTTAATTGTTTTTCCTCTCTAGTTGTTTTACAGCACCTTTTTAATGTTTGTTTTGATAAAGTTTGGTGCAAATGAGTTGCATTTCCGCCGAACACCAACAGAGAATTTGCAGTCGGCTCTAACCTGCCAAACAGCCACAGAGCGAGGAAGCCTTGTACAGCCGTTGTTAGGTTAGAAACAAACAAGTTGAGAGTGCAGAGGTAGAAAGGCAGTAATCTCAAATGCACCTAAGCTGTAACATCTTACGTTGTCTCAGAGTGTTTCGGGTGAATCTAAAAATATCCTTTCTGTGCTCGGCTCGGCTGTCAAAAAGATCATATGCGCTGAAGGGATCACCGAGTGGTTTAGAAACCAAGCAGTTAGCACATTTTATGTGTTGCATGTGTTTTTACTGCTGGAAAGATCATGGGTGCCAGCAAAAGCCGTCTGTTTTCAGGATTATTTGAACAGTCAGCATGCGGACAGGCAACGAAACTCACAGCAGACCTACACATAAACCTGAACGACCACAATGACACATCCTGGAAGTTGATAAGTTGGTATGACTTGGTTGCTTCATGTTTCTGTCCTGCGGCTGCCTTTTAGTTTTTGTCCGTCTCAGTACAGCTTTAATAATTTCCCTGCACACACAATGTTTACACTAAAGTATCCAATTAGCATCGGCTTTTTGCTTACTTTTTTGCTCTTTGGACAGAGCTCGACTAGCTATTTCCACCTGCTGTAAGTTTTACGCTAAACTAAGTTAATTGGCTGCTGGCTGTATGCTAAATATATAGCTGATTTACAGTAGAAGACGGTTAGCTTAAACTAGCATAAAGACTGGAAACGGGGAAAGGGTTAGTCTGGCTTTATCCAAAGTTTAAAAAAAGTTATCCTAGCAACTCTTCTGAAGCTAACTAATTAACACTTCCATTATTTTCCCTTGGACGGAGCCGGGCAACCTGTTTCTCCCTGCTTTTAACCTTTATGCTAAACTAAGCTAATCGTCTGCTGGCTCCACGTTCACATTTAGCATACGATTATACAATAATTCATACTGTAGTCGGAGCAGCAACACACCTGATGCGCCACTGCAGCCTGATTGGTGCTCCGCAGCTGCAGCCAATTGAGAGATAATCATCAAACCCAAGAATGCCGAGGCGGTAGTTGCCTGCATGCCAACTTGTCTATGAGGGAACGGACATGAGAGAACGCGTCTTTACAATTGAAGCTGTGTGTCATCAAGTCACCGTTTGATTTCAATTGGCCTCGACCACGACCGCATGTCAAACTCACATCAGACATAAAGACAACCACATTGTGGTGAGCACATTCTGACTGCCGGATGGGTTATGATGACATAACCTAGACAGCACCAGTAACAGCAACCCCTGGAGCCAAGTTGCGCGCCCCCCTCTCAGCCCACAGTCTGGCTTTACACTCTCTTAACCCGGCCTGACTGAAATCTATCCAATGATTCACCCAATCAGAGTTATTTTGCAAAGCCCCTCAGGCTGTGTGTTTGTGTCTTCTCCACTCCACAGTAGGTGAAAGCGAAGCATGCATTTCAAACAGAAATTCTCATATGTAGACGTCATATCACAGCAAATTGTGGTTCACTTTATTGATACGCAGAAGCATTGCCCCATCTCTTATCTGAAATAGGTTTCATATCATGCAAACAGAGAAATCCAAGATGTGTTTTCACCCCTTAACAAGGGAGATGACAGAAATTGTCAATTCTCTCACCTGTAATAGTTTTCTGTGGGAATCGCTGGTGCTCTTTTTACTCGAAAATTTTCAACAAAAAAAAGAAACACATCTGCTCTGCCATTATCATCCATCTGCCTTAGCCATTACTCTCTGCTCTCTTTCTAAGAATTTTTGTCCTCTTAACCCGCAGCATGTAGTAACTGCCATCCGCCGCGCCAATGAGCCATGTAGTAAAACCGCCGGTCTCTATATCTATGTAGGCTAATCTCAGAGCCGTCACGGCGGCCATTACAAAGGGAAATGGTGCTTTATTTGGTGCGGCTGTGGAGGAGGGATGGGAAAATGAGTGGGAGGGCACTTCTAAGGATGTCATTTGGAAAACCCCTCACCTTCACGACGCATAGTCGTTGAGGCGTAGGTGGTGGGTGGGCTGCTGGTGACAAGGTGTGATGAATATATGCTAGATATTAATGTTAAACCTTTTCATCATTCCCAGTTTACCGTAGCACTTTCTAGCTTTACTTACAGTATGTAGTCTGGCTGTAAGACTCCCCCCGGCTGACAGCTGACAGCTGTGGCATGAGCCAGGGAAACCCAAGGGAGGAGAGGAGATGCCTTTTAAAATCTGACGCGCCGCTTAGCCACGGAGTCACTCTGGTATCCTGCTGCGCCCCTTCAAAAGCACCACGGAGCTGTTTTTCTAGTGGAAACCAGCATATTGTGCAAAGCCCCATGTGAAATGTTAAGCGAGCTTGCATACATTGATATCGTCTCTCCATTGTGATGCCGTGGTGGGAATAATGAGCAGTCAACATGTGCGTGTCCACCTCTGCCCAGTAACGATACGCATTGCTTAACATTTCCACAGATTAATCTCACGAGCTCTGTGTGGGTGTTTCTTTAAAAGACTTCATTTACAAAGTTTTGGAAGTTCTAAAAGTCAGGCAGTGCCTTTATTTCCTGTTATCTCATTAAAATGAGGACACAGTCCAACGGAACAAAGCTATTGATGAGAACAATTGATTGGACTCTGGGAAGTGACAAAAGACTGGAATTCAACATCCCTTCAACGATCTCGATACTGTCACCGCACAGTCAAAGCAGCACATCCCGGCCCCCGCTGTGAATCCCGCACTCCCAGCGCTAATATTTACCTCCCCAATAAAAGTCGCTGTTGTGCGGCTCGCTCTAAATCAGGGGCCTGCTTCTGTCACTGATGACAAGAGGAAAATATAAAGCGTCTCTCACAGTGATGGAGAGCTCCCGAAGCTTTTATTAGCTGGGTGGAAGAGACAGCCCTCATAAGGGCCTGGTGTATGAATCCAACAGTGCGTGAAGCTGTACAATCTGTTTCTGGCTCTTTTTGTACTGTTATTAAGCCAATTAAATACTTAAGACAAATAATAATTAACACAGATTAACATTTCGGATGGATGATGATTTCATATGCTGATATGGAGGTTTGAAATGCACATGCATCGCTTAATAACGTAGCTGTGTACTTTCAACTGAAACCATTAGTCCAAGAGTAATTGCAGTTAACACATCCTCAACTTCTGTAACGTTGTGTATTTATAGTTGAAAAACAATATGCAGGCAGGTTGCCAGCTAAAATAACTCAGGTATTTGATTTCATTGCACAACGTTACTTAGCTTAGCTTATTTGATTTAAGTGATTTGAAGCTAGCTATTAGTCACTATTTGATTATAGAACTGTCATTCCTCATCTCCCACCTCGTTACTTCAGGAGGTGGAGGACAAAGTATGAATGAAAGAGTGACCACAGACACACACTTTTTAAACTGTAAATAAGGGATTTGCCAACTGATATGCTCACCCCCCCCCCCTCCAACTCACACTGCACTAGAGGAACCCACTGGCAATTATAAACTATTTATTCATTTATTACTGAATATTTCTTCTTTACAAAATTGTGTGTTGCTTGCAGACAAATTGCACTTTTATGCATGTTCGTCTGACCTGCTGATCAAAGGACTCACGCTCGACCAGCATTTAATTGGAATCAAATTTATTAGATGTGTACCTGCTAAATAATATCTCTATTCAACCTATAATTAGTGCCAAATTACATGTTGCTTTTCAAAAACCTTCATAGGAATAAATTAGGGAAATTAATATAAATTCGCGAACCCGTAAAATGTCTACCAGATAAGCCTCATTAAAAAAAAAACATTTTACAGGAAAGATTTGACATTTGACATACAAATACTCCAAAATGTTTATTTTTCTCCAACATATCATACGAGACATTTAACACAGGGACACGTTGAAAGAACTTGCAAATGTATATTTTACCGCACCGTCTTTAATAATTCAATCTGACAACACTTCTATGAGTGCATTAAGCCTTCAGCATATCGTTGTCACAAGGTTCACTTTTGCTTACCTTCTGCTACTGCAAGTGCATGCATATGTCTCGGAGTACAACGCTTGATTTGCATTACAGCGGAACGCAAAGCACTCAACGCCGTGTGTCGTACTCAACATCTGCATCCGACCGATATGTCAGACGGAGGCCAGAGTGTTGAAACGCATGCGGAGTGTGAAAATGTCGGGTAAACTTTTTATGGCCCGCGCTAATGTGGTTTTCCGACGAGAGGAGAGACGGAGAGAGAGAGAGAGAGAGAGATGTACAGTAGCCAGCAGCGAAGAGTAGCTGCTGCCAAATGCACCGAGGGCTAGACGAAGACGAGCCCTTGCCATCTGGGCCGCTCGAGGCGAGGCTGAAAACAACTCCATCTCCATCACTGGCTTTCCGGCTCACATTCGCACATCGGTTTTATTTTCCCTCTTGCTCTTTTGGCCTCTCATCCCATTTAAAGCATCCCATCTTGACATCCCGTGTCTTTCTCAAGCTGTCTTCTCGCTCACACTTGGCTCTTTGAAATTATCCCCCCTTCTTCTTCCTCCTCCTCCTCTCTCCCCCTCTCATGGATTTATCACTCTTAATTATCTTAACTAGCCCGCTTCATACTCGCCTTGTATCTAGCATATTTAATCTAGGATTCAGCAGGGCTATTAGTTACACTCAACATGCAGAGGCTAATTGATTTAAGGAAGCAAGATTTGCTTGTTGGTGCTGATGGGTTTAACTAAAAGCTAATATAGGAGGGTGGAGAGCAGAAATGGATGGATAGAAGTGAAATGAAATGCTCGTGCAGCAGAGGGGGACGTTCTGCTGTCTTTGTAAACTCTAAATTTTGTTCACACGCTTTGATGTCGAATTCAGTTTGTTTCGACTTTTGCCCGAGCTTGGGGGAGACGTAGCACAGTGCATGGAAATAAGGATTCAACTATTTTAATGGCTTGCAGTCTCTTCTGATACAAGTGGGAATATATTTTCTTTGCCTGATTTACATGTCATAACTGTGGTTAGGGTAAATATTTTCGGTTGGTGGGGAAACGGAGCGGCGGAACAGATGTCTGTTTAAATGTCATGTTTGTCGCCGAGGATGTGCTGACATTTCCGAACCCAGACTTTCACCTCTCGGATTCGTTCGCTGTGAGTCATTACCAGAATCAGGTTGAGTCAGAGCTGCTGTTGTGAATAAATATCATCTAATTGATAGCTGACCTCTCACATTAACGAGCAAATGCGACCAAACCGACCGCACGCCAATAAGACTTAACTACGTTTGTGTGCGCATCCGAATTGTTGCGTCCATGTTTGTTTTTAGCTCCCTTCTGCGTGCATGCGTGTGACTCCTGCTGCATATGCAGTTAGGGCGGCTGGTGGCCACGGATATTGATAATGGCATCGGGGACACTCAGCTTCTTGTCTTATTAATCACACCAGGCTGAGCAGTGACCTTTCTCCGAGCCCACTGCTTTGGGCCGAGCCAGATCCCCTGCCTCTGCCGCCCCCCCTTGGGAGCAGCAGGCTGACATCACTCACCCTGTGTCCGCTAATGTCAGCCCCGAGCCTGGCCGCAGAGGCTCACCGGCCCTGCCTGGCGCCCCGGACACAGCCTTGGATGACAGAGACATTGATCACTCAGGAAGCTCAGGTTGTCTGGGGGGGGGGTTTGATACAACACAAATTGAGACGGGTGAGCCTAATTAGACTTCACATCTGGGCCTAATGAGCAAATCAAGACCCATCATTGATCAAGGATCAACTGGCCTTGAGCTGTTCTCTGATTGGTTAAGAGCTGCACACGCGCCATAAACTCCCGGCTTACGCTTTTTACACACACTGTTTGTTTAAAAGAAAACACGACGACTGGATACATTATGGATCATTAAGTAAAACAAATAATTGGACGATGAACTCAATAATGTTTACGTCATGGAGATACGGACATTGTTTAGGCAGTAAAAACTGTGAATATGCACAAAGATGACCACTTTGCTTATAACAAGTAATAAAATAGTCATGTCTAGAGCTGAAACACTGAAAAAGAGGCACTCATATTTGACAAATTAACAGCAAATGTGATTAATTTGATGCTCTATATCTAGGCTAATAATAATTTGTGCTTCATCATGATGATGCATTGTCGATATCAATATAATGGTCTATAATAAGGGCTTTCAATTAATGGACTCAAGGATTCAAAGGATTTCAAAGTAATACGTGTATAGGTAAATGCCATGTGGCCTGCCTCTAACTTGTGCTAAAAGACTACCGTGAAAAATAAAGATATGAAAAATGTACATGTGCAAATATGCAATGTACAAAAATGATAGAGCAAAACAAATAGTAAATCCATTTAGAGTTGTTATTAAAGATATTCAAGAAAGTATTCCCGATGCCGAGCTGTTGTTCTTAAAGGGACAGTTCACCCCAAAATTCATATTTTCCTCTTACTATTTATCAATTTAGATTGTCTTGGAGTGACTTTTGGAGGTATCGGCCATAGAGATGTCTGCCTTTTCTGGAATATGTCTCGATTTTGTCTGGGGAGGGATCCGTCGGAATGTATACTGGAGTTGGTTTTATAAAAAGAAGCTGTGAGGCTTCGATAGGGCCTTGGGAGTGTGCTGGATTATTTTCCCTTTTTTTTTTTTTCGCAAAGTGGTGTTTGAAATAGATGCTGTGTCTTTATGTTAAAATGTATTTGATGTAAAATCGTCAGTTGCACAGAAAACCTTGAAGCTTGAATCATATAACTACATTGTCAAAATGACAGTAAGAGCTATACCTATTTTCTGGTTTCTTCTATATTTCACGGACCTGCTGACTTTTTGGTGCAAAGACACAGTGGAACATTGTGTGACATTGTCTGGTCAATAGATTCTTTTGTATGTCTGCTTGTTGGCAGCTGCACCAGGAACCCGGGAGACTGAGGCCTAAGGGATTCCCTTTAACATCCAGGAACATCCCGTCTGGCTGATCAGGATAGAAGAGGCATATGCAGAAACACGAGCCGCAGCAACATGGGACCGCTGTTGGCCGTGGGATCTAATATTTGGATGCACTAGGCCTCCCATTAAATTCAGCACATTTTTAGTTATTTCTTGGCACCCTCCGTATACTCTGCTTGCGCTATGCTCTTTGAGAAATCCATAAAAACTCAGGACACATTGTTTGTGAAGTTGTCAGGGATTGTCAAATTACCTTTAATTGTATTTGATGATTTTGGCACTTCTTAGCATACAGATGTCTTGCCAGACATGAAAGCAATGGGGAGTGCCATGTCGTGCTGCAGTGTTTGTTGTGCGCCAGAGAAAGAAAAGGACTTTTCATTTTATACTTTTTGTTGCAACCTTTTATTTATGCGCTGATGTCAGTACCGGCTATATTGTCTAGAGAGAACTGTCCGACCAGCTCCGGAGGAAATGGAAACAAACCAAAAAAACCCACGCACATTAAAGAAGACATCAAAGTGTATACGTTGATGAGGGTTGCAGCAGCAGCACAGGGGCACCAACAGTAGGCGAAATAATCTAATTCAAATTATTCAAGGATAAAAGGGTGAGAAGGAAGATTGCAAATCAGCAGTTATATTTGTGGCGCACGCTGTACTTGGGCTTTCCACACAACTTTCAATAAACATATTTCATAACAACCCGCAGTTGGCACCTTATTCTGATCCGGTAATGAGGACGATGTCTTTTTTATTGTTGATTTGGTCCCCGGAGAAGAAATGAGTTCCGTTTCGTGATAATGACTGCCAGGGATTCACCCTGATGACTTTGTCTTGTTTCTGTTAATAAACTTTTTCTGTGTGAATTTATGGCTATCATTATCAGAGAAGGAGCGGATTGTCATCAGCTGATAAAAGACTTCATTACTAGAATGAATGTTGGCCCATCAAATGGGTCTGTCCTTTGTAGCTCTAGACCTGTGTGGTATTATTCACACAGGTATGTGGTATTATTTGGCCGTTCTTTTGGTTGACTGTTATTCTTCCATTCATAAAACATCTTTAAAGCCTTCACAATATTGTATTTATTTTTCTGTCCGTGCTTGTTTGCTCGTGCGCGACCGCAGGCTTTTGTTCAGACAAAAAAAAAGCACACACAACCCGAACGGGTCGAGTGCGTGTGGTCCGTTGTCTGCTGGCGAGTGTTTAGAGAACAGATTTCTTCAACGTCGACGGCACCAAAGCAATACAGATTTGGCAATTAACCTTGATGTCACTGTAATTACCAAGTCACTTTAGTAAAATGAATTAATTTCCCAAATGGACTCCGAAACAGAATTACCTCCTCTCTTCCTGAAGGGAGCCAATATGGCGTCTGATAATTAGGGGGAGAAAAAGTGAGCCGCTGCCATATTCCTGTCTCTCATTGTGTGTATTCTGTGTAATCTGCCACAGGGGTGGGTGGGGGGGAGCCACTGATCTGCCTGTCGCTCCCATGGCTTCCTCCGGGTTCACACTGTTGCGCCACTCGTCGGTTCATTTTTCAGCTCGCCGCGCGTTGAGCTGCGTGGTTCTTGCCTCTTCCTCCAAGCTCTTCGTCTTCTATCCCCGTCGCCCTCATTATTCATACGACAGCCGCATTGCCCTGTGTGTGTGTGTGTGTGTGTGTGTGTGTGTGTGTCCCAAGTTTTTTTTTTTCATGTGAGTCACGTGGTACAACAAGTGGTAACCACTCTTCCCGTTCACCTTGAAGGATGCCACGCACACATCGGGGAGGAAGGGAGGCAGACTTTCCACGGCTCGCTTCCTGAGGTCTTAATCTCCAATCCCCCACTAAGGGCTGAGGTGTCTGTCAAGCCTTCTATGCCGCTTCAATTAGTATGTCAATTTTTAATAAAATGGTTTTAAGCTTCGCGGGATTTCTTCGGTGGTGCCAAATAAGCAATGGTTGCCTTTGCCAGGCTGCAAATAAGGTAATTGTAAGTACTGAGCTTTAGTTCCCTCATGTGTATCCCTCCATGGCTGGGCTCCACTGGAGCATCAATCATATTAGAACATAATTATATGTATAACCTCATTAGATTCATAATTGATGTTTTGTTTAATATTTAAGATAATTTAGATGCTTATTAGATTATTTATTAAAGATTATGAATTACTTTCAAAACATTTATTTTTTAATATCTATTGTGCACTGGGGCGGGGCGGGGCGGGGAGGGCCCCCCCCAGGCTCCCCCTTTCAGGCCCAAAACTCTGCTATTTCTAGATATAGTGAACAATTGCTGTTGTATATGAAGTGTTGGTGCAGGCAGAACACGCCTGCATCTACTGCCTCATTCATGCTTTACAATCATTGACTTATTCACAGCTGTTTGGCTATCAGCTGACCAGCAACGTCCAATCACGTACTTGCATGCGGAGCCACCGTAACCAGACATTTCCCGTTCCATCTTTTGTGTTAAGGGGATAGTTTGGGTGTTTTTGATGTGGGGTTCTTCTATGAGGTACGTCAACTAAACTAGAAGGTGGTCGGCACTGCTCCAGTTTGGAGAAACATACAGAAGTTACCGTTTGGAAACAAAGCAATGCTGGGGAGGAAGGGGCCAGCAGCAAATTGTATTTTAGCCACCAAAAAGAAAAGCCCTCCGAAAAAAATATGTTTAAGTGTACGATGTATTTGTGGTATATTAACAAAGAAACCTGCTTCTGGACATTCCTCCACCGCCCCAAACTCCAGTGTATGCTCCATTAATATGGTATGTTGAAACTAAAGTTTGTGTTTATTAAGGCTACCCCAGTAGAATCCTTGATGTTTGGATACTTGGAGCCTGTTGAAAGATCAGAGCCTCTAATATTAGCTCAAATTTACAGTACATGTCATCTTCATGTTGACCAGGATTATAATTTATTACTGGCTTCATTCCCAACCAATTTGCTTTTAAGGCCCAACAATGTATTTGAAGTACCCACCCACCCCCAGGTCCAGGTCTGCTGCCATGTCTCTTCTATAATGATGTAGCTGAAATTTGTCTATTCCTGTTGTCAGCAACAGGAATAGACAATGACTCCGGTCATTAACGTTAATAGGCAGAGCTGCTTCGAACCGTTTAGTAATATCCTGAAGGTTTTGTTTATTCTTTTAATCATGGGTTTGTACAACATGTTTTGTACAATATGTCAACATATGTCTTATTAGCTTTTCTGAAGAACGCGTCTTCAAACAGCTTGCTCTCGGTATAATGAGCGAATCTGGGTGGCCAGCCACCGTTGGAACGAAAGGCTTGACTTCTCTTCACGTACGTTACATATAATATGACAGTGGACAGGACACAGCCAGCGGGAAGAGTCGAGTCAATTAGGCGTGAATACAAACCTTTCAGCCTGCATTTGACTAAAAAAGAAGAGAGAAACCATGTTAAGCGAGTCTTGACCAAAGTCAGGGAAGACCCTTCCCCGCGCTCCACATCATTAGCTGGCAGTGTTTCGCCCCTGGTTCTGAGCCACGCTCGTATATGCTGCCTAACCCTGGTGGCATAGACGGACTAATTGCTCTTGAAATTGTCCAAAGAAGATGAACCGTGAACGCATTTGAGTGCGTGCGCACGTGGCCGTGTGTGTGTGCGGTCGTGTCGTTGTTCTTCATGGCCGTGGCCGAGCTGGTCCTGGCATGTCCAGTCATTTCTAATAGGCTCAGTTGCCAGCTAGCTGTGTGTGTGTGTGTGTGTGTGTGTGTGTGTGTGTGTGTGTGTGTGTGTGTGTGTGTGTGTGTGTGTGTGTGTGTGTGTGTGTGTGTGTGTGTGTGTGTGTGTGTGTGTGTGTGTGTGTGTGTGTGTGTGTGTGTGTGTGTGTGTGTGTGTAGAGCCAGTGAAGAGTTCAGAGCATAGGGGGAGGTCAAGGCAGAGACAGATGTGAGAACAGGCTCCCTGACAAGAACCCCCATCACAAGCCTCTGATGTCCATGCTGCCCTCCCTGTGTGACTCAGGTCACTTCACGCCGTGGGAGTGTGTTCATGTACCTGAAGGTGTGTGTCTGTCTCTGTGCAGTGTCACTCAGAGGCTGTGGGGAGTTCAGGGGGACATCGGTCTTTGTAGTGTTACTGAGCACAGAAAGGGAGAGACAGTGAAACAGCAGGACAGGAGCCAGCATGTGAATTAATTTACATCTGACGTGTGCGCATGTGCGTGGGGGGGGGGGGGGGCGTGATTGGGCGCTTCCAACCGTGGACATGCGCGAGCGAGGATATTTGTTGGCAGGAAAAGGTCAGCGACATCTGCGACATTATCCCTCAAGTGCACGGGGTCCATGCACTTAAAACAGGAAGTTGCCGTCTCCTTCCGTTCAGGAGACAAGGTCACATATCCACATTTACATTCACAGGATGTTTATGTATTCCACAGGGTCATGATGTCACAGTTGGCACATCAGCCATATATTTGTATAGACTTTTGACTACAGTGTAAAGCGCTCACAGGATTTAACCCCCCCCCCTTAAAACATTAAACTGCCCCCAGTAAAGTCCAGGGCAGAATCAGAGCTTCTTATTTTTTGGTTTTACACGCTTGTATCAACATTTCTTTTCTGAGTTGTGGCTCTTGACTGGTAAATGTGCATCGTAAACCTGTGTCTGTAAACAAAGGCTTGTTCGAAGGGGAAAAACATATATATATATATTATTTTGTAGCACTTACTGGGTTTACAATCTTTGACAGTAACTTTGTATTGTCCCCCTTTGATGGAGCACCATGTGACTGTGACTCCCCCCTAGAAAAGGACTGCTTGTTCCACCACCAAATCTTGGCTTTAAAAAATAAAATCTCTCCTGAAGATACTTTCTGCTGTGTGAAGATAGTATCAAGGCATCGAAACTAATTTCACGGTTTAAACCAGCATGATGTTCATTATTAATGAGACTCAATGATAGTATGAATGTAATTTTTTCTTCTTCTTGATTGCTCTCTTTCCATTGAAGAACAAAGGCAGAATCTGTTACACAGAGTGTATTATCTTCACCATGCATTGGTACAGCGTGTGCAGTTATCACAGTCATTAAAACTGCTCTTGCTTCTGCCTTATCTTGTTGCTAAAAAGAATATACATGCTGGATACATCACTTATCTTTACATGTTATTTTAAAACCAAGTACATTTCAAACACAATTGAAGCCACGACACATTTATTTCTACTTCAAAAATCTGAAGATGCAAAGAAACCCAGCAGCAATCACAAGCATGAAGGGACCATATGCATTTGACTGTGAAATATTGAGGGAGACTGCAGTGTATTCTCCACAAGCGGCACCCTCTGTGGCTGAAAAAATGAAGCCAACTCGGGAAGTGCCAAAAGCTGCAGTTCATTAAATGGCCACTCGAGGCTGGCTCCAAAAGCGAGTCAAGCTATGTTAATGCTCGCGCTGGGGGCCGAATAGCGAGAGCCTCTGCAGACGGCACACGAACTCCGAGCATGAACACTTTTTTTAAACGCTGCATTATTCTCCCTCTGCCAGAGGGCATACAAGCAAAATAAACTGTGACCAATCAAAAAGACAAGTGTAATCCATAGATACGCCCATAGACTGTAGATGTAACCGGCAAAAGCCATAAACCAACCTCCACAATGCCAAAGAGGGATTTTAATAATCTGTAAACCCATATCTCATATTCATGGTCTACTTCATTGCCTTTGTACAAGCCCTGTAATGAAAGAAGTCAAGTATTACATGAATTATAAAGAAACATAGGTTGATTTGCATCGCAAAATATATACTCAAATGAAGATTTTTAAGACCACCTGTTTCGAAAGCATACTTACTATAATCCCTAGACATGTAAATAGTGCTTTTTCAGTTAACTATTTGCGACAGTAATGTGATCGTGTCGCGCGCGCCAAGATACAAAAATTCAGAGGTGCACGACCAAGCGCCGCGACCACTACGACGAGTATAAACTAAGCTTCAGTCCCCATAGACCCCCATGTTCAAAGACCAACTTTACAGCAGAAATAAGCTTGTTTTCTGCCTGCTCTAACTGTTAGGCCTCTATAACAAATTGTCTCATTTATGACAACTGTACGAGGGTTGACTGTTTATATATTTCATAATATAATTTGTGGCCACTTTGAGTGACAGGTGGGTATCATCACAGCTGCTAGCTGTCGGCTAGGTGTCACGTCGGCTAATTCAATATAATATAATAATACTATCTCTAGCATGGTTTTAGCATGATGTATAACTGAGAGATGTATGTGTTTAAGATGACACTGTCACTTTGCATCTCCCAAATACCAAACTCTTTTGGTATTTTTGTTTTGCTATCATGTCACACACACACACACACACACACACACACACACACACACATACTGTTTACTTCAAAGTAGCAATAATCCCGCAAAGACTCACGTCAGTGTGATTAACTAGCACAAATAGCTAATTCAAACAGTTCCCATGTGAACAAACACGGACAGAATGCATTGTTTCAAAGAGAAAAGGCACATGCATAATTAATTACTGTAAATAAAGGCTGTGACTCCAATTATATTTGCTAAAAAATAGATCAAATAGAAAATAAATTGTGTCAACGTGTCACACATTTTGGCTTAGAAGGCAAACTGGATAATAAATAGATACAGGTAGTAACTCCGAAACAAAGCTTCCCATCAAATAAATGACTTATTTATGTGCTCCTGTGTGTGTGTGTGAGTGTGTGTGTGTGTGCGTGTGCGTGTGCGTGCATGCTGTGCTCTTGAGGGAGACAGATGGGACAGACCTCCACCACCCCACACTACTTTCTCTCTGCATGACTTCTCACCACAGTCTGTGGGTTGTTCTAGTGCCAGAGCATCACACAGACACACACACACTGGAGCTCATGTGACAACAGCCACTGTTTCATTAATCATCTGTATGTGTAAATTAGGCATGAAAAAATGAGTATTTGGAGCATAAAGCCTTGGACATGCTGTCCTTTGCTGTGTTCTGCGGTAATAAATTGGATGATGGAGTGAAGTTAACGAGCTGCTGTCCTGGTCTGTCTTTGATCACAGCAACCTAACTAAAGTTTAAATGACACCATGGCATATATATTTAGATTATTTGCCCTCTGTTTGTTCCTGACGGTTTTAACTTCCAGTGGACAAAATCCATCTCTGCAGTCTTAAATACTGTGTTTCTCCATAGCATATATATATGTATATATATATACATAAACAATTTTTAGAATCAGTGAATTTGCAGGTTCAGACGATATTATCAACTGTAACTCAAGTCTCCACTTACTGCGCAAAAGAAACTGCAGATTTTTTGTCTTGCCAGAAGGTCCACTTCTCACCATCCCTCTTTTTTATTTCACTCATTTACATATTCACACCTTTTCTCTCTTTCATAATCACAATTGTGTGAGCAGGATTAAAAGACTTTCTAAATGCTGTGTTTTCCCCCCAAAGATTAACAATCCACCGAGCGGCTTATTAGAGCAATTCATCAAATCAGCGGGCAGTGCTGATTAAATCAACTTGGTAATAAATGGAATGATCTAAAGCCTTCTGACGCCCAGAGTCCTCGTGGCCCACCTGCCCGATTAGGAGGCAATTTATCCCGTTCCTTTCCAAAGAGTCTTGCACTTTAATTGTGGGAAAGATGTGAATGTCATTCCGTTTGCCTGATGGCAGAAACTGCAGTATCTTGATGAAGGATCTCTGCGCAATACTTTGGCTCCGTGATGAGAAAAAAACCCCTTCCTGTAACCCAGTGGCATCGCCAGGCCCAGTTTGTCAGGCCTTACCTTGCTAAATTTATGGTATGTCCCTAAATAATTGATTTTACCTCTTCTGACTGATTTATAATGCAAGGCAATGATACAGACTCCAAAATCCCTCCACAAAAGTGATAAGTGCATGTGCTAGGACCCAACGGATACTGCCATGCTGCAAAATGTGTGACCTTTTTTCCCCCAAGATGGTGAGAAATGCTGAGTTGACTTTTTTTTTTTTTCAGTGTGCATTGGTACACCAAAACTGTGCTACATACGGTTTATTGCAGCTAAAACAAGAGCCATGGACAGAAACGTTTGATGAACACTGACAATTAAAAGCCAAATACCTATAAATATATTTCTTACATATTTTAAGTCTGTTACATTACTCTTTCCCTACCTAATGAAAATCATAGTGGTAATAATCACTTAATTATTTTTGTTGAGTTAAATAACCTAAACAGTATCCTAAACCAACCAACCATCCAACCGTACTAACACATAACCAATGATAACAACACAAAACCAACCACATCAATACAGAACCAACATAAAAACAACCATATCAACACAAACCAACATAAAAACAACCATACCATCACAAAATCAACTGTACCAGAACAAAGTCCAATCATATCAACACAAAACCAACAATATCAGCACAAAACCAACATAAAATCAACCCTACCAACACAACACAAACACGAATTCATCATAAAACCATCCATATCAACACAAAACCAACCCTACTAACACAACACCAGCATGAAATCAACTTTAACAGCACAATAACAACTTCAAATTCAACATAAAACCAAAGATACCACCACAGCACCAACATAAAACCAACCATACCATCACAAAACCAACATAAAACTAACAAACTATATGATTTCGGCTTAGTCCACAAAATGCTTTACAAAAAAAAAGGTCTGGTAATGTTAACTCTTTGTCATAAAGTCACCCTCTCCAGTGGACAGGAAGAAACTACAAACCTTTGATGGGGAGGAGACGGAAAAACAAACACTGGAAAGGATCACAAAAGCTGATTCCCTTTATGGGCTGGACTAAAAGTAAAAAATGTTTCATTTGTCAAAGGTCACACAATTGACATATGCCCTGTAGTGGCGCCTTGTCTTTGATTCATTTCACATTGTTTACCACATAATCAGCCTCTCAACTGACTAAATGAGTTGCTCATGTAGATGAGCTGGCCCACAGGGGAATACTTATGCTAATGCACATGCATGTCAGTCTCTGCGTTTGTACTTGTGTGCACGATCAAGTATTTGTGCGTGTGTTTGATACCTGCCGCGAGCGTGCTTGCTCTGTCCCACCTTTGTGTGATTGTGTATCAGTATGCAGAGAAGTGAAAGTGGAGAATGTTGGCGAAAGCAACTCTCGGCAAGCATCAGATGGCTCGTGATGAATAGTCAATTAACTATAAACTTGTTCCAGGAATGACCAGTGAATGAGGGAGGACAGGGTGGCTGTTAGGGGGAAAAAAAGGCATCCATTATCTAGCAGCTAATTATCTAGCCACTGCCATTTCCATCCTCGAGATAGCTATGTGATTAAAGGGTTTGGTCAATCAAATAGATAACGGGGATTAGAATTGGGAGGACGGGAGAGGGAGAGGAAGAGGGAAAGCAACAAAATGAGCCAGAGGAGATGTGGCTGCTAGAGGCTCACTTTTATCTCGTGTTTTACCTTTTTAACAACAAATACAAGAACTGTGCCGTTGCAATTTCTACTTTTATCCACTGTTATTTCCCCGATACAGTGCATGTGCTTTGATTTCAAGTACCAGCAGGCATATATGCTTTATATACAAAGTGCTTCTTAATTTACTTATAAAGCTTTAAATCATAACAGAAGTTATCTCAAGACACTTTTCAAATAGAGCAGGTTTAGACAGTACTCTGTGATTTACAAAGAGACAACATTTTCCTAATTAGCAAGCGCTGTGGTGACAGTTGGCAAGAACAAAAACTCTCCTTTAATGGGTAGAAGCCTTGGGCAGAACCTGGCACTAATCACTCAATTATATTCTCAGTAATCAAAATACACCCACCACGTATTAGCTAAGTTTCAATGCATATCACAGTACTACAAATACAGATCAATGCATCCTGTATTATGCTACAGACACATTTGGGTCAATAATCAAAAAACACCCAGTGCTAGTTGCTTCTGGTTGTACCACAACTCTATAGTCAGCTTTTCATTCCAACAGAACTTCCAGAAAATCGGCAAAAGAAAATGTTAATTAATGCACCTTTCATCACACTACTGGTATGAGAATATTACGAGTTGGTGGCTCTGATTCTCCTGTCAGGTGCCATTAAAATACTGCAGAAGAAGAAGAGGGTACAATGAGCTGACTTCATTAAAACAGCGCCAGTCAAACCTCAAAAGATGGAAACAATTCCATGATTTTCTTCTTTTCTTTTTTTTTTTTTGGTATGCACAAATTAAAACTGCGAATAAAGAACAGGTGAATTAAAACGCACTTTATAATTTCAACAAGATTGAGAAAGAGCGAACATGGGACGCGAGAGCCGAATATAAATATTATCACGCGGAGAATGAGTGTGTGAACGTGTGTGCTTGTGTGTGAGATGGAGCCTCTCTGATCACTTGGCAGCTCAGGGAGGCTGATTTAATCTCCGCTCAGCGGGGCTATGTGATTGGTTAGTCCCCGGAGGGCTTCATCCAATGGGGACATGAAAGGTCAGATTAGAATTTAAATTGTGTGACAACCAACCAAGACATCAGCTTCACACAACAAACACAGTCTCCCCCCCCACACACACTCATGTATAAAACACAGTGTACATGTAGGGAACCACCCAGACAGAGAGCATGAAATATTAATGACCAGTATCACACCTATTACACACAAACAATGAAATACTCTTTGCTGGAGGGAATACAATGGTTTGTCTGGGGGAGAATTGCGATGAGAGGAATGTGAATAATCCGCAGGGGGGGGGACACAACACCCTATACATAAACACTGTCCTTTCCCCATAGGACATTAATAGAGACATTCAACTTCACTGGGGGGGGGCAATTATGTTTATCTCATTTACAATTATATAATGACGAGGAAAATGAACTGCTGCGACAACTGTTGGAATCAGTCTTACTGGGCAAAGTCACACATTGATCATTACA
Source organism: Anarhichas minor (assembly GCF_050575085.1). Lineage (NCBI taxonomy): Eukaryota > Metazoa > Chordata > Actinopteri > Perciformes > Anarhichadidae > Anarhichas > Anarhichas minor. The sequence continues at coordinate 542,299 of NW_027466491.1, forward strand.
AATAACATTGAAAATTTACTGCAAATATTTGCATATTTTATGCCCAGATATCACGCGCACAAAGCCAAGTCACTAGTCTGTGGTTCGATGGACAATAGAAGAGAAAGAGGTTTACCGTAGACGAGTGCACTCATCCTTTAAATTAGCATACAGTGCTTTTAATGAGGCAGTTTGTATTTTAATCTGATATATTTGTGTTTTGATTTATTGCAGTTTGTAAGCGGACGAGCGTCGGTGGCGGACACCGAAATGTTACTTTGGTGAAAAGGGGGGAATTCAAAGCGTGTAGATTAACATAGAGAAGATGGTTCTCTCTTTGGCCGGCCTACCTCTTGATTCTGACTCATTGTATTGATGAAGAAAGTCCGACACAGGAAATAAACCAGAAAAGTGGTACGCTGATTCTTGCTGATTCTTTCCCTCTGATGCTGCAGCCCATGTGTCCCTGAGAAATGAGTCTGAAGTGGATGATTGATCACCAAACCATACCTTAACCAAATGCTTTAGTTGCCTGCCATACCCTGAATGTTCTCTATATGATATTCAGAGCATTAACATTGCATCAAAAAATCAATTAGCTATTTAAGGATAGAGTGGAGTAATCGCTCTCCCTCTGTTTGTGTTGTAACACAAGCTTCTCTTTGCTTTGTTGACATAGCAGGCAAAGGGATATGCTCTGAATTTCGTATTGAGCACCTTTAAAACCCGGAAGAGCGTCTTATCGTAAAATGAGAATACAGCTGGTCCACCTGGAGTGAGCCTTGGTCAAAGTTGTCGCTAGCTTCGGGGCTAACCCCCTCCACTTCAATCAGCAGGTGGCAAGCATAACACGGGGATCACCGACACACGGCCCTAAACTGTACACACACTGCACTGCTACGTTCACAGCTATAACGTTACTGCTAACTTCACCGTCACACACACTCACTCTCTCTCTCTCTCTCTCTCTCGATTTCACACAGCGGTTACTGACACATCGGCTGGCGGAATGAAGATGATGTGTGAGTTCTGGTGGCAGACTGGCAGTTGAATAGAATTGAATAGAATATCCCCAAACAGGGGCAAAGGCATTTCCTTTTTTTTTTTTTTACTAGTCCTGTAACGTTATCCCCACCACTCATAGACTTTCATCAAGTCATCCATCTTTCTCAGCTCAGCAGCTCCTTCCACCAGTAGAGGCTGACTGGCACGTGCTGTGCACTACAATACATCACATCAATACAGCACCTGGGAAGTCTGTATTTGTGACCATAACGCCTGGATTTCAAGATATCCTGGTGTACTGTAATACCACCCAAGCCTAAATTATACCTGCGATTTTCCAAAGTATCTGCTGTGAAAAAAGTCTAAAGGGTTGGATGTTATTGAGAGGCCAAAGCTGGTATACCGGAGTTGTGAGGGCATTGTATCTGTTATATACAGAGGATGGAAAACGTAAAAACAGCACCTGTTTAATATAAGCTAATGCAGCAAATACTGCCCTTGTGATGCATATGTGATGTCGTGATTTTTGTAGCTGTTAACATCATAGCATGTAGTGCTGTTATATTGCACGGGTGTTGTGTTTTTTATTATAATTTTTTTCATCCCGTCCTCTCCCTGTGTATATGCGAGGTTACAGTTTTGCGTGCGTATGTGTTGCTTGCGTCAAGCCCTGATAAAGTAATGCAGGGTGATCAGTGTGAGCTGGTCACTGGGATGTGAAGGACAACAGTTGACCACCCAGCTGCTGCTGCTGCTGTTTTTCATTACAGAGTAAAAAAAAAAAAAAAAAAAAAAAGAGGAAGAGAGACAGAACAAGCAGCAGAACATTTTTCTATGGTTGCTCAGGCACACCATTTAAAACCATCACCAACAAACCGATTATAGATGAAAGAAATACATTCAATTAAGTTAAATTAAGATCAGGAGCATGCAGTCATTCTGTGCGGCACAAAGCTCAGATCTACCATTACTTTTTATAGTTACAATTCACAATGAAATGCAAATATCGGTGCAACATAAAGAGGCCGTTAGCTTTTTATGTTGGCAGTGAGGGAACCCGTGCCAATATGTCTCTGCATCAATGTCACCAGGTGAAATTCCTGCGGTTGTTGTACTTTGAACATTGAGGTGATTCTTATTTTAGCTGCAGAATGTGGCAGACTGCCACGCACTAAGATACTGTCATTCAGCAACAAGCTGGTGATATCTGATGGTTCCCCCCCCCTCTACACGTTTTTTTTTTTTTTTAAATCAGAATATTCAGTCTTGACTTTCATTCAGTAATCACAACATTAAGCTCATTATCTCAGCGATTGTTTTATGGATATGTGAGACATTAATGCCAGTCAACTTGAAAGCTAAAACTTAATAAATGAAGAGAGAAGCAGAGGAGATATAGAAAAGGTAAAGCAAATAGATGGCCATGTGCGATACATTTACAGACTGTACCACCTGAACGGATGCGCACTAATTGAGACAAATGAACAACAGCAGATAGGTGTGTAAGAGGGAGACAGTGGATTTATCTAGTCCATCTTTTGCCCTTTTACCTCAGTTTCTTCTTTTTATTTAAATCCACATCCTGTTTTACTCATGCATAGCTTTTTTTTTTTTTTGTGTGAATAACAATATAGAGAGCGGCACATCCCATCTTCCTTATTCTCACGCATTTAGAATCTATAAATCATGTATGGCAAACCTCATTGTTTAATGAGGTTATACAATAGAAGTCATTGTGAAATTCTCGCTTCTTCCATTTATTCTGCATGTCACACACTAATACTACAGGGAGTTCTTTCGTAAGTACTATACAGTGCAAACTAAATTTGTTTATTCTACCACAAAACTCACTGTCTCTTAGCCAAGTAGTTACTAAGCCATTCCTTGTAATTTCTGACAGTGCGATTAAGTGCAGAAATTGATTTTCTCTCTAAACACTGACTGTTGTGGATGGTGCCAAAATGCTGCAGTAGCCCAGCAAGTACAGGTTTGTTCCAAAATGAGTTATTCTACAACAGAATATTAATTAATCGCAGCTGAAATTATGTTTTGGGCTCTGTACGGAACACCGTTGAGCTTTACGTTCTTTCGTACAAAAGCCAAACCTTTCTCAAAGGCCGTTGGTCCAAAAGACGTCAATCCAAGTGTGGACCTTCTAATAGATATTCCCCCAGAGAATGAACAAACAAACATGCATGTCTGGCTCTTAACAATAGAGGAGTGCTCGCTGGCGTGTCCTGAATGGCCCAAATTGTACGGAACACCGTTAGTCTACGTTAGTTTTAAATTGTTAGCTAAAAGTAATGGGTAAGATTCAGAAGAAGATAGACTGGATAAAACAAAAGGTAAAACCAAAAATTCAATTTTCTTCTGTAGGGTCCTTTCCATGATGTTGTCAGACACTTGTAATACTACAAACCGTAGCCTTCATCCACAGCCTTCTGAATGGCCTTTGCTCTCGGACGAGCCCATCAATCTCCTGTTGCCGCGTTGACTTGAATAACTCTAAAGCAAACTTTTTGGTACTCTCACAAACCCCGAACCTTTCCATGCCATGTTCATAAATATAATCTCCCATCTTCTCCAACTCCCTCTCAACTGTCCCTTTCAGCCCTCCCAGGGTACCTGTCGGATCTGAATTAACTGTTTCCCATATGCCCTTCTCACGAGCCCCGGGGCCAATTCACTTTGGGTTTCTTCCCATCACTTCTCTCTTTCCTTCGGCTGCCTGCTCTCACCACCTCCCCGACCCTGCTGTTCGGTCCTATACTGTCTTCTTCCTCCTCCGTGGCATTGACAATTCAACTGCATAATAAATAAATACGATTGTTGGTGTACTTCTATTGGAACATTATGTAGTAAAGAACAAAATAATGCGTTTATTTTCCATACCTGCAACTATGTTAATAATGCCTTTGCAAATAAAAAAATATACACTCACATATTAAAGGGAATAATTCAAAGCGTTTGCCCTGGATTATCTTCCAGCAATCTTTTCTTTTTACAACATTACACGAATCATGATAAAGCAGAGATGTGATGGCCAAGCAATCCTCTTTCTTTTTCTTTTTTTTACAGTCTCGGCCACGTTCGGTATGTGTAACATGCTGGTGCACTGCAGTGATGTTCATACTATGAAGCCTTGATCTCTGCTCCTGTATAACAGCATTTTGTGCAGTGACCTTGTCAGTATAGCACAGTACATATTGGTGAAACACCCTGTGGCTGTGTGGCTGTGATGGGACTACTGATCTGGGGTCTGCTGTCTAGGGCCTTGAATTACTGCGGTGACATAGTGTGCCGAACTCTCTTATGGATCCACAGAACGAAGACTCTCCAATGGTAGTTCTTACCAGGGTCAAAGAATATGTATGTGCCAATTTTAAGGTCTTGTCTTACCCCAAGGACTATACTGTAGGAGCATTAAGTAGAAGCGAGTGGGTAGCCTTAGCTGGCGATGAAACCTTGGCTCTCACAAGGTGGTTTGTTTTCAATTGAAGTATTGTCCTCCTGCTTTTGATTTCACTCACACTCTGATTTAATGTGAAACTAAACTTGCAGTCTGCAGTGTTAAGTGATCCCACTCGAGTCAAAGATAGTAACCATGTACAATAACAAGTACTTTCACAATACCATTTTTTTGCCTTGCTCTACACAGTAATTTGTTCCTGTTGTTTGGACATCCACACACTCGCCTCTGGATGTTGCCGAAGCCGGTCCTCGTCCCATCGCGTGATTTGATTTTTGAACTGCATTGACAGACAATTATTCTGCACCCTGAGATGAGTGCTGAACTGTTTTGAAGAAGCGTTGTGATTGGTTAATGAGTCGGAAAGAGAAAGCTTCTTGATCTCATTTCCAGTGCTTAATTAACCTTGGAGTTGGAGATTTCCCCCCGGTGCTGGGGACAAGGCACGGTAACCTCGCTCTTTCTCTCCGTCTTTGTCTGGCTTGTGCTGCTCTCGCGGATGTACGACTCTCCCCAGCAATGACAAAAGGATGCGTTTTTGTGTCCTTCTAGAGGCAACCACCCTTTGACTGATTTATGAGTGCAGATATGCATATGCGGTACTTACACATGCACAGATGTTCAGGCATGTGCATGGATATATCTATGCATTGTGTGCTCGCATATATCTCCTCTTTCTGTGTAACATTTATGTCTAGGATAAAATGATATAAATAGCACCACTGCTCTCCCCCCCCCCCCTCCCCTGACTCTCTCCCCGGGCCAGCCCACTTCTGTGGCCCCGGGGGTATGAACCCAGTTCTGACAGAATTGATCTCTGTTTCCCCCTCTCCCTCCCTCTGTCCGTCTGCACCCTTGGGCCCGCAGAGACTAGCCCGACACCCAGCCTCCACAGCCGGCTTTGCACCGGGCCAGTATGTCTTGTCTCTCGCCCTCCTTACTGTCGCCTCTTATATTCTGGTGTCTCTCCTTCCCTCCTCCCTCCCTCTCTCCTTCCATCTGGCCCTCTCTACTCTATCCTTTCCTCTCTAGTATTGAAATTCCAACAAGTAATTTCTTCATTATTGTGGTCTAAAACTAAAAGTCAAAAGTTTGATCAAAGTCGGTTGAGGAAGGACGAATAAGAATTCCTTGCATGTTGAAACATTGGACATTGATTAATGGTAAATAACAGATGTGCTCAGAATATGATCTTACATTAGATGGATTCATTATTTTTGGTATTGATCCTTTTGATGCTAGTATCAATGTTCAAAGCAACACAAAGTATTTGCTGTTTTTGCACTATACTTCAACCCTCGTTGTTTTAGCCCTGTTGGCTGGCCTCGTTGTTTTAGCCCTGTTGGCTGGCATCGATCCCTCTCTTCTCTCTTTCTCCTTTCGTCCCTCTGTCCTCTCCCTTGTTCTTATGAGCTCCACTCGTCTGCCAGGTGAGCCAGTGCCTTGTGCGCACCTGCGACCATCCCTCCCTCCCTCCCTCCTCCATCCTCCTTGCTGTTTCCTCCAGATTAATGCCAGGTAATTTGCTCCTTGCCGTGCACCTCTGTGTTCGTCCTCCTCCCTCTTCCAGGTGAGAGATCCACATTACCTCTCTTTTTTTTCAGCCACTTGAGTTGCTCTGTTCTCAGTTGTAACCCCCCTTTGTTCTTTTTAATTCTGCCAAGTAAGCTTTCCTCCTCCTCACCCTTGCTCTGTCCTACCCCTTCATCCTTGCCCCCTTCGTCGGTCTCTCCTTGACGCCCCCCCCTCATCCCTCTATCAGAGACATAGCCATATGGCCGGGTGCGGCCCAGGCCTGCCCAGCCCTCAGCCTCGTTTAAATTCATTGCCTGCGGGTCACTGTGCCTCTGCGGTGGGAGGACAGACACGCCACGGAGGAAGGGCAAGTAAAGGCCCCGGCGATGAGAGGAGACGGGGAGAAGAAAGGGTGAGTGCAACTGCAATAGGAGCAAAATGCAGCCTGAAATTCTTAATTATAGATTAAAAATAAAATGTGCACAAATTTTGCGTGTTAAAAATGAAGCAGAAGGTGGAGTCACATGGCTGACACAGGTGGTAGTTTGACATTGGAATAATGAAGTGGAGAGCAAATGGGTACATTTGTATTCATTTGGATGACCCAGATTTCAGGTCCTAATAAATGAGAAAGTTTGGAATTGTGAGTGAAATTTTAATTTCTTTTTACCATGGCCAAGAAAATGCTAACATGAAATACATTTGTGATGCCTATGGGACTGTATGAAAAGGATTTGTGTTTGGTGCAGGGCTGAATCCTGTTTATTTCTATTTCAAAATAAATCTATTTTATTTTATAAGAAAGCAAGGCTGTCACCAGCATCATCAATATGTTCTAAATCTGAATCTATTTTGTGTAGTAAATAATAAATCTCACAAGTGAAGATTGAAATTAAATAAAAATATGGGATGAGAAAAAGCTGAAAGACCCTCCCCTACTGTCCCAAAAAAGCCAGACTACCTTCCTTTCACAATAAAAACAAATGACATAGCCTACGCCCTCTAATCATTTCCATATACTCCCTTACCTTGACTGAAGTGGTCGTAGTGCAGTGGTGTTGCAGCTTTCTGTGCATTGGTGCAACAATAAAAAAAATTGAAGAATCAGCTCAAAGGAGAGGGATAACTGTTGAGAGTAGTCGAGGAGTAGAAAATCTGGCAAAACCCAGCAGGAATAAGAGGAGAGGAGTTTAGAAGGAGTGGAGCTCGGCAGCAGGTCGGGGAGGACAGGAGAAGCCGAGAGGAACGCGCACAGGAGAGGAGGAGCGCAGCAAAACAGCAGGCATGAAAAGAGAAGAGGTGTGAAATTGAAACTAATAAATCCAGAACAGATTCCTACAGCCATGGGAGCCACGCCGGCTGCGACACGTGGCCCCGCTAGTGTTCCCTTTTTAATTTGAGCTGGGCCTTTTGTTGTCGAGTAGGCATCAGCTTGCCAAACATTCCTGTTCACTGACACCGGGGTCGACACCCTGAACATGACTGTGCTCACCAATTTTAAAATGACATTTTACATTTCCTTGAGAACGACAACAAGGGGGGGGGGGGGGGGAAAGCAGGGGTCACGTCCTGGACATTGAAATCCAACCAGCAAATGGCGTCAATTCCCATTTCGGCTTTCGTGTTCTCGCATCTAATTTGCTTCTTTCTGGACCAATTGAGAATGAAATGAATGATGGTTAATAACCTTCCTTCTAATTTCATTCACTACATTGAAATACCTCTGAAAGTGTGGGTTCAACCTTCATCATATTTAGTCCTGAAGGCCTTGCATAACATTTAAAACTGGCTTATTTACAGTATTACAGTAGTTTATCAAATTTAAGTATGGCGCATAAACAACCTGACCTGTCATTACGAGCTGATGCCAAGTCCTAAAGCTATCAATCATTTTATGAGCAAGAATGTCACTTTTTTTTATATATTTGGATACGATTCTTGTACAAACATGCACAAACAGTACATGTGTTGACAGACTCAAAGCTTTGAAGGTGCCTATTATGTCCCATACAGTATTTAGCCATAAAACCATATTTTGAGATTGGTGTTTGAGATTTATAGAGTATCATATACTGTAGCTCTGTGTAAAACACAAACCAATAATATGATGCATCTATTAGAATACTTCATTAAATGGCATTGCTTTGTATCTTGATAATGCAGAGGATTTGTTCCGGTAACATTGTAAGTGTGAATGCATTTTCTGCTGCTTGAAAATGTCATCCCTTTGGCATCTGTCAGTTTCTGGACTCAAACCCCCTGAGATGATGTATGAACGCCGCGCGGCAACATCGCACACGTTAATTGACTGAGGCGTGTGGACAGTTCCTCCACGCGTCCACCCAAGATCTTGAATACCAATCGCCGACTCAACCTCCTTACCCGCCCCCCACCTCCTGCCTCTGTAGTGTCGGCAAAGTCCGCCGCTGAGATTCTTATAGAATTTAGCGCCGTCGAATATGCTTGTTAATATTCCCCATCCGGTGATCTCTTAAAAAAATCTGATAAATGATGGCCGGGCCAACCACTGACAGTAAGCTCTGGCCAGCATACATGAGGGTCCAAAGGCCCCCCCTGCTTTATAGAAGGCTATTAGAACAAGCTCCCAGGCAACAAACCATACATAGCAAATGTGCCTCTTTAGTGATATGATAATTTATAAAAGGCACAGAGTGAGACTGAGTGAATATCCTGCAGAATTCCCCCACATACTTTGCGCTTAATAGATGGTGTGTCTTATGCCAGGACTGCACCAAACGTGGGAGTTCCCGGGGATGATGGAGTGAAGGCCAACCTCGGCCTGACAGCTTTTAATAACGAATGAAAATACTGGAGGGTCAATTTGCAAAGAGAGGATTAGGGAGCTTCTTAGTGTACGGGAGGAAAAGAGAAGAGAACAATTAAGAGAGGAAGGAATACAACAAAAAAAAAGGTGTATGTGACTGAGCACTCCCGTGCTTGTCGAACCTTGGTGAAGCAAGGGCGTGGCACAAGCAATCGTACCGCCATGTTCCCAGCATGCATCACTCTTGGAGCTGATTGATCTGTGCTATTTGGGTTGAGTTGTATCTTGTTCCTTTCATATGAACACCGATCTTTGTCTCCGTCTCTCTCCGTCCCTCGCTGTCTTGTTCTACTGCGCTATTAACACAGGCTCCCCGCTGAGCTGCATATCTGAATGGATAAGAAACACACACACACACACACACACACATGAAGCCTTCGGGATCAAACACTCGGAAAAACATTGATTAGGTTAAATACAAAAAAAAAAGCCTTGATGCGACCAGACCTACAGTCATCTTTGATGCTGCGCTTCATTTATCAGATGCTACTGATGATAACAGTCTGACTGTGTGTGTGTGTGTGTGTGTGTGTGTGTGTGTGTGTGTGTGTGTGTGTGTGTGTGTGTGTGTGTGTGTGTGTGTGTGTGTGTGTGTGTGTGTGTGTGTGTGTGTGTGTGTGTACACATGTAAGCATGTGCACATTTATTTCCCTTTAACCACAAAGGATGTACAGTCATTATGTAGTTGGCTTACATGCAGCACTTCTTTCATGTAACCAGAGGCAAGAATAGAGGAAACTTGTTCTGCTTTGTAGATCTGATCATCAGCCCTGTGGCCAGTTTTAAATTTCTTTAACTTTTTTAGAGGCCTTGTTGCTATTTCCATTGTCATGCCATTGTATTGTGGTAACACATTGTCAACCTTCAGTAACCTATCAGCTCTGGATGGGTGTATTGTCTTAACTCTTCGACTCTGATCGGCCTTTTCTCATGATAATAGAGGCAGATTTACACTCTGAATCCGTAATCATTTTTGAAAAAATGGCTCCAGATTTCTGACAAACAAATTACACAAAAGCAGACTTCTCATTTCTAGCCAGCAACTGTGGGTTTTTGTGAGCGAACTGACAGATTCTATGAGCTGTAGCTTGCAAGCCAATCACATTAGCCCCCACGAGTTGGTTGAAAAACGCCGTCTCTGGATGACTTTGTCAGTGCTACCAACTCCCACGCATTGACCACGAGACTTTGAATAAGGAAGAAGAAGAACGTATCGGTTGTTAAAAAGATGAATTAACTGATTTGCTTCTAACTCCTTATTATCTATGATAGAAATAAGCAACTCTGCTCCTATGTTCTTTTACTTTAATGCTTATTCTGCTAAGATCACATTTCCAAAATCATTATCATAACATTATGGCCGATAATGTGTCGGCTATACGGGCATGCACAGATATGGACACACGTACATTTGTTCATGTGTGTTCACTATTGCACATGCTCATCAAGAGGTTATGCAAACTTCCCCATCATGCTGCTGTTGCTTGATACTCTCTACGCTGGGCTGCGGTGCTCCTTGGGGTGGGGATGAGACAGACCCAGAAAGGCATTATCACCTTTCTCCCAAAGCATAGGAATTCAATGAATTATTGACTGTTACAGCAGGCGGGGCCCCTAGACAGCTCAGAGACTGAAGAACAGAGGATTCAGTTAGGGAACCTTGAGGCCAGGGGCCAGCTCAGGAACCGGGAGGGAGGGATCAGTGGGGAGCCCGAGGTAATGAGCGAGGGGAAAGTAAATGTCACAAAAACAGAAAGAAGGCATAGCATCAGGGGAATGGAGCGCACATTCATACATTTGTTAAATGTGTATGTTCACGCAAACATTTACACAAATACAACACATGTATACACATATAAACTCATATAGGAATACACATTTATCTCATCACTGATTCACATTTCATGTCAACATACACACCTAACACACATAAATAGATCTAAGGTCTAAGAATACACATAATACGTTGCTGGATTCTGCACACACTCATGCACACGCACACCCCAACCATCATCAATCTCAGGCTTCAGAGCCGTTCCCCCCTCGAGTCCATGGCTCTGCTTTTGGCTCCGTCTCCATGCAGGTAGGAGGTCTCCTGATACTCACCACTGGGTTAGCTCGCTACACATTAATGCAACATACTCCCCCCATTAAGAACCCTATATCTGCCTCTGTTCCTTCAGTACCAGAGAGTCCGCCTATAAAACTAAATCCAATATCTGCGTGTACACGGAAAGAGTTATGGTGAATCGAGCCGGCACATCTTTTTTTTCTACTTCAATAAGACATCAGATGTATCATTTGTGACTGCGCTGTATTTTCATCTAAATGCAGACTGACTCAGAAGCCGGTGGAAGAATATTCCATGTTTAAGGACCACACTCGATATCCCTGAGGGATTTTTTGAGGGGTTTGTTTTTCTTTGTGTGTAGGGTTTGTGCACCGCTGGCCTATTACCAAAGCTCTCACAGCCAAAACAAAATATCAGGAATTCAAATAGAAGGCCATCGATGGGGGGTTGAAATAGAGAGAAGCATGGTGATAAGCTATTTGAGCTTTTTTTGAAGCCACGCTCAAAAACAAGGTGACCTGCGTTGTTTGCTTGTAGTAAAATCAGGACACGAAACAGCATCCAACTGTTTGTGAGCGGTACACTGAAGTCTATATTGTGCCAAATTAATTCTAAATAATTAAATGAAGCAAGAAAAAAAAAAACGATTTAGAAATTGACTCGCTGCCAAGTTCATCGAGCGGCTAAATGGGCGACATTTCGACATCCTCATATTAATTTCGCTAAAGTCTGTCCAGAGCATGTAGTAACAGAAACACAGACGGATACAGCAAACATTCATGCTAATGGAGCAAGTGAACAAATACCGTACAGTATGTGTAGTGGAAGGGAGTGCTGAACTTGAGTTCAATTTTGAGGTACTTTTCTTTGAGTGTTTCTTTTAAATGCTACTTCTATTTCACAATATTACAGTGAAAATGTGATGCATATCCAATCAGATGTTTTCAATTATTGTGGCTGATTAGACCTGCTCAGGTTGGAGTAAGCAAAGCTATGGATTTATGAGAGGTTACTAATAATAATATATAAATTGTAACAGAAGTGGTGGCCCTGCAGCCAAGGGTTTAGGACATTAGGAGAGTATCTTGTGTAGGTAAATGTCTACATGATAATAATAACTTCTGCAGTTATTAGGGGGGCTCTGTCATTTGACATTCCGATAACAGTTCTGTGCTTTTATGAAGTCGAATTATGATTATTCAAAATGACTGGTGTAATCGTGGCTTCACATTTAAAAATTGCACGGTTCAGTGCAGCAAAGACTCATTTTGTATTGTGGCAACATTTGTTTTAAATGGAGAATGTTGAAGCACACTTTGTATCTCTATTTTTACCGTTAAAAGTAACATGTTAAATTAAGTAGGCTGTTAAATTTGACACACCTGTTACAAACACAGGGCTACTTAGGTATTATTATACCACCATTCTTCTTTTCTTATCTCTGTGCTGTTATTTTTTACCTTAAACAGAAAAGTTTTATTCACCTTAGTGAGAATGAGGAAAAATATGACAAGTAATTCATATTCATATATGTTTTTCATATGTCATAAGAGGGAAATTTCCTTTCTTTAGGTCTTCTTTTCAGTAATTAGAAAACGTGTCACAAGGGAACTGGACTTTTTGTTAGGTTTTTGGTAGCACTGAATGTGTTAAAGTGCACACAGTTTGAATTATTATCGACGGGCCAACTCTCTTTTTATAACCCGGCCTCAATAAGAAGGTCATGAAATAGGTAAACACTCAAGTAGGGCAGGTGTTTGCCCACCTGAACCCCAGAACACTTGATTCAAAGCTGCTCTCTCTACTCACTGCACAACTGCATTTTCCTTTTTCTTTTCCCTTACCCTTAGAGTAAAACAAGGTCCAGAGGAAATGGGGCCGGTGCATAGCAATGGGAGGAGTACAAGCTTGGCACTTTGTTCTCCACAGCTGAGGCTTTTGTCCTGCTTTCAGTAGCCTATTCCCAGATCAGATCTGTAGTCTCCGCTGCACTTTCCTGTCCAACTAAGGAAATAAAGAAACTTTTCTTTGCACTAACTTTATGCATAATATAAAACCTGTAAGATAATCGTTAACTGGTTATTTGCTATGTGAAAGCAAAACTGATATGATTATCTTTAAAGTTATATAAAGCTACAAATTGAGCCGAATGTTCAGTCAGCCCCATCAAATAGATGATTTATAATATCTAAAATCTTTCATGGTTTTTATCTGAGTTCCTCAAATTTTCTTTATATGATGTTCTAGTTGTGTTAAAAGATATATCAATTGCACAAACTGCATTTTAGCTTGATTTTACCCATTCATTCTATTCATTATTTGGTCAGAAATTACACCTTCACAAAGAGCAATCATAATCTCCTGTGAGCCACACCATGTCAGAAGTTTATCTACGGTGGCCTGGAATGGACATTTCAGGATATACATTTTTTTTTCCATGAAAACAATGAAAAAAGTACAGAATCAATTCTCCTCACTGGTTTACCAGCTATGCTGTTATCCTGCACTTCTATTAATTAGTACTAACAAATACTTCTTTATTACTATATGTATATATTTTTTAAGATTTGACGTGAGTGAGGGGACATTGAGTAAAGGACATTTGGTTGTATTTTTATTTACAACCTTTATCCTCCATCGAATTGAATACACTTCTAAACTGTTTTAAATTTGCATGTGAATGATTTGTACATGTATAAATAAAGGGTATAAAGGGTTAATAAATAATAACACACCGACGTCTTATATTTGAGGAAGTAGTGTGAAAGGAGTCAAATCTGCTCTGAAGTAGTGAATTAACGCAGATGTTGTAAATCATTTAAATGTTAGGTGCTCGATCTGAAAAAATATTATACTATAATTAACTTTTATTATAATCATTAAAAATATAGAGTTAACATTTGAAACAACTTTGCCTGTCATCAAAAGCACAGTATATATACTTAAGTTATTGTACTAGAATGGCAAGTAGAAAAAAGCAGTACTAAAAATATTTTATTACTGAATTTACATACATCATCAAAGGTGTGGCATGTGGAAATTGTTGACTACATACTGGCATATGAACATATTTCTTAAAACATTTCTTTGTACTTCAAATTTTTCATAACCTTCAACCTAAAATCAATTTCTAAGTCTGGCCTGTAAAACTGGGGCTGGTGAACGGGGGAGAGGGAGCGAGTAGTACAAGCTATGCATTTTGTTCGCTACAGCTGAGTCTCCGTCCTGCTTTCAGGCTATTCCCAGGCCAGGCCTGCCTACTGTGCCGCACTCCCCTGCCTGTCTATGATTTGTGGAGCCCACTGGGGAAGAAGCTAACTCTCCCATAGGTTAAAATCTGCAAACAATGAGTCCTGTTTCCATGACGGATGGCCTACATCCCTCCCCATTTGTCTGCGCTTTGTCCCCATCTCAGAATCAATTGTTAAACCCCAAAGTTTGCTTAACATGCACTCCCTGCTAAGCCAGAAGAAGAAAAAAAAATGTATGGTGGGGTGCAGAAAATAGAGGCGAGAAAGAGATCAATGTTGTCCCGAAGTAGAGGAGTGGATGAGAGGGACTTTCAGTATGACTTTCAGGGTCCTAATTAGGGACAGGACAGCGAGCTACCTCTCTCTGTGACATTTAGCTGGACATACTTGATAAATGTCACACTGCTGGATACAGCCACGACAAATGGATGCATCAACAACGGCTTAATAACCTTTACCGATAGTCCTGCCAGGAATTCAAATTCTTTATCTGCTCTCCCTTGCATCCCTAAAACACTGGGCGGTATGGGGGTGGTTGTGCTTGCGCTTTTGAGAATTTGCTCGTGTTAAGCCAAATTAAGTGCACCGGGAAGCTGATGGGATGTACCCGCGCGCCACGTCAGTGTGTGCGGCTCCGTGCTCGTACGCGGTTGTGTTTGAGTGCCAAATTATCTTGGCCATGTATCTTGGCCGGGATAGCGGCAGCGAGAGGGAGACCTTTGTAAGCAATCAGAGAAAAGAGAGCTGTAGACCTCCCTCGTATCTGTCTAAACTTGTATCTCTGCTAGACATGGAGAGGCCAACTGAATTAATCAGCTCCCGAGACAATCGGAAAAGAAGAAGCAGAAGATTGAGCCATTTCTCAGTAATAAGATCATTCAGGAATAGAATGTCAAGTACGTCATGTGTACAACATTCATAATGAATTAATTAAAACACTGCTTAAATGGGACAAACAATGCTACTTGGGACTAACAAAGTCTCGGTAAATCCTCAGAGGTGTTTTTAAGACTTATTACCAAATGCGCCTGTCAGAGCTTTCACTTCGTTTGCCTCATTTTTAATGAAGAGCGCAGTCAAACTTGAGACTCTGGCATGTCAGTGTTTACTGGATCTGTTTTGGTCCCATTTGGGACCGTTTGGAACTTGTAATTGGCCTCTGATTAGAAGTGACATCCCAGCAAGTAGCTGGGAGATTTGATAAGCGCTGAGTGTTTACGTGAGACCCAGGCCAGTTGTGAGTCAACTGACAACTACATGACATATTAAGGGCAAATCATAAATAAGCTGCCATAGAGTCTTTCGGTCCACTGTCTCGGAGAGCAACTGATTTGACACTACAAACCTCCGTAGTAAAAAGTTGGCAGCTTTTACGCAATGAAGCACTTACTTGTGTCTCTTTTCTCACTGTTCTTTTGTAATACTTTTGCTTAGGCCAGTGATATTTTTAAAAGAACAAACCCCAAATGGACATGCTAAGGCTGTCTTTTCTTTTGAAGTCTGTCTTTGATATGGAAAATATACGCACATAGATTTATATTTATGATTTTCTCTGCATATAAAATAGAAAACATTTATCTGATTAAATTAACTCTAAATATATGCTCATTGGTTTGTTTCACTGAAATGTACTGTGATCTCCCTGGACCTATGCTCCTGAGTGATTATGCCTGGTGTGTGTATGCCTGTGTGTGTGTGTGTGTGTGTGTGTGTGTGTGTGTGTGTGTGTGTGTGTGTGTTAGTGGGCTATAAGCGCATTCGCACGCACTGAAGTGTTTGTGTCTACCTGCGTTCGCATGTATGTGTGTAGCATGTTTCAAATCACGCAGCTGTAGCTGCTGTGTGGTGGCTAATTGCCTCTCCTGAGGAATAATTATGTGACAAACGCAAACGTAATGGTGCCTCGGCTACAGAAAAAGATGTATGTTATGTCTTGTGTGTGGTTCAGCGTGCGCAGCCATTTGTTTGCCGGTGGTAAGGATAGGGGGAGAGGACAATAGCAAGGGCCGTACATTGAAACCTGGAGAAACAAAGATGGTGCAACAATTAATTACGGCTAATTAGATGTATCCGTTATATTTACTGGGCCAACAATAAATCAAACGGTCAAGCTATTTTTGTCCTAAAAGACTTGTAACTAACACCCAGCAAGCGAATGTGTCTGTGTGTGAATATGCTGATGAGGGTATGTTTGTGTTTATGCACTGTGTGTGTGTGTGTGTGTAAACTGCTATTTACTGTTTGCTTTCCAGGTGTGTTCAGAGCTGGGTCACCGCAGACTCCCTCCTCTTAGATTAATAATCCATTAGTAATCCATTTCACTAATGAGCACTCAGCGGAGAGTCGGGACCGAGGGGGACACGGAGACGGTCAAGGGAAGCCAAGTGCATAATTAATGTCTCAGCCAATCAAATGTGCCATTACAGTCGCTACCTGCTGGAGTCATCTGTCCAATAAAATGTGTGTTTATGATCTTTTTGTATTGAGTAAAAATATTAGATCATGAGAGAAATAATTACTGAAAAGATGAAAGTAGGCAATAGATTTCCTGTGAAGAGGCAGAAACAAAAATGACTGCACAGAATGATTTCCTCTTACAGTTGGATTGAAGTTTGATTTCCACTAAAATGATTCCGTACCTATAGGCCATCATTTTCCATAAGTTTCCAATGGCTTTGACTGACATTTGAAGGCCGGCGTTGCAAGGAGAACCACTGTCAGTTCTGCCCCAGTCGAGCACAGCCGCAGCTTGTTAGCGTGAGCCATCTAGCCGCTAAGCTAGCACAACGGTAGCTGTTTGGCAAGAATGACAATACAAGAATGACAATACAACTAACCATAATATCACTGCAAATACAGATTGATGGACGTTTTATTTCACAGACTAGTGATTTTTGTTTCTGGCACTGATACGAACACACATGACATGCTCCGGAACCACTGCTTCAGCTGTCAATCATTACGCCACACCCCCTTTTGACAGCATCAAATAACTGACTAAAATCCAATCAGAAATATGAACACTTGAACATACATCAGCCTAAGAACTTCCTAAAATGACAGAAACCATCTTTTGCTAAGATGGAGCCGACGGGACTTCTGAACTATACTGCACCAGAGGGCGATCGAGATGTTTTAGCTTCAAATTTAGGGAACTGTCATGTCGTCCATGTCCACATGGCTCCCATAAACTCGCTGTGTTCGGTCTGCATCGCAGAAAAGAGGCTCGCATACGTCCAATTTTGGTGACAGAAAATATCCAGATTGTTGAAACTCACAGCAACGGATAGTTCTGTAATGTCAGCACTCTGTATAGTTATCTTTGACTGGAATCAAGACACGCAGTATGTCACTTGCAGAGCCAAGGCACACGGTAACGTCCACAGTGCTAAAATGGTACTAACAGCAAAAAGCAACTGCAAACACAAGGTTGACACCCCAGCTGGCTAACTGCCTATGTGGCTGTTGAAACTGTTGTGATATTATGAAAAATAGTTAACGATATAACGTAGTTCGTCTCACCGGCTATTTTTAGTGCCTGCCTACAAATATTGGACCAATCATATTGAGATTGATGAAAACTCTCCACCTTGAGAACACTAATGTAGGGAGCTCTAACACAGCAGAAAATAAATGAATAAATTAAAATGTCCTGTTTTGCATAATTACATTTTTGCCCAAATAAGTATACAAGTCAAAACAAACAACAAGGGTTTATGCGCCAATTTCTTTTCATTTTAGTTTGACTAAAAATCATAGTGAAAGCAATACATTTAGAGGTGACTTTTTAATGATTCTCAGACTCTGCTCCTCCACTCAAGGTACGCAGACTCGATAAGTGTGGCTGTGCGGGTAAAGCGCTGCTGTGTGCTTTTTTAATATAGTTCTGGCGGGGTGGGGGGGTGTGTGTGTGTGTGTGTGGCACTTAAAAGCCGTTACAAGGTCTGGCACATCCAAATGAGCTTGGTAAACACAGAATATTCCTCACAGCCAGCGCCAATCCAGCACGACTACACCAATCTAGACCCTGTGTTTCAAGCCTAAACAGAAGATTTCCCCAGCGCTCCACCTGGCTTCCCCACGGATCTTCGCTCTCCTGTTTAGCAGTCAGAACATGATGGAGCCTGACAAAAGAGGCCGTTAAAAATTGAACACCGTAAGTGGGAAAATGTGGTAGGCGGGCCTATTGTTACCTCCACCCACATGCAAGGGTGAAATTTGACACCCTCTTCTCCTTCTCACTCCCTCTTACATCTCCTCTATGCTTTTCTCCTTGCTCTCCCTGGGGGAAGCCCTGTATCCCATTCATTCGATTGCCCTACATGATGGATGTGCAGTGTGAGGAATGGGCCGTCCCGGGGGCCATGGCGTCGTTTCTGGGTTAAACAGCATCCTATATCAAACCCATCTATACCTTCACAAGCAGGAAGCCTGTTTACTGGGGCGGGAAAGCACCGCAATCCATTTCTTGTCAGGGTGTCTTGCAGAAAGCAACAAAAAACTTGGACAGCAGCGGCTTTGGGGAGCGCTGTGAGCCTGAGCCGGTGATAAATATGTAGTGTTGTATGCGGAGCTTTGAAGCTTAAGCTCAGCACACGTTTGCCACATCAATGCTAACATAATTTCAATTAACCCTCTGTGAAAGTATAGGACTATGGTCAGTATCAGATATCGTTCAGTGAGTGTTCAAGATCAAAATGTTGCAATTTAATTTTTCTTGATTAACTTTTATAAATATATTCAATTATAGAGCTAAATTTGGATAATAAAGACCCATACCAGTATTTTTTGTACGCTTTCGCTCCATAACTCTGCTGCTCTGAGCTGGCTATCCATCCGTCTTTATATTTAATTATGCAGTACAGTTGCTACAGTATCTAAAATGTTGTTGTGTAAATCTTCTGTGTCCTAATTGATAAGCCACTGGCCATTCCGCGAGGTGCTGTGTCATCATTTGAAGAATAAATGCTGATGGATTTCTCGGTTGACATGTTACTAATTAAACGAGAGTAGAATACATTTCCTGTCTGGATACCCAGTGGCTTAATGCCGTGAAAGTACCCTCTGTTATCAACACGTATTCAATAACTCTTGGAAACCAAAATGGAAATCAAGTCATGCCTTGTTATGCAAGTATATATTATTAAGATCTTTCTGAATCTTTTGATATCCTGCAGCATCCTGGGAAATAAAGTTAGGAATCACTTCTTTCAAAATCAACAGTGGCAGCCCACGGATCACTAGCGTATAATATCATTTGTAGCATATCATTTTATTTGAATACTTGACATCATTTTGATTATTATCATGAGTGCCTATATACATTAGGTCTGCCTCCCTTTGAAAATCTCAGATGCTGATTACATTGTGCAGTCCATGTGCGTGTGCATTCAGGAGGATTTACATGTGCATGTACTTGAGTGAGCGCTTGTGTTTATGTGACTCACTGTGGCATGTTTCCTAGAGATAAGACTGCAGTGCCTAGCCCTCTGAAGCCGTTCATCCCAGGCAAACAGGGATTAGAGGAATCGTTCATTCTCTGCAGGGCATCCCTCCGCAGTCACAGCCAGCAGCATGACACCCTTAATGTTCACACTGAGGTGCAAAGGACCTGCAGTTGGTGATTTAATTTAGATTTTTTTAAAAGATTTTGTGCAACTCCTCAGCTGTTTCCATTAATACCTCAAGTTTTTTAGAGTGATAGGAATAAAGAGCGATAATCAAAAGACAGCCTGCATCCAAGCTCTCTTCTGCCTTTTTTTTCAGTTTACCATGTGTCAAGTCCTTTTTATCCCTCCAATAGAGGGGAAGACCTGAGAAGTTAAGGTAATATTTCACTCCATATTGTGCGTTTAATCCAAGCTAATGCGGTGTGGGCTCACCTGTGCGCTGTGGGAAGATCAGGAGTCAATTAGTGGGATTGGTGGGCAGTCTCAGCCTTGCCGTCTGAGGCGGTGACAGTTTGCGGTGGACCACCACACCGCAGCAGGCAGGTGAGGAGCCGGGGAGCCTAAATGAAATGCTAATGCAGGCCACATAAGTCAGGGCTCTCTAATTGGAACACAGCTGCTGCGGGGACCAAGTATCCCATGAAGCGCCGCAGGAGCAGAGGAACCAGTGGGTCACCGTGATCAGGTTAGGTTCTCTCTCTCTCTGTGTGTGTGCAGCTCAAAATACCTGGCCTAAAACGGCTGGTGGAAACCTCAGGAAGGGAAGCACGGAAAGAACAAAGGAACTTACAGTAAACATTGCTTGGCATTGACATCTGTATCATAATATCCAATGTCCAATAAATCAGGATAAGGATTATTGTCTCTATGTTTCACTTTTTAAAGTAAGAGTTAATATTCTTATTTCATAGCAGCTAACCTGGCTCTGTCTACAAATGCTCAGTCTTTAGCTTGAGCTTTAAAGCTAAACTTCTCCTAGCTTTAGCGCCACATTGAACTGACAGATATGATCTCCCAACAAGAAGGTGGTAGCGAGTTTCTCAAAATCAGTGAGTCAGCACATTTCCCGAAATGTTGATTTGGCCCTTTAAGCCAAAATATTGTAATTTTTCTGTATACAGTGTTTATTAAGCTAAAAAAAAAACCGACAGAGGGGATTAGCAACAATTTATGGGGAGTAATTTGGCTCGTGGGGATGTGCTAACACAGAGACAGATGTGCTTTTAAAAACTTCCAGCTATACTTTCAAAAGATTTACACAAAAATAAAGGGAAAAAATAAGCTTTCCTTTTAGGCTCTGACTCTGCAGCATGTACGCCAATCTTTGTTCTTCTTTGCTCGGAGAAATATATTCTTGGAAGAAAGGACCTTGCTGAATCACAAGCCAAACTTTTTCTTACTTTTTACGCATCTTTGTCATTACAAGTGCTGATGTCAATGCTGCACGGCCAATGAAAAACTTTGTTAGCTGAAAAGGGAGTGTGCTGTATTTCAAACAGGATGGCATAAGTCAAGCTGAGAGGAAGAAACAATAAAAATACTGAGAGGAACAGAGAAATAAAGAAAAAGACAGACTTGGAGAGAAGTGGAAAATTCAATAGCCAGTCATCTCTCACTGCATTTCACGTCCACCAGACTCCACGAGCTGTCTTCTTCATATTTCAAGGCCTCCTCCCTTCTCTTCAAACGGAAAGGGAATTTGCCGTAGAATAATGCATGAACCCATGAGCAACGGACAGGAGGCTCCTGCCTCAGAAGTCTGCAAGGTGATTGACATGAGCCACCCAAGAGGGAACCTCAGGTGGCGAAGTGTAAGGCGAGCCTTTAAGGCCGTTGCTTGTAATAATGAGGCCATCTCCCATGGTCGCATAAACTGAGACACAGCCACTGAGAAAATTCCTTTCTTTAGATTTAAAATTTTGAAATAAAGCTTGTTAGCTCTGGTAAAGTCAATGATGCGCTCCTATCCTTGGACGACACCAAACACATGCCTGCTTTTTCTTCAGCGGCGTCGTACCATGCGAAGTGAAGCCTGGAGTGAGACTAATGTGGAAGCACCAGTACGCCTACAAGACTCACAGTTGTCCTCCGCCTTAAGCTATTCTTACTGATTCAAATTCAGTCTCCTGAGGGGAGGAATTGCTCACATCCCTCCTTAAAATTCCTAAACACAGCATCCTTTGTTTTTCTTGTAAATAGAAAAAAAAATGATGCTGAATTGATGCTAGAATAGATGTTGTAGAGAACAACTATAATGTGTTTTACCGAAAAAGCTGTCGTGCTTCTTGTTTGTTTTCTCTATCTTGCGTATACAGCACGAGTCGTCCTTTAGAAGCTGTCCCTCAACGTCATTTTCCTCTCAACTCAATAATTTCGCCGTCTTCGCCGCTGTCTATGTTTATCAGCCACTTACAGCCCCTAAATGTACCCTGCCTGGACACCTCTGGACGCGGGGACACAAAAACATGTGGAGCGGCTGACGGATAGAAAACTGATTCTTCACAAGTGAGGTCAGAGGACTGTATCCAAACCGTCTGGCAGAGTACACTAATATCCCCATGCTGAGCAGCGTGGTGCTATTGAGCGCGACCATGTGCATCGGTCTCACTCCACTGCACCCAATGAGCCAAACCCGTGGAATTGATGGGCAATGGGAGGGAAATAGGAGAAAAGGGGGGGAGAGAGAGAGCGAGAGCGAACGATGTGCCACGCTCGCTAATGCACATTATTCCATCACATAAACATCAAGATTCTTTGAAATAGAGGGGTTGAGAGATTTGGCTTTATTGGGCAATTCGCAGTCCTGGAAGGGAAATGTGAAAAGTGTTGCTGTCGAGCGGAAAAGAAAACCCTTCTACTGGCTGTCAGCTGGAGCTCCTTCTACCTGCTAGAACTCGTTCATTATAACAACAGCCCGACCACTGCATTACTACACCCCTCTCCGTGGCCACACAAGCCTCCGAGCTTTTCTCCTTTCGAGGCAAACCATAGAAGTCTGGTTTGTTGTATCGTCAGCCTCCAGTGACGTTTGATGGACTGTTGGATTAAAGCAGCTGCAAGTGTCTGCAGAGAGAAAATAGCAGGAGTGGGAAGTCAGCGTACCCAGTCATGATGCGATGTTCTCTCTCCTTCCACACTATCTAGTCCGCATGACTTACATGCTGTAAAAATGCAGCGCTGCAGCTTTCATTAGTGCACAAAGATTATGGCTCAATGCAGGGCTATGCATTATGCATGGGCTATGCACTGTGGTACGGCGTGCATAGCCCATCCTGACACGAGGAACACATTCAGTGTGAGTATTGCTCAATCGCAGTGAATGCACAAACATTCAAATTAGCACTGGTTCACAAATACACACAGGGAGCAAATGAATGAAAAGACGCGTTTTAGCCCTGGAAAGTGCAATCAAGACGGTCGCTGAGTCACTCCCCTGCCTGTCAGTTCATACTGTGAACTCTCACTTTACCTCCCGCATCTTATGATGATGTAAACCTTCATCCTTCCTTGAGTCATCCTTGTAGACTTTGCTCAGGCAGAATAATCCACAAGGGTCTCTGTGGAGTGCAGCGGTAGGTTAAGGTTAGCGGACTGCACAGCATCAATTGAGTTTGCCTGCATATAGAGAGGCTTTGCAGTTGCTGACAAATTTGATTGACGCATTTGATGTGCAAACAACAACAACAATATGCAATACGTACCCCTCAGGTAGTGTTTAGTGTAAATCACCTTGCTAACATGAATGAGAGAAGAATCTTGTTTGCAATACAGGGATTAGCCCCTCAGGTCATACTGTCCCTTCACAGCGCTGCGTTTTACCTCGAGACTCTCAATATCCAGCTTAGAATGTTTTAAAATAAAGTTTGTAAAAATGTTTTCAACTCTTCAATGATTAGGATTAAAAAGAGAAGGATCATAGATGATCAATATTTGCTTTCTCTTTGATTTCCATCTCAAAGCAAATTTTATTTTTCCCACATTTAACTGTGACTAAAGCCTTTCCTGAACTTTTAGGGCTATTAAAAAATAAATTGGCATACGAGTATGATCTCAAAGGTTGTCCAACTGCTGTTGAATGCAGCGCTGCGAGCAAATGGCAAAAGGATATTTACTGTAGCTCGAGGTCTGCCTGTTTAATGACATTTAGATCTCCACAGCAGATGGTGGACGTGACAGAACCAACAGTATTAGTGAAATGTAAAACAAAGACTGGCCATAACTGGGATGATGTTACACATGACAAATAACACAGGAAAAGGAAAATTCTAACGGCAGTAAAAAGACAAATAAAAACTGAAAAGAGGTGTCGTGTTTGTCCTCGTAAACCAAACAAATTAAGTCGCACGAAATAGACGAGGGAGGAGGAGGATAATGAGAAGGTTCAATTCAAAATGTGTGACCTCTTTCATTAATTAAACATGTCACACACACACGCACACACACACACACACACACACACACACACACAATAACCCACTACTGACAGACTAAACTGAATAATCCTACAAAAAAAGAAGCTTAACTACCTGTATGAACCTTTTAGGTTGATAGGGTCAAGAGGATTATCAGCAGTTACATTTAGCATGTATAGAAACAGTGGTGACTCAGACATGTCATGGCTAAAACTAAACACTAACCAGGCTTCGTTTCATTTATAAGCAATAGTACTTAGGAATAAATTGTGGATCAAGATTATCTGCTGTCAATCACAGAAAAAAATGCAATTACAGTAAGCATCGCGTGTTTAAAACTCGTAAAAGCGCTCATAAAGAGCGAGGACTTTCACTATCATCACCCGGAACCCCTGTGTTGTTACACAACTGTAAGAGAGCTATATATGAATCACTCCAAATTCGCAGAAATTGGCAGTTTGAAGGGAAGCTATCATTTTCGAATTGCACCCTCTATTAGCTTGCTCTTGACTCTTCCTGTGCAAACATTGTTTATGTGAGCCGGCATGGTTTTGAATGATAAGTGCTTTATTTAATCAGTCTCTCCGTAAACCATCAGCGAGTTGTTTACCCCACCTTTTGCAGCCTTTGATACTAAATCAAAAAGCTGGTTGTATTTTCTCCCCTTTGTTGACTCCTGCAAAGCTTTTTTTGTCCGTCAGTCTTGTCATCCCTGAGCATGTACACCTTTCCTCTCTGGCTGAAAAACACACACACACATAAAGCACTCACTCACGCATACGGAAACTCACATGTCTGCTTAGATAACCCAAAGGCTCCGGGCAATATATTGCTGCCACCATCGTTTTACCATCACTTATCAACCTGATCTTTAAAATGCCCTGACAGCCCCCCCCCTCCCCCCCGCAAAAAAAGAAAAAACTTTTCATGACTCAGTCTGTTTACATTGCGGTTTTCTCATTTTCAGCAAATTTCACTGTGTTTTATGCCAGCGGTTATGAGGTGCAATAAAGAAGAAAGTGAAGGGAAGTGAGGGAAGAAACAACATTGCTTCAAGATTTATTTTTTCCCCCCCATTTCCTCTGTTGCCTCCCGTTGACCCCTGGGCTCTTGGCAGGCTGGCCGGTGTTGATTTTAGCCCACAATCAATTTATTTTAATCACAATGGGCAGCGCAGGGAGCGGCGCGCTAATTGATTGGCAGGTATTTGCATATACAGTATACAACTAAATGTCATGACCGGCCTTGGTGGTGACCTGTGTGGGCTGCTGGCAAAACAAACTGATGAGGGTAATTTATCATGCGGCTTGCGCTTTGCTGAGCAGGGGGGCCCGGCCGCACCCACTATTGTTAGCGACGCCAATCACCTGTCACGCCACGTCGGGCACGAGGAGAGGAGAGATGAGCGGGGTAGACAGGATGGGAGAGAGAGAGAGAGAGGGGGGGAGGAGCTGGGGATGGAGACGTAAAGACAGGAGAGGGGAGAGATGATGCGCCGAGGGGAGAGGCAGATGAGGACGATACTGTCGATGGAATGTCAGACGTTGATTGCTGCTGCCGGTCAGTGGATATAGCATGCATGGATGCTCCACGCTAGCCAAAATACCATGAAAATATGGTGTTGTATAACAGATATGTGGCTTGTTGAATGGAAGGATATATGGATGAATAGATACAATATGATCATGAATAGCATGCATCATTCCACCTCAATTTCTTTTTTTTAAAAAATATCCTCAAGACAATAAGCATTATCATCATGCTTCTCCACTAGGCCCGCACAATTCTGACCAAAATCAGAATCTTTTTTTTTTTTTTGATTTGAGATCAAGATTTTCTTCCATGAGAGATTTTGCTTTGCATGAATATATAATGAACATATTAAAAAAAATGTAACTAATACACAACTTACCTATAGCCAGATGTAACCTGTGGCCTAAAACACTGATACCTAGTCCAGTTAGGAAGGTAGTCTGCTTTCACAGTATTTGATCCCTTGTTGTTCACGATATAGTTATTATACAAACAGGCTCATGCATGATTCCATAGTTCAGCTTGACAATAAATCTGCCTGAATTCTTGCATTATTCTGACTCGACTGCTGCTCGACGGAAACACACAATGCCGTGTGGTGTAACGACCTTGCATCGCCCTTAGCAGAGACTTTCTTACATAACGTCACGTAACAAGCGCAACAAAGTAACATAATAACCATAAAGTCTATGTTTACGTTTGTTTTCACACAGGACACGAACAATGGTCTCCTGGCTGAAGTCCTGTTGATTGACCCACCTGCCACCCATCCCACCTGCCCTTGCCATTTGTCAATACAGCGTATAGGGATAAATTGGGAGCGCTTGGTTTGATGCAAGCGATGCCACAAAAATGGCGCCTGCATATAAACGTAATATTCTGGCGCTGTAGCTCAATATGTAATGCGTCATCGACAGGGTTAAGGCTTTGATCCTCTCCAACACCATCACGTCCAGCAAACGCTAAATATTGGTTGCCCTGCTGAACTGAGAAACAATGGGATGAGAACATTTTGTCCCTTTAAATGTTCCTCAAATATCTTTATGGGTATGGGTGAATGTGGATCGATGAAAGTGTTGGATGTTCTGCTGCGAAACAAGCGAGCAGCTGAGGCTGTGGCTGCATCATTACTCTCACCGTTAATGCAACTCTACAGAGTCGGCAGAAATCCTCCCGAGTGCAGACTCTACTTATAAGGTAAACATTTGGTCATCATCACCATAATTATGACCAAGTACAAGTCCCCATGCACAGCATGAGCAGGAATATAGTTAGGGGGCTAAAGGGAGCCAATGCAACTCATTAATAGTGTGCCAGACACCCCGCGATAACATTGGATCCAATTCCTGAGAGAGGCTTTTATTTTTTGACCAATTAGCTGACTGAACAACCTATTGGCCATGAAGTGATCTCTGCAGGGACTTTATCCGACCATGCTCTATTAAATCAGCTCTCTGGCTGAGCAGTTATGTACCATCACAGTGCTTAGAATGGCTCTGATTGATGTCATTGCCAAAATGCCAAGTAATAACTGCTTTTATTGTATGTCTCGATGCTGCGGCGTCCTTATGGATGTGTGCGTGTTTGTGTACTTTCAGATACAGACATAATGGGTGATTTGTGTGTGTGTGTGTGTGTGTGTGTGTGTGTGTGTGTGTGTGTGTGTGTGTGTGTGTGTGTGTGTGTGTGTGTGTGTGTGTTCGTGTGATAGACCATTTTCAGCGATATGGCTGGTTGGGACGATTATCATAATGCTCAAGGGTGGGAGCTGTTCTGAATGTGAAACACAGTGTAAGAGTATTCACAGTATGTCTTCAGGCAGGTCAAAAGGCCTGGCAATAGGTGCTGTATAATTTAGGCATGTGAAAAGTAATCGTAATGACTTTGTAAACTCTGCATGAATGCACCCCCTGACACGTCTGAGTAACCCCAGGTTTGGTGAATTATTTTTACGAAGCATGATAATTGTGGAGAACGTATGAATGCGGTCGATTAAGGTTTTTCTACTGATTCAATTTCCATCTGTACCACCTAGTTCATCTAACTGTTGAGTGAGTTCCATCTTCCATCTTCCATATTCCATCCAGTCTTAATGCCTGTCAGCGGGTCCGACTCCCCACGACACCCGAAGAAACAATTTAAACTTCTGCAGCTGTCTTTCACCGACCCATCAGAAGCTGTGTTATTTGGAATGAACGTACAGCAGGCAGATCCAAACATCCTGCAAACTCCGCCTTTCTCAGCTAGAATCATATCTAATGCTATTCTATTCTGCAAGGTCATTAAACTAGTCTTCGCTAGCTGTGCATGCAGTCCTGATGTAGCGTCCCTGGTGAACTTTACAAAACGCTGTTGGTTATAGTAAAGGTAATTGATCCAATTGACATTTTTATTGATTGACACCCTTTGAGAAAAAACTGATTCTAAATCTGCAGCTATTTGATTTCTGGCTTTAAATTCATTAGACACCCCCCTATGTCATCTATGTATCTTGGCTATAAAATGAACCTCCCATGGTCCAGTCCCCCCTGCTAGTCAGCACCACTTACACCTGTGGAACTCATCCACAGCCAGCTGCCTGGCGATACAATAGGCGACTGCTTTCTCCTGTCTGCGGATGCCTCTGTGTTCTCCACCCTCTGCGTCGTATTGTGTGCGCGTCGATCCAAAACTGGGATCCACTGCTCCACTCCCCAGATCTGGATCCACTCGACTATGCACCTTGACTAAAACCAAGCAAAACAGAACTACCCAAGATTCAGCAGTAAATGTTAGAATACATCTTCGCTAATCTGTAGTTGGGTACAAAGTTGTCACATGTAGAGATACAATTTAAAAATTCACAATCCAATTCTTAGATGTGTGTGTGCAACTCACCTCTGCATCAATTAATTTTCCTCTGCTTCACCTTTTCCCTTCACCTAATACCCTGGAAACACAATCCCCCTCAGCAATTCGAGGTTGAGTTTCCCCTATCTAAACAATCGCAGACAATTCAAGTATTATTATTTTTTTTAATTTTCATCCACCCCTATCTGATCACCCTACGCTTGCCTCACTACACACAATAACAGTCGATAACAGTCGATTCCGGTTGGTGTCGGTAATCCAGTCACCGACTGGTAGGAGGGGCAATCAGTTACGTGTCGACGATGAGGAAGAATTTGAACTTCTGATGGCCACTGTTTAGTTGAGGCCACCATCGATGCCATAGCAGGACTTCACAAGCAGCTCCTGAACATCTTCACTGAGATCCTGAAGGACCTGATTAGGCCCAGATGGACTTCTAAACACATCTGATGAGATACTGGAAATTTGGAAAATAGACCGAGTGATTGTTTTGTTTGATTATTTTGAGGATTTTTTTGTTTAATTGGGTTATAATGGGATTTCAGGGTGCAATACTTAAGAAATGTAATTTTGTCAAGTGTAAAAAGAGCAGACAAGGCTTCTCAGAAAATTCTTCTCTAGCCCTCAGGATGGAGCCTGGACTCGATGCAGGACCATTCCCTCCTCCACCATCTACAGCCCCAACACCTGGACACCAGAGGACTTCAACCGGAATCGACTGTTATTGTGTGTAGTGAGGCAAGCGTAGGGTGATCAGATAGGGGTGGATGAAAATAAAAAAAAATAATAATACTTGAATTGTCTGCGATTGTTTAGATAGGGGAAACTCAACCTCGAATTGCTGAGGGGGATTGTGTTTCCAGGGTATTATTTAATCCGCTGTGAACAGCGGAGTAGGGGGGAGTTGTAGGAAATTTGGGTTTAGAACTGGGTTTTAAGAAATTATAATAGAAGGGTTTAATAATTCATAATTAAGAAATCATAATTAGAAGTGTTTTGGAATACACTTTCGCTTACTTGGGCAGAGGCTGGCACTTAGCCCCGAAAACCGGTAGCTCCTGTAGGGGCCCCGGTTCTTGAGAACTGACTCACAAGGCCTTTGCTTTGAGTGAATAAATGAATCGTGTGGGTAATTAGGGAATTAAGAGACAATACGTCCAGTAATACGTGTGTCTAGTCTGCGTTCTAGCAGTGTTGACATATGTTTAAATGTTGAATGAGACTGTGCCATAACGTTTGTAGCTGTAGGAGCTAGCTAAGCGCTTGCTCCGGACCTTATTGTACTGTAAATAGAAAAGAAAGGTGCTTGTAAAGACAATAACCGGTGGATTGTGAGAGGGGTCAAAGGACGTACGAGTGGAAATAAAGTGTGGGATTTTGGAGAAACGTGTGAGTGGGGATATTTTGTTATAAATTACGCTTCGCCGTTAGCATAACATAGCTTAAGCTACCGGAAGTACTATTATTTTGTAGAAGAAGAAAAACGGCAAAAAGCAACTCCGCCGCCTAGCGGCCAGGATGAGTAATTCCTAGAGAATTACAAAACTAGTGTTTCGGATGTGATCACCTTGGAGTGTGTTTGGAGCAGAGGAAAAGGTGAAGCAGAGGAAAATGAATTGATGCAGAGGTGAGTTGCACACACACATCTAAGAATTGGATTGTGAATTTTTAAATTGTATCTCTACATGTGACTGTAGGAGCTAGCTGAGCACTTGCTCCGGACCTTATTGTGCTGTAAATAGAAAAGAAAGGTGCTTGTAAAGACAATAACCGGTGGATTGTGAGAGGGGTCAAAGGACGTACGAGTGGAAATAAAGTGTGGGATTTTGGAGAAACGTGTGAGTGGGGATCTTTTGTTATAAGTGACGCTTCGCCGTTAGCATAACATAGCTTAAGCTACCGGAAGTACTATTATTTTGTAGAAGAAGAAAAACGGCAAAAAGCAACTCCGCCGCCTAGCGGCCAGGATGAGTAATTCCTAGAGAATTATAAAACTAGTGTTTCGGATGTGATCACCTTGGAGTGTGTTTGGAGCAGAGGAAAAGGTGAAGCAGAGGAAAATTAATTGATGCAGAGGTGAGTTGCACACACACATCTAAGAATTGGATTGTGAATTTTTAAATTGTATCTCTACATGACAACTTTGTACCCAACTACAGATTAGCGAAGATGTATTCTAACATTTACTGCTGAATCTTGGGTAGTTCTGTTTTGCTTGGTTTTAGTCAAGGTGCATAGTCGAGTGGATCCAGATCTGGGGAGTGGAGCAGTGGATCCCAGTTTTGGATCGACGCGCACACAATACGACGCAGAGGGTGGAGAACACAGAGGCATCCGCAGACAGGAGAAAGCAGTCGCCTATTGTATCGCCAGGCAGCTGGCTGTGGATGTGTTCCACAGGTGTAAGTGGTGCTGACTAGCAGGGGGGACTGGACCATGGGAGGTTCATTTTATAGCCAAGATACATAGATGACATAGGGGGGTGTCTAATGAATTTAAAGCCAGAAATCAAATAGCTGCAGATTTAGAATCTGTTTTCTCTCAAAGGGTGTCAATCAATAAAAATGTCAATTGGATCAATTACCTTTACTATAACCAACAGCGTTTTGTAAAGTTCACCAGGGACGCTACATCAGGACTGCATGCACAGCTAGCGAAGACTAGTTTAATGACCTTGCAGAATAGAATAGCATTAGATATGATTCTAGCTGAGAAAGGCGGAGTTTGCAGGATGTTTGGATCTGCCTGCTGTACGTTCATTCCAAATAACACAGCTTCTGATGGGTCGGTGACCAAGGCGCTGGCCGGATTGACGACACTCGGCCACGAGCTAGCAGACGACTCTGGTGTCGGTAATCCAGTCACCGACTGGTAGGAGGGGCAATCAGTTACGTGTCGACGATGAGGAAGAATTTGAACTTCTGATGGCCACTGTTTAGTTGAGGCCACCATCGATGCCATAGCAGGACTTCACAAGCAGCTCCTGAACATCTTCACTGAGATCCTGAAGGACCTGATTAGGCCCAGATGGACTTCTAAACACATCTGATGAGATACTGGAAATTTGGAAAATAGACCGAGTGATTGTTTTGTTTGATTATTTTGAGGATTTTTTTGTTTAATTGGGTTATAATGGGATTTCAGGGTGCAATACTTAAGAAATGTAATTTTGTCAAGTGTAAAAAGAGCAGACAAGGCTTCTCAGAAAATTCTTCTCTAGCCCTCAGGATGGAGCCTGGACTCGATGCAGGACCATTCCCTCCTCCACCATCTACAGCCCCAACACCTGGACACCAGAGGACTTCAACTGGAATAAGCGTAACTTATAACAAAAGATCCATACTCACACGTTTCTCCAAAATCCCACACTTTATTTCCACTCGTACGTCCTTTGACCCCTCTCACAATCCACCGGTTATTGTCTTTACAAGCACCTTTCTTTTCTATTTACAGTACAATAAGGTCCGGAGCAAGCGCTTAGCTAGCTCCTACAGCTACAAACGTTATGGCACAGTCTCATTCAACATTTAAACATATGTCAACACTGCTAGAACGCAGACTAGACACACGTATTACTGGACTTATTGTCTCTTAATTCCCTAATTACCCACACGATTCATTTATTCACTCAAAGCAAAGGCCTTGTGAGTCAGTTCTCAAGAACCGGGGCCCCTACAGGAGCTACCGGTTTTCGGGGCTAAGTGCCAGCCTCTGCCCAAGTAAGCGAAAGTGTATTCCAAAACACTTATAATTATGATTTCTTAATTATGAATTATTAAACCCTTCTATTATAATTTCTTAAAACCCAGTTCTAAACCCAAATTTCCTACAACTCTCCCCTACTCCGCTGTTCACAGCGGATTAAATAATACCCTGGAAACACAATCCCCCTCAGCAATTCGAGGTTGAGTTTCCCCTATCTAAACAATCGCAGACAATTCAAGTATTATTATTTTTTTAAATTTTCATCCACCCCTATCTGATCACCCTACGCTTGCCTCACTACACACAATAACAGTCGATTCCGGTTGAAGTCCTCTGGTGTCCAGGTGTTGGGGCTGTAGATGGTGGAGGAGGGAATGGTCCTGCATCGAGTCCAGGCTCCATCCTGAGGGCTAGAGAAGAATTTTCTGAGAAGCCTTGTCTGCTCTTTTTACACTTGACAAAATTACATTTCTTAATTATTGCACCCTGAAATCCCATTATAACCCAATTAAACAAAAAAATCCTCAAAATAATCAAACAAAACAATCACTCAGTCTATTTTCCAAATTTCCAGTATCTCATCAGATGTGTTTAGAAGTCCTGAATTATGATTTCTTAATTATTAATTATTAAACCCTTCTATTATAATTTCTTAAAACCCAGTTCTAAACCCAAATTTCCTACACAGCCGAAGCTCTGGCGGGAGGCAGCATCGAACCAGCACTAAGTGGGGCCGACTGTCTTACCCTGGTGCAGTAAAATGAGAGGTTTTCTAAAGGGAATCTGGCAGCTGCAGATCTTTACGACACCAAGCGTGAGTGTCCACAGGGGCCGACTGAAAACCGTGGAGCGAAGGGCCACTGACCGAGCTGCTGTATTTGAAGTGAGAACGCGCTGCTCTTTCTCACCTCCTCGGTCTCCGTCTCAATCAGTCTTCCTCTGGATATATTAACACACATCATGCACTGATTCAATTTCCATCTGTACCACCTAGTTCATCTAACTGTTGAGTGAGTTCCATCTTTAGTGGGTGTTCGAAAGAGATTTGATCAGTTTATAGAATAATCTGGAGGTTGTCCATGATATTCACCGTGCTGCAGCCCTGAGAAGGGATCTTCCAGGAATGAATGCGTTTTTTTTTTTTGAAGCAGTGCTATTGTCGGTCTGTCAGGACAGGTCGTCGTTTCCGGGTTTCTCCCTCTCACTAAACCACCTCAGCTCTTTGCTCATAATCCCAAAACCAAGACCAAAGCAAGCCCCTCTGGCTATACAGACAGCAAGCCAGCCTTGATCCTTCCATTTGAAACTGGATGAGAGGAGGCTGGCAATAGAGGGGTGGGATGGGGTAAAAATGTTAACCCTGAAACACAAATCACACCAAGAAGTGAGCAATACAAGAGTCCTTATTTAACACATCTCGCTGGCTTTTTGTCTTCTTTTCCTTACCTATGCCCTCTCTGTGCTTTGTGTCATGTGTAAGGTTAAGGTTAGCACTTATACATGCAGGCAGTTCTAAACTGCTATCATTGTTGTGTTGGCAGTGGGAAGGCGCACTGATCCCTTTGAGCTGGATGATACAAATCTGTCACAGTCCCCCTGCATTGAGGAGCCCATTGTTTTGGGGATTAAGGAGGATTAAGGGCGGATGCTGGCGACCGAGGGGTTTGAGCAGTGTGACCCTTTCACTAATCATTATGAGACAGATACAGAGCACTCAAACTCTTAAAGCCAGAGATCTCATTGGATTATCAATTATTCATGGCTGACAGCAGCAGAATGAGTATGGAAGAGAGGCAGAGAGTATGGGAATGTGGTGACAATTGAAAAGGTCCCAGAGCGAAGTGAAAGGAGTGTCCAGGAATAAGATTTATGAATGACTTAAAAATAAATGTGGCTCTGAGTTAGCTGACATTAGCAGCCTGTGTGCATCATTTTTCTTTTAGGATTTTAATCTGATCAACATGCTGGGTTATGAAATAAAAATGCTCATTGCAGCAACCTAAACTGTGGGTGAGGTCGAATCGTCTCTTTGGCTGAAGTGAAGAGGGAAATAATTGAGTGAAGTGATTTAGCAATTATTTCAAATGCAGCTGATTTAATAATACTCTAAATTATGAGGAAAAACTCTCCAACTCTGCAATTCCCCTCAGCTATACGGAGGGTTTTGGTGTCTTTCCGCTCGTGTTTTGGATTTACGGGCCACAACTTTCCTCATAATGAGAGCAAAAAAGCTCTGATAAACCACCCGTACATGACCTGCCCAGCACCAACAAACAGACCGACAAAGTTAGGAACTAACTGGTGAACACAATGGAGCATTGAGCAGCAGACATTTTTGTAATGATGGGGCAAACAAACGTAAACACTAACGTCAGCAGGCTCAAAATGCCAATGCTAACATGTTGATGTTAAGTAGGAATGTTACCTTTTTCACCATCTTAGTTTAGCATGTTAGCATGTTAACATTTGCTAATTAGCACAAAGTGCAGCTGAGACAGATTTCTCTTTAGCTCTACATCCTTTTTCATCCTGTTTTTCAAGTCATAAAACACGGAATTTAACTTCATTTTAATGATGGCGTTAGATGAAATGTCAGGAGAATCACCAAAGTTATTTCAATGTAGTTTTCAATAGTTTTTTGAGACATTTTGAGACACAGGGATGTGTGTTCTTTAATTAAAGCGCAGGCAATAATTCATCAAATGAGTTGTTTTACTTGGTTAGTTGAAAAATAATTTCAAGTTGTTAAAGTTGATTGTATTCCTCTTTGTAAATTATTCTCCAAATTATTTGTTACCAGTGGGGAGCCACAGTCACCTTCTTGGAGATGAAGTGAAGTGATTATTGCTGTAGTTGATAATCTTAGAAAACAACATATTTTCCACAATTATAGTCTGGATAGTCACTAGATTTTTAAAAATAATTTTGGCTTTAAAACTGTTTTTTTTCTCCTCACAGTTTTGGCAGCGAAGGCATGATAGTTTCACAACACTAAGAAATCTAATTGAATGCAACACTGATAACCAACCAGTAAAACTAATAATAGGACAAAATAATGTAATGTGATGGTTGTAATATACTTATTTTATTGAGCTGCAGAGACACTATCAGCAAAATTAAAGCACACATCATCAGATTTGAAAAACATGGCCTCTCACCTGAATTTATGGTGTTATAAATATTTGTGTCCTTTTTCCCTTCATTCGCGGAGCCATTTTTCACCATGTGTCACTGTGATTTAAGTTGCTGCTAAATAAAAGTAAGACAGTGCTAATATGACTGACATTATGATTAAACACCCAACCCATGTGTTTATATTCCACTTGACTTGACCTTTTGCGCATGAATGCCTGCTGCACGTACATTATGAATTATAGCTACTTGGATGCGGCAATTACTCTGGTTGTTGCAATTAAAATACATCCCGCTGTTCTTAAAAAAAAAAAAAGTTCAGACTCTTTAGAGGCACCTTCACCTCTTGTTCGTGGAACACTGAGTCCTTCAAAAGGTGTCAGGGTACCATGGCACCACCAGCAGTCCTGCTGTGAATTGTTTTTGTGTGTGTGTGTGTGTGGGGGGGTCACGTCGTCCTCCTTTCAGTATCTCCGTCTGCTCCCGAAGAGAATTCCCCTCCTTCCTGTGTGAAGCTGTTAGTGGGCTAATCGCTTCAGCCACTCCATTATCAAGGTGCAGTGTGCCTGGGGTAAGTGCAGTCCCTCACTTCTTACCTGGTCTTTTGGGAACAGTTTTAATACGTTGATGAGGGCTGCTGGACAGTGTAGTGGAGTTGTGACCGTCATAACACAACCTGCAGAATCATCCACGCACCGCATATATACAGCCTGCTAATCATTTTAAAAGGAACAACATGTATGTCTCAGTGGAATTAAGATAATGTAGCAGCGGTTTGCTTTGTGTATCATATTAAAGGATAAATTCACAAACGTTTAA
This sequence comes from Anarhichas minor, assembly GCF_050575085.1. Classification (NCBI taxonomy): domain Eukaryota; kingdom Metazoa; phylum Chordata; class Actinopteri; order Perciformes; family Anarhichadidae; genus Anarhichas; species Anarhichas minor. The sequence continues at coordinate 578,335 of NW_027466491.1, forward strand.
GTCTGTTATAGAACAATAGTTGGGTGTCCATATTCACTACAGTCTTTTAAACACATTCTAGTGGTGTAGCTCTAAGGAAAGCAGTGTTGGTCTGTGTGGCAACAATTTGGTCAAGACAGCGATTTCTCAACAAATACCTTGAAAACAAATGATCAACATTAGCTGTGCATTAGCTGTGTTTAGTGCTATGTAGCACTAAATGTTAGCATGATAAGCTAAAGTAAACTAACTAAGCTAAACTAAAATAATGAACATTGTAAACAGTATCCCTAAGCATGTTAGCATGCTGGTGTTACTTGGTAGCATGCTAACTAGCCACTAGCACGGCTGTACGTCAAGCAAATTGATCGGTTTATTTAACTTCTCAAGAGAAGTATTTTAGTCGTGCCCTCTTTGTGTTAGTATCCCTCCTTCACAGCTCAACACAGAAACACTGTCAAAAGATGCACAAACTACTAAAATGACTAACATTGGGAAGACACACACTTTATTTGATCACCTCAGACTGCAAAAGCCATTATCATTGACTTCACATAAACTTTTCAATATATTTACTCTACGGAATGAGGACTGTGACCTCTGTCCCCCATCTCGTTCATTGGCAGCAGATTAGGAAAAAAAGACATTTTAATTTCCAGATAAGATTAACGATGACAGCAAGCAAAAGCTGTGTGAATGTACAGATGTACGTGTGTGTACTGTTTTAAAAATGTGACCCTATCCTTTGACTCTCTTTTAGCATGTCAGGGAAGATTATTCAAAAAGGAGGAAGTGGACAGCTTAACTTCCAACACCTCAGATTAAAAAAAAAAGCCCAGCTGACCTGCCCCACTCTCCCCTTCCTCTGATTGCATGAAAATACCATAAATTACATTTAAAGAGTATGGAGCTCAACTCTGCATTATCATTTTACCAAATGGAATTGCAGTAATATAACCATTAAAGCAGAAAGCAATCAGAAGTGAAATGGATTGAAAAGTACACTTCAGGAAAGGCATGAAATTGTTCAACATATAGGCCCATGTTTTTCCATATTGCTGCCAGTCTCCAGTAGAGAGGGATATGATGATGATTATGATAATAATGATATTGGATCTCTGTGATCTGTCATTTTGTCAAATGAACACCCCCGTGGCTTTCTCTTATCAAATCAAGCTAAAAAACATACATCGCATTGAATGAGCATTTCATTATCAAACGTCCAGAGGTCGGAGAGTCACGATGCTTCATACACAAACTGTCCAGACAAACTGAGTGAATTAAAGTCCGATAAGAAATTTCCTGCATGGCAAAACAATGTAAAGAAACGTGTATAGAATTACTGAGATTACAGAGGCAAAGTGGAACACGGACTGCCTGTCACTGTCGCCGAAGACAGAAAACAGCCGGGCTGATGGGGCCGTTCTTTTCCATAAGCCATCACAAAGACAAAATGCAGAGGTTCACTTCAGCGAGGTGACACATGCCGTGGAAACGACGAGTTGATGTGAGGCCGTGCTTTTTATATAATTAAGATGGTTTTGACAATGCTGAAATAGAGTTGTCAAGCTCCTGACCCCATTATGGCTTGACATTTTTTTAAACAAACTTTAATCCTTTTGAAACACTGAAGAATGACAATGTGAGTTAAAACGCTTTGCCCTTGCTCATGGGGACTATTGACAGTGGTTGAAGCTTGAATTTACAGACTTCTATTGAAGTAAAGAGCTCATGCTGTAGCTCCAGGTCTGCTTTTATTGAGCTACTCCTTCCATTTTCACATTTGTGTTGCTCTCTTGTGTAACATTAGGTCATTAAACTGAGCGTTTGTGTGTGTGTGCGTGTGCAAGCACAGACCTCCATGTATGCGATCCTCAGTTTCTCTACCTGCAAATATATAAACAACGCATCCTCCCACCATTATACAGGAGCAAAAACAAAATATATGTATTGCACTTATCTGAAAGAAACAATCGAAATCAGCTACAGAGGTTTTGCAGTGAGACATTTAAACTATTCATGAAAGGTTGTCACATAATGAGATCCAATTAGAGCAATAGCCTAATCAGGTCACCAATAAAAAAAAGTATCTGTTATCAAATGACTGCACCAATGATAACAGACTTGATTAAGGGTTTCAGTGAAGCTATGCAGCAATTTATGAGCGCTTTCCTTAGCAGGACGTTTTTTTTTTATGATCCTCAATAGATTTGTTATTTATATGTGTGCAGTCGCCTGACAGATGAAAACGAAAAACACCTGAAATGGGGGAAGGGAGGATTGTACATTTTGTTTTTTAAATATAATTACATTCTCGATTATGTGCTATTTAAAAGCATGAATCGAACAGAAATGTGTTTTTGCTGCTCTATTAATCTTCCAACCTGCCTGCAGTTCTGGGATCAGTTCTGTGTACATACCTCTGTACAATATATGCAATGGGCAGAATTATGCATACACACTCTTTGCAGGTTAAATCAATGGCGTGTCATTAATTCATCATACATGCTCCTGTAAACCATCGCGTTAAGACTAAAGACATTCAACGGGAGCCTTGTCAACAGCAGTGGCAATAACATCAGTGATATTGATTATTAGTCATTTATTTTGTACAATTTAATTTTCTGCATTGGTGGCTTGAGCCTCACATTCAATAGGATCTTGGGCAGAGGGTACGCCCAGCGCCCGGATGTCCTCCATCTCCATGCACCTGTGGCTCGGTGGTAGAGGGGGATTTGATGGCAGGACAGGGCAGCAATCGTTCTCACTTCTGTTGGTCAGTTCCATTTCATGTTCAAAAGTAAAAGCTTAAGCTGTAATTCGCTCAATAAAGACGTCTTCTCGGGAGCTTTATTCAAAATGAATTAACGTATAAGTATAATTGTTGCTGTTAGAGAACCTACTTGTGCATTACTCCACCCCGCCTGGGCTTTAGCTTCTCTACCTTCACTTGCTTCTTTGTCCTCTCACATTCAGTCTTTTCTTCCTCTTCTTGGTTGATGCTCAAAAACTCAAATTGCCTTTTTTGTTCAAAAGGCAAAAGATAAAATAGTTACATCTCTTGAATCTCAACCTAGAATCGTCTGTAAAGGGAAATGATGAGACACCTACCCGATGCCCTCCTCTGACAAGACACCGTCCCATCGACATTTTGTAGGCTTCACCCGGGCATCAGTGTACTCAATGCTCTTAGTCAGCGCATCTGTGGTTACTTGAGAATCCATCCTGCGGGCTGCAAGTAGAGGTGGACGCCGCTCTCCACTAATGGACAGTCCAGCCAAGGCAGCCACACTTTCTTCAATAGGATCACTTGTATCATGGTGACAATCCTACGAAGAGAGGAGGGTTAGAAATGAAGTCATTCCATCTTAAAGAACTAAATAAAAGTAAAATGAAATTTAGGAAACCTAACAAAACCCTAAAGTGAGACTAAATTGACAATTAATGCATATAAATGTGTTGGATTAATAACTTCTGCAATCTATAAAAATACTTTATTTTTTTAACCAAATGAATCAACTTACCTTGCTGTCACTTGAGTTGGTCTGGTCACTTCCAGACATGTTTGTTCAAACCTCTGATAATTCAGATAAACAGGTTTTTCAAGAGCTCTCTCTAGTGTCCACGTAGGTCGAATGTTTGCATATTCTGCTTCTGTTTTCTTGTACTGTGGACTATCAGGTGGATTCTAGAACTGTTAATAGCTCATAACATGGAACACGGATGGAGCCCTTTCAAACAATATAACAACAAGTTAATATGTGAATAAATGGAGGGAAAAGAGCTGCTTCAGCCGTGTGACTGATTACTGACGCTAGATATATCTGGTCATACAAGGAAATACTTTTTTATCTTTCCAACACCTTTCCATTTTTTGGCAGGTAAGGGAAATTTAGATTGTTTTCAGCACGGACCACAGCCACACCTCAGACCATTTAAACAGTCTGGTGGTATATAGATTGTAGTCTCAGCCTGTACACCTTATTCTAACATGCAGCATTTCCAGCAGGTGTGTGAATCAGCACTAATAAACAACTCAAACGAATAGCAGCCAGCACCTTCAATGAAGATACTATCTTGTGAGCAGGGGTGTAAATAGTGCAGTGCAGTGCAATTGCGGGGTTGAGGGGTTCCATGGAGAGATGTAGGCCAGCCAACAATGTGTTTCATTGGGCATAGAAGAGGTCCTTATGACTAACTCAGTTTGCCATCTTAGAAATATGCCTGTGTTTAAAATAACTCACATTTTAATTAAAAAAAAATTATAATTTTTTAAAAATATATATATATTTTTTATCTTTAACTTTTTTCTTCTTTTTTGGTAAAATATTCATTAGCAATCTATAACAAAATGATATGCTTATTCTACATAATTTATAAAAAATGAAAAAGTAAATTATAACAATTGAGTGAAATTGATAATGTATTATTTTGTTTATTATTATTGTCATACAGATATGCAATGATCACTGTTGGGTAATATGTATATTGATGTTGTCCATCATCAAGTCTCTATATGACTGACACAATGAAAGATAAGAGAGTAAAATATGGCTGATTTAACCTAAAATCAAGCAGAGTTTATGCTGTTAAGTGTTTATGCACATTACTGTGCAGCAAGAGATTCGTCTGGCAGCTCTTATTGTTTTTATTTTATTTTTGTATTGTTTTTGTTTTGTTGGTATTTATTGGATGAAAGTTAAAATGGCAGTCCAACAATATCCTGCCGTGAGTGAATGTTGCATTTCTATCTTACATCGGTAAATAACTGTATATTACAGTCACAATTGATTTCAGTTGAAAGACCAAATCAAGAAGCCACACTTATCTTGAAATTTAATTTTGTGTATATTGAAAAACTGTAGGTGGCTTTACCAAGTGTACAGCGGTGATCAATCCTGCGCAGGTGCCACTGACAAACGTTGTCTTCAGCCTATAAAATCGAATCGAATTTGATTACATCACTGACTTTGAGTAATACGGCTTATGCTGGTTGCAGTTTTGCAGCCATCAGTAGGCTAATACAGAAGTTTTAGAAGCAATCCATTCTCTCCACAAGAAGAGCAGACACAACAACATTATTTACCCCAGAGACACACTGCAATATGCCATGCTAGATGTTTTAAATGAACCGGACAACTGAATGACTCTAATAACCAAATAAAAAGCAGGCTGTTATCTTGAGTTATGTTGAAGGATGGGGCTTATGTACCTCCACTATTATGCCCAGGCTCCATGTCATCAATCCTGCCTATAGCAGTAAATCCTGGCCCAGGATCTATGAACCCCTATTGGTATTGGATTTCAGGACAGCCATGAAACTCTCAGTCAAAGCTTTAAAGCATCATCTTTGTCTTAATCCACTGATCGATAGGTCTGACAGGTTGAAATAACACAATAAAGTAGATTTAGTGGGTCTAGCAATGTGGGGACATTTCATACTTCAGATTAAAGGCTGGTGCATTGTGTTCTGAAAGAAGAGGTAAAACACTGCCACTGCTATCGAGAACATCCTGAAATAGACCGTCTCAGATGTCCACCCTTTGAAAATATGATACAGGATGTTCTTTAGCAAAATGATTAATAGACTATCATTAAAAGAAGAAGAAAAGTGGATGTAAACGTAAAAAAAAAGCTTTTTGTTTGTATTACTACATGATATTGTGCTACAACTCACCTTTATGTCTTGAAGCAATTGCTAGTCAATATGTGATACAGCGAAGATGGGATAATGGGATCCCACACAACCTCATTTTTTCAATAATATTTCCCCATTTGTCCTGAGCGGTCGACTGTAATTATATATTTACAGAGAAGGTGTTCCTTCAACGTCTTGCTACATGCCCCATTTGCATTACAAATGTGTTTTTGAGGGTCATTATTATGAGGGCAGTGCTAATGAATACATCTGTTTGAGATTTATTTCATATGGATTGTAATTGCGTACTTAAGCTGATTAATGCTGGCACATTTAATTTAAAACTGGATTTATCTATACGTTTGTGTAGGAATTTCTCAAGAATAATAAGCAAGATGAGAATCTTCCTCTCCTAAATTAGAACTAGGTGGGGGTGATCATGTTAAAGGCGCCTCTTTTGTGTGCAGAGCACATTGTCTCCCTAGTGTCACACCAAAAGAGCCTTTGTCCCCCATTCAAGTGGCACCGTAGTGTCCTATTTGGGTACAGACATTTTAATGGTTTGTCCTTCATTTTCTCCCAAAAAGTCCAATTGGTGCTCGGATTTACATGATCCACCACGTCCGTCCAGCTCTTTCTCAGCAAAAACAAACATGTTAGAAATTATTTCGGCGTATTTTTCCCCCAAAAGAAATGAAGGGGGAAAAACGTCCTTTTAAAAAAAATATTCTTATAGACATTTTCATATTCAGTCAGAAGATTCTCAGTTATCAAGTGAAAGGAATAACTTATTGAGGACCATTTGCTCACACACAGGGGTGCATGCTATTGTGCACATACAGCATTATTGATAATCTATAGTCCAGCTGTGTAGATATTCAGAAAACGGTTGACCTATGATATAAACAGGGAAAGAAAAGGCTTAAGAGGGTTTTTTGTATGACTGGGCCTAAGTTTATTGTGGTTTCCTGTACAGTCAGGTTGTATATAGAATATAAAAAGCATTTGAATGTCATCATATACTGTATATAGTGAAGGCTTTAGTTACTGTATGGTTTGCTTGGCCCCACACAATTATACAATATTTGAAGGTATCAGAATGCATGAAACAGTTGCAGAATGTAAACAATTCTTCTTGTGCAAACTGCAACATGGTAAAAAAAAAATGGTATGATGTTGGGATAGCAGCATTTTCACCCCTGCAAGACAGACCTCAAATCCAGTGTTTTAGTCATTGGCCAACCACTGGCAACAACAGTGGCTATGTCTGACTTTTTAATACCAAAAAACCTCCAAACAACCGACACAGCTGCTGTCTTGGACAAAAGAAAGAACGTTTTTCAAGTGTATATTCAGTCTCTCTTTCTTCATCCTCCATCTCTCTTTACTGTTCTTGAATGCACAGTAGCAACAGGGCCTATCCCAGCTGTTAATAACAGACTGGTATGCTGCTAGCTAGCAGTTACGTAGCATGCATTTTGCTGGTGTATTAGTTTATGTCACAAATTGTTGGGTGCCATGGTAAAAAATGTATATTTTACGGGAAATAAAAACCGGTATACCGGATGAATCGGTATACCACCCAACGCTATTCCGACAGTTAAAACACAAACCTGTCGATGCGACATTGTTACTTGAACCTCCTTAAAGCACAAGGAATTTCAGCGGCAGCACTACGGGGAAGTCAAAATGGTTTTCGACACTGATGTATTCGATCTTAATCCTGAACAATCCCACAAACAATATTCTCGAGCGTGACACTTTGACAAAGCCTTTCCTCTGTGACAGAAAGCCACGGGGATTATCGGAGGAGTTAGTCTGCTGCTATTAGCATCAAGCTGTCTGTCACCTATGTCTATACTTGATCAATTCAACATATACATTCCAGGCGACATTACGTTGACATGTAATCTCACATAGATGTAAGTGCCGCTCAAGAAGACAGATTGAGACTGGAACCCAAGACGTTTTTTTCACATAAATTACCCTGCATGACAAGCAGCCACCACTGATAAAAGCCCATTTAAATGTATAGAGGGGCGTCATGTTGGAAGATACTCTATCAGGAGGGTTCCCCCGGGGACAATAAGAAGCTGAACCACTGAGTGCTCACCCCATGAAGCCTATTGTTAGTCTAATGAACAGACAGGATTTGATTAAAACATTTCAAACATCATTTGGCCCTCGATGCGGTGCCGAGAGGCCCCCCCACCGAGCACACTTAACACCCCGATGATCTGAGGCGGGTGGCCTCTTACTCCCCGCTCAAAGGTGAGCCCACAAATCACTGTAATGCATTCAGCAGGGGTCTCTCTCGCTGCCTCTGTTTCCCCGCTCCCCTTCTCTTTGCCGCCTCGCAACACTCGTCGTTAAAAATTCATTAGACACTGTTTGTATCGCCTCCTCGAGGATGTCACCCTCGATGGCCGACTGTGTAGGGAAGAGGCGGCTTCCGCAGGCCGGAGGGGATTGATGGAGCTCCTACTGTGTGCTGAGGTACTCTCCATGGCTTTGATGTATAAGATCACACTTTAAACATACATGCTTGGAGTTGGAATGAGACACACAAGTAGCTCAATGCATGGACCACACACTGTGACCCCTGCGAGTTTAACTGCTGTTAAAGCTCTTGCACCCAAAGTGCACTTGTAGAATGTTTGAGTAGCCATCATTTTTGCATGACGTATGTGCCAATGTTGTGCCACACTGTGTTGTGTGTATTGTTGATGTGTGAAGATGACAAATAGATGGTCAATATGGATTATGTGCTATAGTGTTTTTTTTACAATGAAGTGTACACAAATTGATGCTGAAACAAGTCATGCACACGAGAATGGGAAACACCTTCGCTTGTGCGAAGTAAAATGAGCTGGAATTGAAGTGTAAGTATTTTTATTTTGAGAAGCTGAATCCAGTTGCTTTTTTCGTTCCTTCCCTCCTTTCTTTTAATGCTAACCCCCCAGCAGGTAATTTATTCAAGGCTCAGCATTTAGCAGGCCTAATCCTTTCTGCTGATGCTTTTAGGTGCACATGCTGTACAGTAATTGTATAAAAGAGCAGAAGTGGGGTTTTCAGGCACTCTGATAATCACCTACTCTTTGCCAAGAGCACACCAAAGGTATTGTGGAAAATAGAGCAGGAGAAAAAAAAAAAAAAGAAGGAGAAAAACCTTGACACGGGAGAATCAGCCGTCTACTGGACCGGTGAGCCGGGTCAGGCTGATAGGAGCTTGGCCGGCACAGTTGGTGCACTCAGGCTCAGTCCTGTCCTGCAACTCCGGTGCAGGTCCCCGGCCATAATGAAATCTGACAGGATGTAAATGAGTTTTTAAAGGAGCTGGTGAAAGCTGGTCATTTTTCTCATTTAGTGGTCCAGTGTGTTGGCCCGCTCCCCAGCTGTCACCCTGCATCCCGGCCTTTCTGGGGATACGGAGGGGCACAGTACACTAGCGAACCTTGATTACTAATGCCATGTAAGGGGGAGGATGTATTTCACACCTTATGTCTTTTTTTGGTCATTCATTTTTTATTCTTTCTTTTTCTTCTGTATTGAGTGTAAAGTAGCATAAAGCAGTGGTTTCATACCTTTTTTTATATGATGTACAGGAACATATGAACTCAAGTTCCCCTTCGCCACCACTAAAACATGTTCTTATGAATGAATTGTATGGATATTCTTGAACACAATAATTATGTAAAAGGGAATTTTGTTACAATGTGTTCTTACAACCATTTATCCATTTCTTTTACTGAAATACTCCAACTGTATAATCATTACTTTTAGCTATATATATACAAACTGTTTCTCCATTACGTTTATGACATACATCATAAAAAAATGTCATAATGAATGTAGTATAGTACATAGTAGTAGTCTATTCTATTATAGTAGTCTTAAAAATGTCATAAAAAGTCATCGTATATTATGCCATACATTTGTGTTGTTGTGAAATGTATCCATAAATAAACATTAGCTCTTAAAAATGATGACAAGAGTCGTCATTATAATAAAGCTTTGTGTTTGCAAATAACCTCATTAAAGCACACTACTAGGATCATGTTTATGCTAATAATTGTGTAACAAAAAAAGTCGTCAAAAGCAAATACACAAACCCTTGCATGGTCTTAACAGTTATACATGGTGCAGTCACCTCACCCAGATGCTCTCAGGGCTGCTCAGCAGTACCAGTGCAGCATTAATGAGCAGCGATAATGACTAAAGGCAGTTAGTTAGAGTTAAATGGAGCTTGAACACCCAGCTGACAATGAAGCGTCTACCACAGAGAGGTTGATCAGGGGGAGTCAAGGCAGAGCTCAGGCCCGGAGCTCTGGAGCTTAACCTGAGACTTCACGTGTCAAACTCCACACCAGTGAGGCGCTCAATGGAGCAAAGGGTGAGGACAGCACTACTGCTGGGTATATACACTAATTATGGTATGCCTTGGTTGGCTTGATTTGAAATGTTCTTGATATTGAACAACCAATTTATGGTATATACATTTTATATATGATAAAGGGTATTTAGATGATTGTGATCATTTTTGCAGCATACGTGATGTTCTTAATCCGAAGGCATCTGAAGGCAAATTGTCTTTTTACAAGGTGACTTTTTGTTATCACACAACACTAGTCTTTGTCAAGTTAACATTTTGCCTACTGTGGGTTTATATTTAGTTTGATGCATCAAACTATAATTTAAACATACGCTTGTAAAGGTTTTAAAATCATTATTTAGCTTGATTTTCTCGAAAACCCTATATGTGAAAATGTGTCATTTTCCAACTTTGATTGAATACATATAATGTGACTGTTATTTGGATCAATAAGACATTTCAATCAGGAGAGACAAGTGAGTGATTAGTAGTTAACATTTATTATGACAGATGATGCGTTCGTGAGTTACACAGAAATTATTTGGCGCTTGAACTCAACGAGGAGATTTGTGATCGTGTTGTGACTGCCCTGAGCGGCAACAATATATAAATCTCCCCCCCCCCGAGGAGTCCAGACACTGGTGGTGGTGGCTGGAGGTTCTGCTGGTGTTGGCTGGAGATGCTGAATCTGGTGCTGGGGAGGAGGAGGGTCGCATGAAGCAGCAGGACGCTAGAGGCGGGGATACAGCACATTTAAAGGAGACAGCAGCAAGCTGATAGGCTAACGAAGAGGGTGTGACTCTGCGCTATTGGCTGGGGCCGCCCATCAGATAAACAGCTGATAGAGTCTATGAAGCCTCTGGCAGTGACAACCGGAATAGAGTATGTGCTGCTGGTGAACTTACGCTAGAGCTTCATTTTTACTGCATGTCAGTTTTGCTATCAAGGATGGGAAAACTTTAAACCTCAATATGTCAAATTTCATAATTTTAGCGTCAGAAAATTGTGAGTGTTTTCTTTGTTCCGTCTGCTGTTTGATGTTGTGCCATACAGCAGGTTCGTCAGAGCATTTACGCTGAAAACAGCTGCTTTTGTGGATGGGAACGGTGAGAATAAACCAAGACGGTAAAGTTGTTGGTTGTAAAAGCAAAGCAAAGTAATAAACTGAAAGGGCTAGAATACTCATTAAAGCTGAGAACTGCAGAGTTTGGTGATGGTTATCTGTGGGATTGTCTCTACGAGTGACCCTATTGACATACTTGCAGTAATTTGGTAATAAAAAATATTGATTATAGCAGCTTTAAAGCATTAAATGGTTCTGTTAATTAGCATTCATTGTCAATCACATAGTAAAATCAACAGTAAAAACACCGGTAAAACCTCCATTAAAGGAAAAGAAATGATGGATGAACCCCGTCTGAAAACCACACAACTGGTTTAGTCATTTGTTCTTATGTAGCCAGCGTGTCACCCACTGAGGTAATGTTTTGTCTCTCATTGCCCTAACCTTGACAGAGTATTGGCCACGCTGAGAAAACCTGAACCGTTTTATAGGTTGAAAATATTGGCAGGGGAAGGCATCCTTGTGAGGTAAGCAGCTGTGCTGGCCATATTGTGTATCGATCCACCTTGTGCCGTGATGGCTGCACTTAATTCGATTTATATTGTAAACAAAGACTCACAGTATGAAATTTGAATTAGCAGATAAATGCTATCCATCAAAGCAAATAATAATATTGTCTGCAGCGTGATGCAGTATTGGTATTTCTGAGATTTATCTGGGCTGTAAAACACAGGGTGAATCTTTCACCCTTCGGGTTTACTGCAGGCTGTAGAGCTGCATGCAGTCTGTGTACTCTCTGCAGGCGGTGCTCTTTGACTGACACGTCGACCGAACCAAATAAACGGAAACATACTGGAATGCAAACACACAGGCGTGCTCTCCCCCTCTTTTCCCTAGAAAAGAAAAAGTATGCAGATACACGAGGCTTCGAAGCGTAAAAAGAGGAGGAAAAAACCCACCTAAAGGCACCAATCTACGTACTCCATAATAGTTGCCCCAATCTGACTCCCCAATCGTGTTGTCATACTCTGCAGGGCTCCCTTTTGACTGTACCTGCTTATAGTCATGGCTCCAGGATACTCCACATTGTCCTGCCCTAATCAAATTAAAACGTGTGGAGGCATGACTCCAAACGCTGTCAGAAAACCTCAAGGATATAGAACAGATTATTGAAATTCAATCTGATGTAATTAAACACTCCTCCCCGTCTTCTACGGAGAGAAGAAAAACAACAAGCCTGGGTTACTTTGAGGTCACATTTTTCCTCTGGATATAGAGTTATAGTTGGTATGCACAGGATGATCCAGCGAGATGACTGTTCGCTCTCAGAGTGAGGGTGAGTATAATGGTTCAGACTAGGGTTTAGCGAGAGAAGCCGGGGTTAAGACCTTTGCTTCTCCGTGTTTATAATGTCATATATTGTTTCCTGTGAGAAGTCAGAAAGGATTCAGGTGGTTTTCTGCATCTTGTTTGTAGAGATTTACACGTACTCCCACCGGGACACTGTGGGATGTAACGAATACCTTTGGCAAATACTTGCATATACCTGCAAGCATAGTCTTTTCTCTGTATATATCTGCTGTGTATACTTACTTCTGAAGAACCACTGATGTGTAGATCTGCTCCAACATCAATAGAGTTATTGTGCACAAAGTAGTTCTCAGTGTTACAGTAAAAGTTGCATGACCTGGCAAACATCACAAAGTAGACTGAGAAAAGGAAGTTTTATGCATTGTGCATCTGCGTCGCCCATTGTACTGAAACTGTTACTGATACTGTTTGTAATGTTGGTTAACCCGACTCAGACCCTCTGTCCTCTGCAGTGGTGGAATGTAATTAATTCCATTTACTCCATTTACTCAAATACTACACATAAGTTTCTTTTAATGTCACTTTCTACTTCTACTCCACTATAGTTCAGAGGGAAATATTGTACTTTTTACTGCACTACAAATATTTGATATCTTAGATACTAAATACTTAACAAATTGAAAGTTTTCAAAAGAACATAGGAAGAGCTTATAAAATATTCCATTTTGTTATAAATGCAACCATTATATATAATAGCACTAATAATACTAACAATACTAATAATACTAATAATAACTTTATTTATTGAGAAAATTAGGAAATAAAAATAAAAATAGTAATAAGAATTACACTAGTTATAAGCCAAATTAAATAAATAGATTTTCGGCTGTTTGAAATGTTCACAGTGCTTGCATCTTTTGTAGCTTTTGGTAGGGTATTCCATAATTTTGGAACATAGTTATAATGAATGAATATATATATAAGTCCTGCACCTCTATGAAAACAGCACAATCATGACCTCAAACATATGTTTTATGCAGTATATTACAGTTTACAAAATAGTTACAACTACTTCCAACAAATACTGCTTTTACATAAATGCAGGAGTCAAATGTATCTACTGCTATAATATATAATAGTATAACAGTCACAGGGGCCATTTCTCTGCATGCATTTGCTTTTAATACTTTCATGTACATTTTCCTGATTATGTTCGCATACCTTTACCCTGTACGAATTTAAATACAGGCCTTTAGCTTGTAAGGTAAGTATTTTACACTGTGGTATTAGTGGTTTTATTTTATCCATCACTGGTTCACTTTTTCAGTTCACAGCAGTTTACTGTAAAAACGAAGGCGACTCGAAATCAGGGGTTCTCAACGTTTTGATGACTATGTGCCAATCTTGGGACCCAGCATATGATTAAGGACCACACAGGAAAAGCGCACAGATAGAGACCAAAATATATTTTCCAACTATGCAAATATGAAGCCTATGCTGTATCAATACAGTCACTATCATGCAAGTGTCATCCACTAAAGTCTACTCAATAGGCCTCGAAAGCTGCTTTGGAAAGAGTCGGGATTAATCATTGTACAAAAAAGTTTTGTCCGATCCCCTGACTCCTCTTCCATGCTAGAGCATTTCACCATTGGTGGATGAATGTTTGTGGCAATGGCTGAACAAGAGGCACATTTTAAAGTGCTGTGTCCGGTATAGTCCATTCACCATAGGAGCCTTTTTCATAGTGTAATCACTAATTAACTAATACATCTTCATCTTATTTTTATAATTGAAATGTCTCCCTTATGTTTCCAATTACAACAAATCAGTCATAATCTAAAGAGTTTTTGTAAACATTGTATTTGTATTGTGCTGGTTCAGTCCCCCTGTTAATGCAGACCTGTAGAGTTCATTAAGACATTTTTTGTGCCATTGGGCTGCGATACAAAGAAACTTGCCTTGACTTACTGCACCTTGAATGACATATTTTCTTGATACTTTGTACAGAAAGCTTCTTGTGTTTCATGAATTTCATCCTTAAATATTTTGTGCATGTATACTCTTTTTGTCCAGGTGTCTTTCTCGGTGTGTGCTGGGATTGGCTGAAGTCCCCCTTGACCCTCAACAGGATGAGCCATTCAACGCTCCGAAGGTTTCCTCTGCTGTTTGGTAAAGCACATTTTGAGTTTGGGTTTTTAATGACACACTATACAATTACTTTTTTATGATGTATAATACTATGACTTTTTATGGCATACCATACTAGGACTTTTTATTGTACTATATTGTAACTTTTTTATGATTTGTTGATGACACACATCATTATGACTTTTTATGACATGCTATACTATGACTTCTTTATGCTTTATTTTTGACATACTATACTGTGACTTTTTATAGCATGCCGTGCTACTTTACTATTCTATGATGTTTTTATGGCACCTCCACTGTTGTTGGAAGAGAGCTGTCTCTCTCTGTGTGTTTCAGGTCTGCCACGCCCATCTTCTGAGTGCCTGGTTCACCTACACCTGAATGCCAGATCCCCCACACCTGAATCGCATCGACAATCAGTAGAGATGCAGATCCACTTCCGGAACATAACCTGTTTGTGCATTGAGTTGTTGTTGCACCACAGCACTTATCTTGTCGGTAAATGATAAATGATTGGTTGGTGGTTATCTATTAGTCAGATTCAAGAAAACAATGACCAATTTGCAGCCCTGAAAAGTTGGGTAAACTTTTAATGGTACTCCTTGTGTTACCCTAGACATCAAATTAAGGTTTATTATGATATATGTTTTTTATGATATTTTTCTATGACATTTAAATAACATATTATACCATGGCTATTATAAATCATACTATGGTATGACCTTTAAGGATTTTTTCATGACATACTACACTATGACCTTTTAATGACTATTTCATGACACGCCATATTGTGACTTTTTATGACACACTTTGCCATGAGTTTTTTAGGACTTACCATACAATGACTGTTTATGAAATATTATACCATGATTTTATGGCCTATATTCAGTATTTCCTTTAATTACACCCTGTACTATATGTTATACTTATACCTGTGCTGCTTAATATGTTCATACTGTATATAATTATTATAATAATACTGTTCATCTAAATGTATTTGGTGGTGCCCCTTACTGTTTATTCCACATTCTATTTATTTCACATTTTATTCTGTACATAGTCTGTGCTTTTTCTTTGCACTTTTTGCACTTCTGGTAAAGTGCCAAGAGACTCAGGACCTGTACTCCGTGCAATGACAATAAATTTGAACCTAATCAAATGTCATGTCATATTTTGTATGGCATTCTAAGCTGTGAAATATTTAAGACATACTGTACTAGCACCTTTATATTGTAAGATATACTATACTATGACATCTATATGCCGTACTATACTATGATATTTTTACGAGTTACTATATTGTGATTTTTCATGACACACTTTACTGTGATTTTTTCATCATATTTATTATATTGGCACTTGTTATTACTTTTTTCAACATACTATACTATGACTTCATTAGACAAAATATATTTCTTACTGCCATACAATTTTTTCAACATACTAAATTACTATTATTTTTTGGCTTGCTATAGAATAACCTTTTCAACATACTGTACAAATATTTTTTGAGACTTTTATAGACACTCCTTTTTCAACACTATACTATGACTTTATTACTTTTCCAACATACTATACTGTTACTTTTTTAGACATACTATACTATGAGTTATTTTATGACTTATTTTGACAAAGTACTATGACATTTACCATGACTTCTTTATGAAATATTTCTGACATGCTTAGTATCACATTTCTGCATCACATTATGCTACATGGCAACCCTGTTTGGGAAAGAACTGCAGAGGTTGGTGAACACTGTGAGGCACTGCAGGACACTCCATTCCAGGACCAGCAGGCTTAGAAATGGCTTCTTCCTCTCAGCCGTCATCTTTATTCTTTATTCAACAGTTTACTCTCAGTATTACCTGTAGTTATACTTTACACTATATATTTCATATTCATATCTGCACTGCTTACTGTATTCATAATGATTATGTCTATGTGTTTTCGTACATACTGTTCATAATACTCATACTGTATACATCTAGTGTATTCATAACTCATACTGGTAACCACTTTTGCTCTTCTGGTTAGATGCAAAAGATAATTGTATTGTCTCTGTACCTGTACTCGGTGCAATAACAATAAAGTTGAACATAATCTGACCTCATCTTGTCTTTGACATTTTTTTTCTGAAATAACATACTATGACTTTTTAGGACATACTATACGATGACTTCTTTATTACATACTATACTATGGTTTTTTTTAAAACTTTTTTCAACATACTTTACAATGACATTTTTCAAAATGGTATACTTTTTAAGAGTTTCTCTAACATGCAGTCAGGGCCATAAGTATTTGTACTGTGACACAATTTTCTACTTTCTACTGACACACTTTACACGACTCCAATGGATTTGAAATGAACGAGTAGTATGTGGTTGAAGTGTAGACTTTCAGCTTTAATTCAACAGATAAAACAAAAATATCACATTAACTGTTTAGTAATTACAGTCATTTGTACACAGTCCCCACATTTTCAGGGGCTCAAAAGTAATTAGACCAACAAACATAATTGTAACTATAATCATTTTTAATACTTGGAGAAAAATCCTTTTCAGTCAATAACTGCCTGAAGTCTAGCACCTTTAAACATCACCAAACGCAATTTTTCTTCCCTTGCTTAATGCAGTCTCTTTCAGTTGCTGCATGTTTGTGGGCAATTAGTTTTATCTTAAGTAAGTGAAAAGCATGCTCAATTGGGTTGAGATTACGTGACTGACTTGACTCGTCCGATAACCACAAGATCGGTGGTTCGATCCTCGGCTGCTAAGTGTCCCTGAGAAAGCCACTGAACCTCTAACTGTTCCATAGGTGCTTCAATCAGCCCAATGCTCCCAATAAACTGTTCTATAACTAATATTAACATGCTATACTATGACCTATGTATGACTTTTTTCGACATACTATACTGTGACTTTTTCGACACAACATAGTATAATGGTGGCCGTGGCTCATTGGGTAGAGAGGGTTATCCGATAACCACAAGGTCGATGGTTCGATCCTCGGCTGCTAGGTGTCCCTGAGAAAGCCACTAAACCTCTAACTGTTCCATAGGTGCTTCTCAGCAGCCAAATGCTCCCAATAATCTGTTCTATAACTAATATTAACGTGCTATACTAGACATTTTTCAACATATTATACTAACTTTTTTCGACATGCTATGAAATGACTTTTTCCGACATGCTATAATATAATGGTGGCAGTGGCTCATTGGGTAGCACGTGTTATCCGATAACCACAAGGTTGGTGGTTTGATCCTAGGCTGCTATGTGTCCCTGCGCAAGACACTTCTCAGAAGCCCGCCTCTCCCAACAACAAATCTTAATCCTTTTATCTAGTATATTGTTTTTATCATTGTTGTTGTTCGCTGCTGCTGGCTGGCTGACGGCTACCAAAGAGAATTTCGTTGTATCACTACAATTACAATGAAAAATTATTCATCTTTATCTTAATAAGCTAAACTATGACTTTTTTGACATGCTATACTATGACTGTTTTTAACTTTTTATGACTTGCTATACTATGACTGTTTTTAACTTTTTCATATTATACTATGACTTATTTATGACTTTTTTTGACATGCTATACTCTATGACTTTTTTCAACATGCAATACCATGACTTTTTTCGACATGCTATACGATAACTATTTTCAACATGCTATACTATGACCTATTTATGACTTTTTTTGACATACTATATTGTGACTTTTTCGACACGACATAGTATAACGGCGGCCGTGGCTCATTGGGTAGAGCAGGTTGTCCGATAACCACAAGGCCGGTGGTTCGATCCTCGGCTGCTAAGTGTCCCTGAGAAAGCCACTGAACCTCTAATTTGTTCCATGGATGATTCTCAGCAGCCCAATATTCTATTATATAACTAGTATCAACATGCAATACGACTTTTTTCGATTTACTATACTAGACATTTTTCAACATATTATACTGACTTTTTTCGAAATGCTGTACTATATTGGTGGCAGTGGCTCATTGGGTAGAGCAGGTTGTCCGATAACCACAAGGTCGGTGGTTCGATCCTAGGCAGCTACGTGTCCCTGCGCAAGATACTTGCGCTGCCATTATAGTATGGTGTGTCGATAAAGTCATAGTATAGTATGTCGATAAAACGCTCATAGTATAGTATGAAGAAAAAACACCCACTGTATAGTATGTCGAAAAAAGTTATAGTATAGTACGTTGAAAACAGTCATAGTATAGTATGTTGAAAAAAATAACAATGCTCATAGTATAGTATGTCAAAAAAAAGCTCATAGTATAGTATGTCGAAAATACAAAAAAACGCTCATAGTATAGTATGTTGAAAAAACAAAGAAAATCTAATGGTATAGTATATAGAAAAAACGCTCATAGTAAAGTATGTCAAAAAAACACTCATTGTATAGTATGTTAGAGGGTTTCTCAGAGACACTAAGGAGCCGAGGATCGAACATCCAATATTGTGGTTATCGGACAACCCTCTCTACCCAATGAGCCACGGCTGCCATTATAGTATGGTGTGTCGATAAAGTCATAGTATAGTATGTCGAAAAAACGCTCATAGTATAGTATGTTGAAAAAACGCTCATAGTATGTAGAAAAAACGCTCATAGTATAGTATGTCGAAAAAAACTAAAAACGCTCATAGTTTAGTATGTCGAAAAAACGCTCATAGTATAGTATGTCGAAAATACAAAAAACGCTCATAGTATAGTATGTTAGAGGGTTTCTCAGAGACACTAAGCAGCCGAGGATCAAACCAATAAAGTGTGTCAATAAAGTCATAGTATAGTATGTCGAAAAAAACACTCAGAGTATAGTATGTCGAAAAAACGCTCATAGTATAGTATGTCGAAAAAACGCTCATAGCATAGTATGTAGAAAAAACGCTCATAGTATAGTATGTCGAAAATACAAAAAACGCTCATAGTATAGTATGTCGAAAAAACGCTCATAGTATAGTATGTCGAAAAAAGTAAAAAACGCTCATAGTATAGTATGTCGAAAAAACGCTCATAGTATAGTATGTCGAAAAAAGTAAAAAACGCTCATAGTATAGTATGTCGAAAAAACGCTCATAGTATAGTATGTTAGAGGGTTTCTCAGAGACTCTAAGCAGCCGAGGATCGAACCACCAATCTTGTGGTTATTGGACGACCCTCTCTACCCAATGAGCCACGGCTGTCATTATAGTATGGTGTGTCGATAAAGTCATAGTATATTATGTTGAAAAAATGCTCATAGTATAGTATGTCGAAAAAAGTAAAAAACGCTCATAGTATAGTATGTCGAAAACAAGCTCATAGTATAGTATGTCGAAAAAACGCTCATAGTATAGTATGTCAAAAATACAAAAAAAACGCTCATAGTATGTCAAAAAAACGCTCATAGTATAGTATGTCAAAAAAACAAATAAATGCTCATGGTATTGTATGTCGAAAAAAGTCATAGTATAGTACGTTGAAAACAGTCATTGTATAGTATGTCAAAAAAAATAAAAAGGCTCATAGTATAGTATGTCGATAAAACGCTCATAGTATAGTATGTCGAAAATACAAAAAAAAGCTCATAGTATAGTATGTCGAAAAAACAAAAAAATGCTCATGGTATAGTATGTCGAAAAAACGCTCATAGTACGGTAAGTCGAAAAAATGCTCATAGTATAGTATGTCGAAAAAACACTCATAGTATAGTATGTCGAAAAAACGCTCATAGTATAGTATGTTAGAGGGTTTCTCAGAGACACTAAGCAGCCAAGGTTCGAACCACCAATGTTGTGGTTATCGGACAACCCTCTCTAACCAATGTGCCACGGCTGCCATTATAGTATGTTGTTTCGATAAAGTCATAGTATAGTATGTCGAAAAAACGCTCATAGTATAGTATGTCAAAAAAATGCTCATTGTATAGTATGTTAGAGGGTTTCGCAGAGACACTAAGCAGCCGAGGATCGAACCACCAACGTTGTGGTTATTGGACGACCCTCTCTACCCAATGAGCCATGGCTGCCATTATAGTATGGTGTGTCGATAAACTCATAGTATAGTATGTTGAAAAAACGCTCATAGTATAGTATGTCGAAAAAACGCTCATAGTATAGTATGTCGATAAAACGCTCATAGTATTGTATGTCGAAAAAACGCTCATAGCATAGTATGTAGAAAAAACGCTCATAGTATAGTATGTCAAAAAATCACTCATTGTATAGTATGTTAGAGGGTTTCGCAGAGACACTAAGCAGCCGAGGTTCGAACCACCAATGTTGTGATTATCGGACGACCCTCTCTAACCAATGAGCCACGGCTGCCATTATAGTATGTTGTTTCGATAAAGTCATGGTATAGTATGTCGAAAAAACGCTCATAGTAGAGTATGTCGAAAAAATGCTCATAGTATAGTATGTTGAAAAAAGTAAAAAACGCTTAGTATACTATGTCGAAAAAACTAAAAACACTCATAGTATAGTATGTCGAAAAAACGCTCATAGTATAGTATGTCGAAAAAACGCTCACAGTATAGTATGTCGAAAATACAAAAAAACTGACACAGTATAGTATGTCGAAAAAAGTAAAAAACGCTCATAGTATAGTATGTCAAAAAAACAAATAAATGCTCATGGTATAGTATGTCGAAAAAAGTCATAGTATAGTACGTTGAAAACAGTCATTGTATAGTATGTCAAAAAAAATAAAAAGGCTCATAGTATAGTATGTCGATAAAACGCTCATAGTATAGTATGTCGAAAATACAAAAAAAAGCTCATAGTATAGTATGTCGAAAAAACAAAAAAATGCTCATGGTATAGTATGTCGAAAAAACGCTCATAGTACGGTAAGTCGAAAAAATGCTCATAGTATAGTATGTCGAAAAAACACTCATAGTATAGTATGTCGAAAAAACGCTCATAGTATAGTATGTTAGAGGGTTTCTCAGAGACACTAAGCAGCCAAGGTTCGAACCACCAATGTTGTGGTTATCGGACAACCCTCTCTAACCAATGTGCCACGGCTGCCATTATAGTATGTTGTTTCGATAAAGTCATAGTATAGTATGTCGAAAAAACGCTCATAGTATAGTATGTCAAAAAAATGCTCATTGTATAGTATGTTAGAGGGTTTCGCAGAGACACTAAGCAGCCGAGGATCGAACCACCAACGTTGTGGTTATTGGACGACCCTCTCTACCCAATGAGCCATGGCTGCCATTATAGTATGGTGTGTCGATAAAGTCATAGTATAGTATGTTGAAAAAACGCTCATAGTATAGTATGTCGAAAAAACGCTCATAGTATAGTATGTCGATAAAACGCTCATAGTATTGTATGTCGAAAAAACGCTCATAGCATAGTATGTAGAAAAAACGCTCATAGTATAGTATGTCAAAAAATCACTCATTGTATAGTATGTTAGAGGGTGTCGATAAAGTCATAGTATAGTATGTTGAAAAAACGCTCATAGTATAGTATGTCGAAAAAACGCTCATAGTATAGTATGTCGATAAAACGCTCATAGTATTGTATGTCGAAAAAACGCTCATAGCATAGTATGTAGAAAAAACGCTCATAGTATAGTATGTCGAAAAAACGCTCATAGTATAGTATGTCGAAAATAGAAAAAACGCTCATAGTATAGTATGTAGAAAAAACACTCATAGTATAGTATGTCGAAAATAGAAAAAACGCTCATAGTATAGTATGTCGATAAAACGCTCATAGTATTGTATGTCGAAAAAACGCTCATAGCATAGTATGTAGAAAAAACGCTCATAGTATAGTATGTCAAAAAATCACTTATTGTATAGTATGTTAGAGGGTTTCGCAGAGACACTAAGCAGCCGAGGTTCGAACCACCAATGTTGTGATTATCGGACGACCCTCTCTAACCAATGAGCCACGGCTGCCATTATAGTATGTTGTTTCGATAAAGTCATAGTATAGTATGTCGAAAAAACGCTCATAGTATAGTATGTCGAAAAAACGCTCATAGTATAGTATGTTGAAAAAAGTAAAAAACGCTTAGTATACTATGTCGAAAAAACTAAAAACACTCATAGTATAGTATGTCGAAAAAACGCTCATAGTATAGTATGTCGAAAAAACGCTCACAGTATAGTATGTCGAAAATACAAAAAAACGCACATAGTATAGTATGTCGAAAAAAGTAAAAAACGCTCATAGTATAGTATGTCAAAAAAACAAATTAATGCTCATGGTATAGTATGTCGAAAAAAGTCATAGTATAGTACGTTGAAAACAGTCATTGTATAGTATGTCAAAAAACAAATTAATGCTCATGGTATAGTATGTCGAAAAAAGTCATAGTATAGTACGTTGAAAACAGTCATTGTATAGTATGTCAAAAAAAATAAAAAGGCTCATAGTATAGTATGTCGATAAAACACTCATTGTATAGTATGTTAGAGGGTTTCACAGAGACACTAAGCAGCCGAGGTTCGAACCACCAATGTTGTGATTATCGGACGACCCTCTCTACCCAATGAGCCATGGCTGCCATTATAGTATGGTATGTCGATAAAGTCATAGTATAGTATGTTGAAAAAACGCTCATAGTATAGTATGTCGAAAAAACGCTCATAGTATAGTATGTCGATAAAACGCTCATAGCATAGTATGTAGAAAAAACGCTCATAGTATAGTATGTCAAAAAAACGCTCATAGTATAGTATGTCGAAAATAGAAAAAACGCTCATAGTATAGTATGTAGAAAAAACACTCATAGTATAGTATGTCGAAAATAGAAAAAACGCTCATAGTATAGTATGTCGATAAAACGCTCATAGTATTGTATGTCGAAAAAACGCTCATAGCATAGTATGTAGAAAAAACGCTCATAGTATAGTATGTCAAAAAATCACTTATTGTATAGTATGTTAGAGGGTTTCGCAGAGACACTAAGCAGCCGAGGTTCGAACCACCAATGTTGTGATTATCGGACGACCCTCTCTAACCAATGAGCCACGGCTGCCATTATAGTATGTTGTTTCGATAAAGTCATAGTATAGTATGTCGAAAAAACGCTCATAGTATAGTATGTCGAAAAAACGCTCATAGTATAGTATGTTGAAAAAAGTAAAAAACGCTTAGTATACTATGTCGAAAAAACTAAAAACACTCATAGTATAGTATGTCGAAAAAACGCTCATAGTATAGTATGTCGAAAAAACGCTCACAGTATAGTATGTCGAAAATACAAAAAAACGCACATAGTATAGTATGTCGAAAAAAGTAAAAAACGCTCATAGTATAGTATGTCAAAAAAACAAATTAATGCTCATGGTATAGTATGTCGAAAAAAGTCATAGTATAGTACGTTGAAAACAGTCATTGTATAGTATGTCAAAAAACAAATTAATGCTCATGGTATAGTATGTCGAAAAAAGTCATAGTATAGTACGTTGAAAACAGTCATTGTATAGTATGTCAAAAAAAATAAAAAGGCTCATAGTATAGTATGTCGATAAAACACTCATTGTATAGTATGTTAGAGGGTTTCACAGAGACACTAAGCAGCCGAGGTTCGAACCACCAATGTTGTGATTATCGGACGACCCTCTCTACCCAATGAGCCATGGCTGCCATTATAGTATGGTATGTCGATAAAGTCATAGTATAGTATGTTGAAAAAACGCTCATAGTATAGTATGTCGAAAAAACGCTCATAGTATAGTATGTCGATAAAACGCTCATAGCATAGTATGTAGAAAAAACGCTCATAGTATAGTATGTCAAAAAATGACTCATTGTATAGTATGTTAGAGGGTTTCGCAGACACTAAGCAGCCGAGGTTCGAACCACCAATGTTGTGATTATCGGACGACCCTCTCTAACCAATGAGCCACGGCTGCCATTATAGTATGTTGTTTCGATAAAGTCATAGTATAGTATGTCGAAAAAACGCTCATAGTATAGTATGTCGAAAAAACGCTCATAGTATAGTATGTTGAAAAAAGTAAAAAACGCTTAGTATACTATGTCGAAAAAACTAAAAACACTCATAGTATAGTATGTCGAAAAAACGCTCATAGTATAGTATGTCGAAAATACAAAAAAACGCACATAGTATAGTATGTCGAAAAAAGTAAAAAACGCTCATAGTATAGTATGTCAAAAAAACAAATAAATGCTCATGGTATAGTATGTCGAAAAAGTCAGAGTATAGTACGTTGAAAACAGTCATTGTATAGTATGTCAAAAAAAATAAAAAGGCTCATAGTATAGTATGTCGATAAAACGCTCATAGTATAGTATGTCGATAAAACGCTCATAGTATAGTATGTCGAAAATACAAAAAAAAGCTCATAGTATAGTATGTCGAAAAAACTAAAAAATGCTCATGGTATAGTATGTCGAAAAAACGCTCATAGTATGGTAAGTCGAAAAAATGCTCATAGTATAGTATGTCGAAAAAACGCTCATAGTATAGTATGTCAAAAAAACACTCATTGTATAGTATGTTAGAGGGTTTCTCAGAGACACTAAGCAGCCGAGGATCTAACCACTAATCTTGTGGTTATTGGACGACCTTCTCTACCCAATGAGCCATGGCTGCCATTATAGTATGGTGTGTCGATAAAGTCATAGTATAGTATGTCGAAAAAACGCTCATAGTATAGTATGTCGAAAATAGAAAAAACGCTCATAGTATAGTATGTAGAAAAAACACTCATAGTATAGTATGTCGAAAATAGAAAAAACGCTCATAGTATAGTATGTAGAAAAAACACTCATAGTATAGAATGTCAAAAAAACACTCATTGTATAGTATGTTAGAGGGTTTCGCAGAGACACTAAGCAGCCGAGGATCGAACCACCAACGTTGTGGTTATTGGACGACCCTCTCTATAGTACGTATGTCGAAAAAAGTACGTATGTCGAAAAAAGTAAAAAACGCTCATAGTATAGTATGTCGAAAAAACAAATAAATGCTCATGGTATAGTATGTCGAAAAAAGTCATAGTATAGTACGTTGAAAACAGTCATAGTATAGTATGTCAAAAAAAATAAAAAGGCTCATAGTATAGTATGTCGATAAAACGCTCATAGTATAGTATGTCGAAAATACAAAAAAAATGCTCATGGTATAGTATGTCAAAAAAATGCTCATAGTATAGTATGTCGAAAAAACGCTCATAGCATAGTATGTAGAAAAAACGCTCATAGTATAGTATGTTAGAGGGTTTCTCAGAAACACTAAGCAGCCAAGGTTGGAAACACCAATGTTGTGGTTATCGGACAACCCTCTCTAACCAATGGGCCACGGCTGCCATTATAGTATGGTGTGTCGATAAAGTCATAGTATAGTATGTCGAAAAAACGCTCATAGTATAGTATGTCGAAAAAAGTAAAAAACGCTCATAGTATAGTATGTCGAAAAAACACTCATAGTATAGTATGTCGAAAATAGAAAAAACGCTCATAGTATAGTATGTAGAAAAAACACTCATAGTATAGTATGTCAAAAAAACACTCATTGTATAGTATGTTAGAGGGTTTCGCAGAGACACTAAGCAGCCGAGGATCGAACCACCAACGTTGTGGTTATTGGACGACCCTCTCTACCCAATGAGCCATGGCTGCCATTATAGTATGGTGTGTCGATAAAGTCATAGTATAGTATGTTGAAAAAACGCTCATAGTATAGTATGTCGAAAAAACGCTCATAGTATAGTATGTCGATAAAACGCTCATAGTATTGTATGTCGAAAAAACGCTCATAGCATAGTATGTAGAAAAAACGCTCATAGTATAGTATGTCGAAAAAACGCTCATAGTATAGTATGTCGATAAAACGCTCATAGTATTGTATGTCGAAAAAACGCTCATAGCATAGTATGTAGAAAAAACGCTCATAGTATAGTATGTCGAAAAAACGCTCATAGTATAGTATGTCGAAAATAGAAAAAACGCTCATAGTATAGTATGTAGAAAAAACACTCATAGTATAGTATGTCGAAAATAGAAAAAACGCTCATAGTATAGTATGTCGATAAAACGCTCATAGTATTGTATGTCGAAAAAACGCTCATAGCATAGTATGTAGAAAAAACGCTCATAGTATAGTATGTCAAAAAATCACTTATTGTATAGTATGTTAGAGGGTTTCGCAGAGACACTAAGCAGCCGAGGTTCGAACCACCAATGTTGTGATTATCGGACGACCCTCTCTAACCAATGAGCCACGGCTGCCATTATAGTATGTTGTTTCGATAAAGTCATAGTATAGTATGTCGAAAAAACGCTCATAGTATAGTATGTCGAAAAAACGCTCATAGTATAGTATGTTGAAAAAAGTAAAAAACGCTTAGTATACTATGTCGAAAAAACTAAAAACACTCATAGTATAGTATGTCGAAAAAACGCTCATAGTATAGTATGTCGAAAAAACGCTCACAGTATAGTATGTCGAAAATACAAAAAAACGCACATAGTATAGTATGTCGAAAAAAGTAAAAAACGCTCATAGTATAGTATGTCAAAAAAACAAATTAATGCTCATGGTATAGTATGTCGAAAAAAGTCATAGTATAGTACGTTGAAAACAGTCATTGTATAGTATGTCAAAAAAAATAAAAAGGCTCATAGTATAGTATGTCGATAAAACACTCATTGTATAGTATGTTAGAGGGTTTCACAGAGACACTAAGCAGCCGAGGTTCGAACCACCAATGTTGTGATTATCGGACGACCCTCTCTACCCAATGAGCCATGGCTGCCATTATAGTATGGTATGTCGATAAAGTCATAGTATAGTATGTTGAAAAAACGCTCATAGTATAGTATGTCGAAAAAACGCTCATAGTATAGTATGTCGATAAAACGCTCATAGCATAGTATGTAGAAAAAACGCTCATAGTATAGTATGTCAAAAAATGACTCATTGTATAGTATGTTAGAGGGTTTCGCAGACACTAAGCAGCCGAGGTTCGAACCACCAATGTTGTGATTATCGGACGACCCTCTCTAACCAATGAGCCACGGCTGCCATTATAGTATGTTGTTTCGATAAAGTCATAGTATAGTATGTCGAAAAAACGCTCATAGTATAGTATGTCGAAAATACAAAAAAACGCACATAGTATAGTATGTCGAAAAAAGTAAAAAACGCTCATAGTATAGTATGTCAAAAAAACAAATAAATGCTCATGGTATAGTATGTCGAAAAAGTCAGAGTATAGTACGTTGAAAACAGTCATTGTATAGTATGTCAAAAAAAATAAAAAGGCTCATAGTATAGTATGTCGATAAAACGCTCATAGTATAGTATGTCGATAAAACGCTCATAGTATAGTATGTCGAAAATACAAAAAAAAGCTCATAGTATAGTATGTCGAAAAAACAAAAAAATGCTCATGGTATAGTATGTCGAAAAAACGCTCATAGTATGGTAAGTCGAAAAAATGCTCATAGTATAGTATGTCGAAAAAACGCTCATAGTATAGTATGTCAAAAAAACACTCATTGTATAGTATGTTAGAGGGTTTCTCAGAGACACTAAGCAGCCGAGGATCTAACCACTAATCTTGTGGTTATTGGACGACCTTCTCTACCCAATGAGCCATGGCTGCCATTATAGTATGGTGTGTCGATAAAGTCATAGTATAGTATGTCGAAAAAACGCTCATAGTATAGTATGTCGAAAATAGAAAAAACGCTCATAGTATAGTATGTAGAAAAAACACTCATAGTATAGTATGTCGAAAATAGAAAAAACGCTGATAGTATAGTATGTAGAAAAAACACTCATAGTATAGAATGTCAAAAAAACACTCATTGTATAGTATGTTAGAGGGTTTCGCAGAGACACTAAGCAGCCGAGGATCGAACCACCAACGTTGTGGTTATTGGACGACCCTCTCTATAGTACGTGTGTCGAAAAAAGTACGTATGTCGAAAAAAGTAAAAAACGCTCATAGTATAGTATGTCGAAAAAACAAATAAATGCTCATGGTATAGTATGTCGAAAAAAGTCATAGTATAGTACGTTGAAAACAGTCATAGTATAGTATGTCAAAAAAAATAAAAAGGCTCATAGTATAGTATGTCGATAAAACGCTCATAGTATAGTATGTCGAAAATACAAAAAAAATGCTCATGGTATAGTATGTCAAAAAAATGCTCATAGTATAGTATGTCGAAAAAACGCTCATAGCATAGTATGTAGAAAAAACGCTCATAGTATAGTATGTTAGAGGGTTTCTCAGAAACACTAAGCAGCCAAGGTTGGAAACACCAATGTTGTGGTTATCGGACAACCCTCTCTAACCAATGGGCCACGGCTGCCATTATAGTATGGTGTGTCGATAAAGTCATAGTATAGTATGTCGAAAAAACGCTCATAGTATAGTATGTCGAAAAAAGTAAAAAACGCTCATAGTATAGTATGTCGAAAAAACACTCATAGTATAGTATGTCGAAAATAGAAAAAACGCTCATAGTATAGTATGTAGAAAAAACACTCATAGTATAGTATGTCAAAAAAACACTCATTGTATAGTATGTTAGAGGGTTTCGCAGAGACACTAAGCAGCCGAGGATCGAACCACCAACGTTGTGGTTATTGGACGACCCTCTCTACCCAATGAGCCATGGCTGCCATTATAGTATGGTGTGTCGATAAAGTCATAGTATAGTATGTTGAAAAAACGCTCATAGTATAGTATGTCGAAAAAACGCTCATAGTATAGTATGTCGATAAAACGCTCATAGTATTGTATGTCGAAAAAACGCTCATAGCATAGTATGTAGAAAAAACGCTCATAGTATAGTATGTCAAAAAATCACTCATTGTATAGTATGTTAGAGGGTTTCGCAGAGACACTAAGCAGCCGAGGTTCAAACCACCAATGTTGTGATTATCGGACGACCCTCTCTAACCAATGAGCCACGGCTGCCATTATAGTATGTTGTTTCGATAAAGTCATGGTATAGTATGTCGAAAAAACGCTCATAGTATAGTATGTCGAAAAAATGCTCATAGTATAGTATGTTGAAAAAAGTAAAAAACGCTAAGTATACTATGTCGAAAAAACTAAAAACACTCATAGTATAGTATGTCGAAAAAACGCTCATAGTATAGTATGTCGAAAAAACGCTCACAGTATAGTATGTCGAAAATACAAAAAAACGCACATAGTATAGTATGTCGAAAAAAGTAAAAAACGCTCATAGTATAGTATGTCAAAAAAACAAATAAATGCTCATGGTATAGTATGTCGAAAAAAGTCATAGTATAGTACGTTGAAAACAGTCATTGTATAGTATGTCAAAAAAAATAAAAAGGCTCATAGTATAGTATGTCGATAAAACACTCATTGTATAGTATGTTAGAGGGTTTCGCAGAGACACTAAGCAGCCGAGGTTCGAACCACCAATGTTGTGATTATCGGACGACCCTCTCTACCCAATGAGCCATGGCTGCCATTATAGTATGGTGTGTCGATAAAGTCATAGTATAGTATGTTGAAAAAACGCTCATAGTATAGTATGTCGAAAAAACGCTCATAGTATAGTATGTCGATAAAATGCTCATAGTATTGTATGTCGAAAAAACGCTCATAGTATTGTATGTCGAAAAAACGCTCATAGTATAGTATGTCGAAAAAACGCTCATAGTATAGTATGTTGAAAAAAGTAAAAAATGCTTAGTATACTATGTCGAAAAAACTAAAAACACTCATAGTATAGTATGTCGAAAAAACGCTCATAGTATAGTTTGTCGAAAAAACGCTCACAGTATAGTATGTCGAAAATACAAAAAAACGCACATAGTATAGTATGTCGAAAAAAGTAAAAAACGCTCATAGTATAGTATGTCAAAAAAACAAATAAATGCTCATGGTATAGTATGTCGAAAAAAGTCATAGTATAGTACGTTGAAAACAATCATTGTATAGTATGTCAAAAAAAATAAAAAGGCTCATAGTATAGTATGTCGATAAAACGCTCATAGTATAGTATGTCGAAAATACAAAAAAAAGCTCATAGTATAGTATGTCGAAAAAACAAAAAAATGCTCATGGTATAGTATGTCGAAAAAACGCTCATAGTACGGTAAGTCGAAAAAATGCTCATAGTATAGTATGTCGAAAAAACACTCATAGTATAGTATGTCGAAAAAACGCTCATAGTATAGTATGTTAGAGGGTTTCTCAGAGACACTAAGCAGCCAAGGTTCGAACCACCAATGTTGTGGTTATCGGACAACCCTCTCTAACCAATGTGCCACGGCTGCCATTATAGTATGGTGTGTCGATAAAGTCATAGTATAGTATGTCGAAAAAACGCTCATAGTATAGTATGTCGAAAATAGAAAAAACGCTCATAGTATAGTATGTAGAAAAAACACTCATAGTATAGTATGTCAAAAAAACACTCATTGTATAGTATGTTAGAGGGTTTCGCAGAGACACTAAGCAGCCGAGGATCGAACCACCAACGTTGTGGTTATTGGACGACCCTCTCTATAGTACGTATGTCGAAAAAAGTACGTATGTCGAAAAAAGTAAAAAACGCTCATAGTATAGTATGTCGAAAAAACAAATAAATGCTCATGGTATAGTATGTCGAAAAAAGTCATAGTATAGTACGTTGAAAACAGTCATAGTATAGTATGTCAAAAAAAATAAAAAGGCTCATAGTATAGTATGTCGATAAAACGCTCATAGTATAGTATGTCGAAAATACAAAAAAAATGCTCATGGTATAGTATGTCAAAAAAACGCTCATAGTATAGTATGTCGAAAAAACGCTCATAGCATAGTATGTAGAAAAAACGCTCATAGTATAGTATGTCAGAGGGTTTCTCAGAAACACTAAGCAGCCAAGGTTCGAACCACCAATGTTGTGGTTATCGGACAACCCTCTCTAACCAATGAGCCACGGCTGCCATTATAGTATGGTGTGTCGATAAAGTCATAGTATAGTATGTCGAAAAAACGCTCATAGTATAGTATGTCGAAAATAGAAAAAACGCTCATAGTATAGTATGTTGAAAAAACGCTCATAGTATAGTATGTCGAAAAAACGCTCATAGTATAGTATGTCGATAAAACGCTCATAGTATTGTATGTCGAAAAAACGCTCATAGCATAGTATGTCAAAAAAACAAATAAATGCTCATGGTATAGTATGTCGAAAAAAGTCATAGTATAGTACGTTGAAAACAGTCATTGTATAGTATGTCAAAAAAAATAAAAAGGCTCATAGTATAGTATGTCGATAAAACACTCATTGTATAGTATGTTAGAGGGTTTCGCAGAGACACTAAGCAGCCGAGGTTCGAACCACCAATGTTGTGATTATCGGACAACCCTCTCTACCCAATGAGCCATGGCTGCCATTATAGTATGGTGTGTCGATAAAGTCATAGTATAGTATGTTGAAAAAACGCTCATAGTATAGTATGTCGAAAAAACGCTCATAGTATAGTATGTCGATAAAACGCTCATAGTATTGTATGTCGAAAAAACGCTCATAGCATAGTATGTAGAAAAAACGCTCATAGTATAGTATGTCAAAAAATCACTCATTGTATAGTATGTCAGAGGGTTTCGCAGAGACACTAAGCAGCCGAGGTTCGAACCACCAATGTTGTGATTATCGGACGACCCTCTCTAACCAATGAGCCACGGCTGCCATTATAGTATGTTGTTTCGATGAAGTCATAGTATAGTATGTCGAAAAAACGCTCATAGTATAGTATGTCGAAAAAACGCTCATAGTATAGTATGTTGAAAAAAGTAAAAAATGCTTAGTATACTATGTCGAAAAAACTAAAAACACTCATAGTATAGTATGTCGAAAAAACGCTCATAGTATAGTATGTCGAAAAAACGCTCACAGTATAGTATGTCGAAAATACAAAAAAACGCACATAGTATAGTATGTCAAAAAAAGTAAAAAACGCTCATAGTATAGTATGTCAAAAAAACAAATAAATGCTCATGGTATAGTATGTTGAAAACAGTCATTGTATAGTATGTCAAAAAAAATAAAAAGGCTCATAGTATAGTATGTCGATAAAACGCTCATGGTATAGTATGTCGAAAATACAAAAAATAGCTCATAGTATAGTATGTCGAAAAAACAAAAAAATGCTCATGGTATAGTATGTCGAAAAAACGCTAATAGTATGGTAAGTCGAAAAAATGCTCATAGTATAGTATGTCGAAAAAACGCTCATAGTATAGTATGTCAAAAATACAAAAAAAACTCTCATAGTATAGTATGTCGAAAAAACGCTCATAGTATAGTATGTCAGAGGGTTTCTCAGAGACACTAAGCAGCCAAGGTTCGAACCACCAATGTTGTGGTTATCGGACAACCCTCTCTAACCAATGAGCCACGGCTGCCATTATAGTATGGTGTGTCGATAAAGTCATAGTATAGTATGTCGAAAAAACGCTCATAGTATAGTATGTCGAAAATAGAAAAAACGCTCATAGTATAGTATGTTGAAAAAACGCTCATAGTATAGTATGTCGAAAAAACGCTCATAGTATAGTATGTCGATAAAACGCTCATAGTATAGTATGTCGAAAAAACGCTCACAGTATAGTATGTCGAAAATACAAAAAAACGCACATAGTATAGTATGTCAAAAAAAGTAAAAAACGCTCATAGTATAGTATGTCAAAAAAACAAATAAATGCTCATGGTATAGTATGTTGAAAACAGTCATTGTATAGTATGTCAAAAAAAATAAAAAGGCTCATAGTATAGTATGTCGATAAAACGCTCATGGTATAGTATGTCGAAAATACAAAAAAAAGCTCATAGTATAGTATGTCGAAAAAACAAAAAAATGCTCATGGTATAGTATGTCGAAAAAACGCTCATAGTATGGTAAGTCGAAAAAATGCTCATAGTATAGTATGTCGAAAAAACGCTCATAGTATAGTATGTCAAAAAAACACTCATTGTATAGTATGTTAGAGGGTTTCTCAGAGACACTAAGCAGCCGAGGATCTAACCACTAATCTTGTGGTTATTGGACGACCTTCTCTACCCAATGAGCCATGGCTGCCATTATAGTATGGTGTGTCGATAAAGTCATAGTATAGTATGTTGAAAAAATGCTCATAGTATAGTATGTCGAAAAAAGTAAAAAACGCTCATAGTATAGTATGTCGAAAACAAGCTCATAGTATAGTATGTTGAAAAAACGCTCATAGTATAGTATGTCAAAAATACAAAAAAAACGCTCATAGTATAGTATGTCGAAAAAACGCTCATAGTATAGTATGTCAGAGGGTTTCTCAGAGACACTAAGCAGCCAAGGTTCGAACCACCAATGTTGTGGTTATCGGACAACCCTCTCTAACCAATGAGCCACGGCTGCCATTATAGTATGGTGTGTCGATAAAGTCATAGTATAGTATGTCGAAAAAACGCTCATAGTATAGTATGTCGAAAATAGAAAAAACGCTCATAGTATAGTATGTTGAAAAAACGCTCATAGTATAGTATGTCGAAAAAACGCTCATAGTATAGTATGTCGATAAAACGCTCATAGTATTGTATGTCGAAAAAACGCTCATAGCATAGTATGTCAAAAAAACAAATAAATGCTCATGGTATAGTATGTCGAAAAAAGTCATAGTATAGTACGTTGAAAACAGTCATTGTATAGTATGTCAAAAAAAATAAAAAGGCTCATAGTATAGTATGTCGATAAAACACTCATTGTATAGTATGTTAGAGGGTTTCGCAGAGACACTAAGCAGCCGAGGTTCGAACCACCAATGTTGTGATTATCGGACGACCCTCTCTACCCAATGAGCCATGGCTGCCATTATAGTATGGTGTGTCGATAAAGTCATAGTATAGTATGTTGAAAAAACGCTCATAGTATAGTATGTCGAAAAAACGCTCATAGTATAGTATGTCGATAAAACGCTCATAGTATTGTATGTCGAAAAAACGCTCATAGCATAGTATGTAGAAAAAACGCTCATAGTATAGTACAGTGGTTCCCAAAGTGGGGGTCGCGACCCCTAGGGGGGGCGCGGTGGTACTACAGGGGGGTCGCGGCTTCATCACCAACCCACACACACAGACGCACACATACACCGGTAAAACAATATAAAATAACCGACGTGACATGCACTGTGTTCCAACCACGCCACCAGAGCGGCTCATGTCACAGACCGACTGTGGCAAAACCAGCGAGAGCGAGAGCGAGCGCGCCCGAGCGAGAGAGCGCGCCCGAGCGAGAGAGCGCGCCCGAGCGAGAGAGCGCGAACGAGCGAGGGAGAGAGAGAGTGAGGGAGCGCGAACGAGAGAGAGACACACAGCGACACAGAGCGAGAAAGATACGGAGCGACAGAGAAAGATAAAGATAAGAGAAGGAAGTATGTACAAAGATGGACAGATTTGTGACTGGTCTAAAGCGCAAATCCGATGGAACTTCTGTTACAGCCGCAACAGGCGACGCGACCACCTCGACAACGCCTCAAACTAAGGTACCTCAGTACCACAGAGGAAGAGCAGTACATTGACATGACATCTGACTCAACAAGGAGACTACAGTTCACATCCAATTCACTGGCTGTGTTTTGGATTGGAGTGGAGAAAGACTACCCACTACTAGGCCAAAGAGCTATGGGCATACTGTTGCCTTTTGCCACATCCTATTTATGTGAAACAGGGTTTTCTGCAGTTGCTGCAATGAAGACCAAATACAGATCAAAGTTGAACATTGAGAATGAACTGAGAATAGCTATCTCCAACCAGCAACCCCGCTTTGACAAAATCTGTAAAGCAAAGCAAGCCCACACCAGTCACTGATTGATATATATGAATAGGAATATACATAGGAATATGATCACAAAATAATATGGTCCATGTAGACCTGCACACCTTGTTCATAATTGTGTTATTTTATTGTTTGAGAAAACCTGCTGTTCAATGTGAGGAAATACAGTATATGTTGTTTGCACTTTGTTTGAAATTAAGTTAATTGTATTTACAAATTATTTTATATATTTTTTATTTTATATATATTTTATTATTGCTATTTTTTTTCCCAGTTAAACAAACTGAAGAATAAACTGTGAAGTGATATGTACTTATTTTAGAAAGAAATAAAAATATTTTATACAGTTCATGCATTATAATGCAATTCATTAAAAACCAAGAAAAATTTGGGGTCGGGTTGTGGGGGGGGGGGGGGGGGGGGGGGGGGGGGGGTCGTCCAATGTTCCTATATCATCAAAGGGGGTCTTGACAGAAAATGTTTGGGAACCACTGGTATAGTATGTCAAAAAATCACTCATTGTATAGTATGTTAGAGGGTTTCGCAGAGACACTAAGCAGCCGAGGTTCGAACCACCAATGTTGTGATTATCGGACGACCCTCTCTAACCAATGAGCCACGGCTGCCATTATAGTATGTTGTTTCGATGAAGTCATAGTATAGTATGTCGAAAAAACGCTCATAGTATAGTATGTCGAAAAAACGCTCATAGTATAGTATGTTGAAAAAAGTAAAAAATGCTTAGTATACTATGTCGAAAAAACTAAAAACACTCATAGTATAGTATGTCGAAAAAACGCTCATAGTATAGTATGTCGAAAAAACGCTCACAGTATAGTATGTCGAAAATACAAAAAAACGCACATAGTATAGTATGTCAAAAAAAGTAAAAAACGCTCATAGTATAGTATGTCAAAAAAACAAATAAATGCTCATGGTATAGTATGTTGAAAACAGTCATTGTATAGTATGTCAAAAAAAATAAAAAGGCTCATAGTATAGTATGTCGATAAAACGCTCATGGTATAGTATGTCGAAAATACAAAAAAAAGCTCATAGTATAGTATGTCGAAAAAACAAAAAAATGCTCATGGTATAGTATGTCGAAAAAACGCTCATAGTATGGTAAGTCGAAAAAATGCTCATAGTATAGTATGTCGAAAAAACGCTCATAGTATAGTATGTCAAAAAAACACTCATTGTATAGTATGTTAGAGGGTTTCTCAGAGACACTAAGCAGCCGAGGATCTAACCACTAATCTTGTGGTTATTGGACGACCTTCTCTACCCAATGAGCCATGGCTGCCATTATAGTATGGTGTGTCGATAAAGTCATAGTATAGTATGTTGAAAAAATGCTCATAGTATAGTATGTCGAAAAAAGTAAAAAACGCTCATAGTATAGTATGTCGAAAACAAGCTCATAGTATAGTATGTTGAAAAAACGCTCATAGTATAGTATGTCAAAAATACAAAAAAAACGCTCATAGTATAGTATGTCGAAAAAACGCTCATAGTATAGTATGTCAGAGGGTTTCTCAGAGACACTAAGCAGCCAAGGTTCGAACCACCAATGTTGTGGTTATCGGACAACCCTCTCTAACCAATGAGCCACGGCTGCCATTATAGTATGGTGTGTCGATAAAGTCATAGTATAGTATGTCGAAAAAACGCTCATAGTATAGTATGTCGAAAATAGAAAAAACGCTCATAGTATAGTATGTAGAAAAAACACTCATAGTATAGTATGTCAAAAAAATGCTCATTGTATAGTATGTTAGAGGGTTTCGCAGAGACACTAAGCAGCCGAGGATCGAACCACCAACGTTGTGGTTATTGGACGACCCTCTCTACCCAATGAGCCATGGCTGCCATTATAGTATGGTGTGTCGATAAAGTCATAGTATAGTATGTTGAAAAAACGCTCATAGTATAGTATGTCGAAAAAACGCTCATAGTATAGTATGTCGATAAAACGCTCATAGTATTGTATGTCAAAAAATCACTCATTGTATAGTATGTTAAAGGGTTTCGCAGAGACACTAAGCAGCCGAGGTTCGAACCACCAATGTTGTGATTATCGGACGACCCTCTCTAACCAATGAGCCACGGCTGCCATTATAGTATGTTGTTTCGATAAAGTCATGGTATAGTATGTCGAAAAAACGCTCATAGTATAGTATGTCGAAAAAACGCTCATAGTATAGTATGTTGAAAAAAGTAAAAAACGCTTCGTATACTATGTCGAAAAAACTAGAAACACTCATAGTATAGTATGTCGAAAAAACGCTCATAGTATAGTATGTCGAAAAAACGCTCACAGTATAGTATGTCGAAAAAACGCTCATAGTATAGTATGTTGAAAAAAGTAAAAAACGCTTAGTATACTATGTCGAAAAAACTAAAAACACTCATAGTATAGTATGTCGAAAAAACGCTCATAGTATAGTATGTCAAAAAAACAAATAAATGCTCATAGTATAGTATGTCGAAAAAAGTCATAGTATAGTACGTTGAAAACAGTCATTGTATAGTATGTCAAAAAAAATAAAAAGGCTCATAGTATAGTATGTCGAAAATACAAAAAAAAGCTCATAGTATAGTATGTCGAAAAAACAAAAAAATGCTCATGGTATAGTATGTCGAAAAAACGCTCATAGTATGGTAAGTCGAAAAAATGCTCATAGTATAGTATGTCGAAAAAACGCTCATAGTATAGTATGTCAAAAAAACACTCATTGTATAGTATGTTAGAGGGTTTCTCAGAGACACTAAGCAGCCGAGGATCTAACCACTAATCTTGTGGTTATTGGACGACCCTCTCTAACCAATGAGCCACGGCTGCCATAATAGTATGGTGTGTCGATAAAGTCATAGTATAGTATGTCGAAAAAACGCTCATAGTATAGTATGTTAAAAAAAGTAAAAACGCTCATAGTATAGTATGTCGAAAAAAGTAAAAACGCTCATAGTATAGTATGTTGATAAAACGCTCATAGTATAGTATGTCGAAAATACAAAAAAAACGCTCATAGTATAGTATGTCGAAAAAACAAAAAAATGCTCATGGTATAGTATGTCGAAAAAACGCTCATAGTATAGTATGTCGAAAAAACTCTCATATTATAGTATGTTAGAGGGTTTCTCAGAAACACTAAGCAGCCAAGGTTGGAACCACCAATGTTGTGGTTATCGGACAACCCTCTCTAACCAATGGGCCACGGCTGCCATTATAGTGTGGTGTGTCGATAAAGTCATAGTATAGTATGTAGAAAAAACACTCATAGTATAGTATGTCGAAAATACAAAAAACACTCATAGTATAGTATATCGAAAAAACGCTCATAGTATAGTATGTTAGAGGTTTTCTCAGAGACGCTAAGCAGCCGAGGATCGAACCACCAATCTTGTGGTTATTGGACTACCCTCTCTACCCAATGAGCCACGGCTGCCATTATAGTATGGTGTGTCGATAAAGTCATAGTATATTATGTTGAAAAAACGCTCATAGTATAGTATGTAGAAAAAACGCTCATAGTATTGTATGTAGAAAAAACGCTCATAGTATTGTATGTCAAAAAAACACTCATTGTATAGTATGTTAGAGGGTTTCGCAGAGACACTAAGCAGCCGAGGTTCTAACCACCAATGTTGTGATTATCGGATGACCCTCTCTAACCAATGAGCCACGGCTGCCATAATAGTATGGTGTGTCGATAAAGTCATAGTATAGTATGTCGAAAAAATGCTCATAGTATAGTATGTTAAAAAAAGTAAAAACGCTCATAGTATAGTATGTCGAAAAAACTAAAAACACTCATAGTATAGTATGTCGAAAAAGTAAAAACGCTCTTAGTATAGTACGTCGAAAAAAACGCTCATAGTATAGTATGTCGAAAAAACTAAAAACACTCATAGTATAGTATGTCGAAAAAGTAAAAACGCTCATAGTATAGTATGTTGAAAAAAGTAAAAACGATCATAGTATGTCGAATAAAGTCATAGTATAGCGTGTCGAAAAAAGTTAGTATAATATGTTGAAAAATGTCTAGTATAGCAAGAAGAAAAAAGTCTTAGTATAGCATGTTAATATTAGTTATAGAATCGATTATTGGGAGGCTGAGAAGCACCCATGAAACAGTTAGAGGTTCAGTAGCTTTCTCAGGGACACTTAGCAGCCGAGGATCGAACCACCAACCTTGTGGTTATCAGATGACTCTCTCTACCCAATGAGCCACGGCCGCTATTATACTATGTTGTGTCGAAAAAGTCATAAATAGGTCACAGTATAGCATGTCGAAAAAAGTCAGTATATGTTGAAAAAAGTCAAGTATAGCGCGTTAATATCAGTTATAGAACAGTTTATTGGGAGCATTGGGCTGTTTGAAGCACCCATGGAACAGTTACAGGTTTAGTGGCTTTCTCAGAGACACTTAGCAGCCGAGGATCAAACCACCAATCTTGTGGTTATCGGACGACCCTCTCTACCCAATGAGCCACGGCCACCATTATATTATTAGTGTTTTTTACTTTTTAGGAGATACCATACTATGAGCGTTTTTTACTTTTTTCGAGATACTATACTATGAGCAATTTTTACTTTTTTCGACTTACTATACTATGACTGTTTTCAACATACTATACTCTGACCTTTTCTTACTTCTTTCGACATACTATACTATGAGCGTTTTTTTACTTCTTTCGACATACTACACTATGACTGTTTTCAACGTACTATACTATGACTGTTTTTTCAACATACTATACTATGACTGTTTTTTCAACATACTATACTATGACTGTTTTTGACTTTTTACGACATGCTATACAATGACTGTTTTTGACATGCTATACTTTCGATTTGCTATACTATGACCTTTTACGACTTGCTATACTGACTATTTTCAAAAAGCCTTTTTTATGACTATTTTCGACATGCTATACTTAGATCTATGACTATTTTCGACATGCTATACTATGACTTATTTATGACTTTTTTCGACGTGCTATACTGTTAATAAAAGCTGTTAATTTGTCACTTAATGAAGTTTCAATTTGTTCTCATGCGAGAAAGCAACCTTTCAGATTCCCAATAATTTATCCAAATAACACGTACAAGTGTACCAAGTACACATACTGCAATTGCTTTTAGAGGTGGGAGAGTCGCTATGGGGTGCCTTGAAACCGGCCCGGCAGTTGCTTTGCAGACATTAGTGAACACATTGTGTGAAGAGTCTGCTGCTGGTAAAATCATACTTAATTTATTGAGCACTGGCTGGGCCGGTCTTTGCGGAGATATTTTGCCGGTGGCAACATTTCTAATGCTATAAATCAGTATGGCAAAACCGTACACAATTTGAGCTGCAATAGCATGGCGAGTGGCACTGTTCCTGTGTAGGTTATTTGCTCCTGCTCGTTGGCTCCAGGGAAGTGAAGAGAAGTTCTGTTGTAGTGTTAAGCAGAATCCAGCTTTAGCAGACTATATCCAATGCAGTAAATGAGCCAGCCACCTGCTGCCAACGACAAGCTGGACTGCAGAGCCCTGAAGCTCCGCACTCGGTGTTAAATAGAGAGGTGTGTGTGTGCATTCTAAGTTAATTAATATTGAACATGTTGCGTGCTTATTGCACCAAATTTAAAAAAAGCACTCTATGGGGTCCCCAGCAATAAACCAAAATAGTGTTTAAATAGATTGGATGAGCAGTTTCCCGAAATATGCACAGAAGGATTACTTGCTTTATAATTACGAACTATTCTGTAACCTATTTATGACATACTATACGCTGACCTTTTTATGACATACTATACTATGACATTTCTTGGTATATTATACAACTTTCCATGACAAACTATGACATTTCTTATGACAGTATAACTTTTTTATGACTTTGTATTATACTAAATATATACATATATATACATATATATATATATTGTGGCATACTGTACTATGACCTTTTACCATGACTATTTTATCACATTTTTTAAGTGGCACTAATAGCAATAATGAGCCCTACTCAATTATGGAGCCTATATTGTTAAATTCAGTCATTATTATTGCATGTGCCAGTGAATGAAGTCTACTTAAATACTGCATGGAAAACCACATTCCAGCAATCGCATAATTATATGCTTTTATGGATTAATGTCTTCAACTGACAGTTTCTTTTATTATAATGAAATGTTTTTTTGTGGAAGTCCTCTCAGCTTGTGTCATTCATGTTCACATTTCGAAGTGTCCTTCAGCAGGACACTGAACCCAAGTCGCTCCCACTGGGCAGGCCAGCACCTTGCATGGCGGTTCCGCCACCTTTGGTGTTTTCATGTATGTGTAAATTACTTAATGAGAGGCAAATGTTGAATTGTTTTGTCCAGTAAGGTAGAAAGTAGCTATATAATTGCAGTCCAGTTTCCATTTATATTAATAGGACAGGAATTGAATAATTTACTTCCACTGTTATCTTGTTTTGGTTAATTGACATTTCTTACCTTTGTCACCAAAACAGTCACAATCTGTCTTTAAACATTTTTTATTTGTTTTATTGTGCCTGGTCAGGAACCACTGCTGATGAAGACCTGTAAAACATTCAAAAAGTGAATTTATTATTTAATGTGGGTGTATACTCTTCTTGTCCAGGTGTCTCTCTCAGTGCAGACTGGGATTGGCTGAAGTACCCAGTGACTCACAACAGGATGAGCTGGTTGACCCTCCGAAGGGCTTTTCTGCTGTTTGGTGAGGCACATTTTGAGTTTGCAATACCTTGTTGAAAAATTGTTGACTTATTGTAGAACTATGTTCGGCCCAAAACAAGAAACAGACCTCTTCATGTGGCTTCCTTCCAGGATGATAGAAATGCATTAAAAAAGGTTAGTCGGTTTTAGGTGAAGTTTAGTTTAACAAAATAACAGAATTATGTATACTCCTCAAAAAGCCAGATGACTTTGAATTTTTAGAAAACATGGTCTCTTATTTGATTCCCATGCTATAAATGCAATCATCATATTCCATTGTATATTTGGCTTTATTATATCAGTAACGTTTTTCAAACTTTTTTGACAAAACGATAGCTAATTAGGTGAATCCAGGGTGATACTGCTGATGATGGTAAAAATGTTTAAACAATGCAAAATGTTGGCACAAAAACAAAAACAGGAAATATTCAGTTTTCTTGTGTTTGAAAACAAGTCCGCAATGGTTGTAGAAAACCCCCCAAAAGGGAATCCATTACCCGAAAAAGTCCAAGCTTGCGTCATAAGTATCACACTGCATGTTGTATGCCTTTTTGTTATGTTTTTTGGGTGTAACCCCCATTTACAACAAATAAATAAAACAAAAACATTGGACATTTCCAGGACTGCCTTTTTTTGCCTTTTTTCACCTACGTAATATTTCAAAAATCAGGCACATCCTGTCTCAAAGCGATGCAGAGAAATTGTTTCATGCATTTGTTACATCTAGACTAGATTACTGCAATTCCTTATTATCAGGCTGCTCTAATAAGTCTCTTAAATCTCTCCAGCTGATTCAGAATGCTGCAGCTTGTGTACTAAGAAAAACTAAGAAAAGACATCATATTACTCCTGTATGAGCTTCTCTGCACTGGCTCCCTGTAAAATCTAGAATGGAATTTAAAATCCTTTTACTTACCTACAAAGCCCGAACTGGTCAGGCACCATCATATGTTAAGGAGCTTATAGTACCATTTAGCTTTTTCCCCGGAGTCTTTGTGCTTTCTCACCTCACTGGTTCCCATGGATCGTAGTTTTATCTGGACCCTGGTCCTTCCTCCCGCCATGGCCCTGCTGACTCCCACTGCTAATATCGTTTTTATTATTACTCACATTACTATTTTATATTACCTATACCATTAACGCACATTACTCACTTTGCTTCTTCACCAGAATCTCTGTGCTTTCTCACCTCACAGGTTTCCGTGGATCCTGGTTACACCTGGACCATGGTCTTGCCTCCTGCCGTGGTTCTGTCATATGCATTGAATGTGTTATAACTCTGTTATGCTGTTCATTCTGTACACTTGACATCTATTGCACTTCTGTCTATCCTGGGAGAGGGATCCCTCCTCTGTTGCTCTCCCACAGGTCTCTCCCTCTTTTCTTCCCGTTAAAGGGATTTTTGGGGGAGTTTTTCCTGTTCCGATGTGAGGGTTCCGGGACAAAGGATGTCGTATGTGTACAGATTGTAAAGTCCTCTGAGGCAAATTTGTAATTTGTGATTTTGGGCTATAGAAAAATAAATTGAATTTAATTTACGTTTTTTCTTTATATATTTATATTTGAAAAAAAGTTTCATCTGTAAAATGTTGGGTTATTGGGGTCAACACATTGCTCTTGTTCATATGAAGATGTGCATTTTATTTCACTTTACTAAAGACAAAGTTATGCACATGGTTGACCTTTTCTCTGACGATTTGATGGAGGTAGGATTGAACAAAAACAAAAAACTTTCATATTTTTTGCTCGGTTATGGGCGTATTATTGCCCAGTACAACCACCAGTTAGTCACTGGTGCAGTCTTTTTGAACATATTTTACCACTGAACTTTAAAGGACTTTAAGCCAGAAGTGATCCAGTCATACACCCATCTGAACACCCGGGAAAGGAAAGGAGCCTTAACTTTTCGCCACTTTGAGAATACATAGTTATTTATAGTAAAACCAGTATAAGATAATTTCAATTTTCCTTTGATGACCTTGAACACCAAGACCATCTAAATTTGCAGGGAACGTTTCTTTTCATATATTTAATTTATTCTTAAAATATTTCATGATAAAAAATGGATGTAAATGACTAATACTTCTGCAATGCTTTCTCTTTCTCTCGTTCTCTCTCCTTGTAGTATTCATCGCCGTCAAAAAGATGCCAGATTTGTGCACGAACAAACACAAGCAAAAAAATAAATGAAGAGATCAAAAGCCATAGAGAGGAAATGAGTCAGTATTCCACACCGTGTACAATACAATATCATAGCAAATTAGCAGATTTCAATGGCTTCCACTGACTACCATAGATTTACAATGTTCAGTTGGCTGCAGATCAGTCCTGAATAAATTGTCACTTTCCTTTTTTTTCAGTAATGGTTCTGATAGACAGTGACTTGTAGATGACCATGAAAAGAAAGCGGCTACTGAGGTGTGAACAGAAAACCTGGGACTACGAGCTAGCAGTAATGAGAACAACAGCATTTGTTCACATCCTACTGCCATTGTGACCACATTTTAAGTCCAAGAAGCTTCTCTACAAAGGTACAACATATAAAACTGTTAAATATATAACTTTTTAGGGCCTTTCAAAATACATTTAATGACATTTCTTTACTCTTTCTCTTCAGACTCAATAGCATTTATACGCTCTGTAAATATTCATCATCTCTTTAATATGATTTGCGCTCCTGATCCATGACCAACTCGACAATGCTTCCTTCAAGCTGTCCCAACCGTAGCTACTGAAAAATGCAAATCAGAATATTTTTTTTTTGATACACAGTTATACGTATGTAGTACCTATATCTCCAGTTCCGAAATACAGTGGTGGACTTAGTCTGAGAAAAAATGTCTGGAAAGTTTTAAAAG
Source organism: Anarhichas minor (assembly GCF_050575085.1). NCBI lineage: Eukaryota > Metazoa > Chordata > Actinopteri > Perciformes > Anarhichadidae > Anarhichas > Anarhichas minor. The sequence continues at coordinate 623,223 of NW_027466491.1, forward strand.
TACTCCTTTGATCGTGTCCAATACATGTGCCACCGGACGCCAGTTGCCGTTTGCGTTGGCCCATTTGTGCACCGTGTCTCTGTGGGGGCAGTCGTTGGTCAGTGGCGACAGTAAAAGCAAGTTCACAAAGTCTCTGCGTATCCTTGCCACATGGTCCACTTTGTCATAATGATCGTATTTGTTGTTTTGCTCTTTGGTCTATAAAAATATGGGAGGTTTACTCCAGCAGAAGGCCTATTCACAGCAAAGAGCGCTCAGTTTGTTTTTTTGACGGCCGCGTGAGGTGGTCCGAGAAGCAACAGGGTCCGGTCTGTAATGAGTCCCGTCTTTGCTCTGGAACTGCTGCTCTAGAGGCTAGGAGAAAGTTGTGGAGAAATCCCCTTTTCAAAGCAGTTAGCAGTTTCAAACAAAGTACTTCCAATGAGGCAAAAACCATTCGTAGGATTCAAAGTGTCCGATCCGCCGTGGTACAAGCAGGCACTGCTAATTTCACAGAGCAGGCAGATAGAGTGGAGAGGAGGTGGACACAACATTTTGACCCAATGACAGATAGCAGGTGGGAGCAGTCAGAAACCCGGAGGGGCTTGCCACAGGAAACGGAAAGGGTTTTACAGCAAGTAGTCTGTCCAGTGTCCAGGGGAAAGCTCGCTCCCTCAAACAGTCAATCCCTGGTTTTACCATCTCTAGCTGCATTATGAGACCTGTGAATCAACAAGAACAGAACAAACATCAGGTGATTGTTTAGCACACTGTCATCGTCACACTCTACAGTCTTACAGGCAGCACACATTGTCTTTGTCCTGCCTGTACATTCAGCACTTTGTGTTTCGAAATATAAGTGAAAATACGATCATGTTCTGTAATTAATACAAACAATTCAGGAATTTGACATTTACCTTTGGAACTAAAGTTTGTCTTTGCAGAATACATGCATATGCTCTCTTTTACTACTCCAGTACTCTGTCTTCCTTTCAAAGTAAAACATTATTTGTTCAACATTTTGAGGAAAATGCTTGTTCACTTTCTTGCAGAGAGTTTATGAAAGGATTCAGACTCTCATGTCTGATTGGAAACAAGGGGGGAGCAGCTAGTCTGGCTCTGTCCACATGTAATAAAATCTTCCTATCTAAAGCTTGCTGATGTTAAAGCTTGTACTTTTAAATTCGCACAAAAAAATGTAAACATGCAAAGTGTATTAACCTCAATGTGTTGGGTGGACCTCAGACCCTCTGGGGGGGTGTGGGGGCATGGCCCCCCAAAGAAAATATTGTACATTTAAAAGTTAAATGTATCAATCTTGTGCACTTTGCATTTATTTGTCTTGATGATCTTGTAAACAATTTTGTGCTGGAATGTTGCCAAGTAAATTTATGGCATTCAAATACTCTACAGGGTAACTTTGGTCTTTTTGGTAACCTTTTCAACCCTATTTTCCCAAGTTTTTGTGTCTAAGCGACTAATGAGGACAACCATTTATAAATTGGTCCAGTGTTGAGTGAGTGCGCTGCTAACGGCAGACGCTACACAGGCTGTAATGTAATCGTTAACTGTCAGTTAAATACATCATTCCTAATTGGGCAATTCAGCATGATGATTACCTTCACTTTTGGTCATTTTTTTAATGCAAATAGTTTGGTACTATTATTTATACAACAGTTTGATTAAAGGACTTATACTTGTAGCCTGTATGTTTACACTGGTAGTACTTGTCTAAGTAAAATATCTTAGTAGGCTACTTCTTCCTTCACCACTGCCGTCTAGAAAACAATTTAATCATAAACACAATGGTTGTGGATGAGTAATCTGCCAACTAATACCTCTAAAGCTTACAGGTTATATCTTGAAAACAAAAAGTGCAGCCTTTAACTGATTCCTCCTGTTTCCAGTCTTCATGCTAAGCTAAGCTAAGCCAACTGGCTGCAGCTTCATATTCATGATATCATCAATCTGCTCATCGAACTCTCAGCAAGAAAGCAAATCTAAAAGCAAAATGTTGAGCAATTCAACATAAAATGATTTATTTTAAGGGGAGAATCATTGCATACATTGTGTGATACTAAAAGCCTTGTGTATACCCATTGCTCCTTACCAAACAGAGGTGCTTATTACAGCACTGTGGTAGAATTGTAAAAAATAAAAACTCTCTGCCAAAGTAAGTGTTTTACTCGTCAAATTTGTATAATTCGTCAGCGGGTGTAACCAAATAACAAAGCGAGTCTCGCGTGCAGAACAATCTACCAAAAGAAAGACAAATTTGGAAGCCTCCTCACCATCTGGCCCCTGCCAGTCACGCAGCCAACTTGATGGAGGCGCTGATGTCTTTCAGGAATTCTGAGGTTTAATTCATAATTATGAACTATTTTTGATTTAAACAGGGGGCAAATTGCCATGAAAGGGGCAGGTGTTGGATGGAGTACTCGCATGTATCACGGACGACAATTTCTGATGCTCTGGGAAATAATAAACATATCACTGAGCTCAGCGCTTAATAGAGATTCTGTCATGGTTTTGTTTAGGCATTAAATGACCCAGAGGCATAACAGCTTAAAGCAGGGACATGACTGTGCCATCCCTTGACTGTGAACCGCTGCCCAAACAGGTGTTTATTCCCAGTGTAAGCACACTTCCTTATCTCAATGCCTCCTTGTGGGCACACTGAGATTACAATGGCTTCGATTGGTCAAGAAGTCACAGATAAAACAGAAGCAAGACAGAATCACTGCATCGACACATCTAAAGAGGAATGGAATGCATTTAAATGGAAGGCCAGGCATAGGCAGTACAAGGTAACTTTCTTATATTCTCTGTTCCCCTCCTTTTTTTCCTCACACCCACACTGTGGCGAATGGCTCCCTATAAATCTCACACACAAATCTCATCTCAGGGAAATGCAAGCCTTCTATTAAAAAGAGGAGCGAATGTCAGATGAATATGAGATGAAATTGCCCTATGAATAAAATTCACAGGCCCTCAGTGATTATTACCTCGGGTTTATCAGAAAACGACCATATTACTGTATTTTATATCTTATAACAGCAACAGAATATTTTACATTCTTGCGGCAGAGGAATGCAGGCAGAGGGAAATGTGATGAAGAGCCCGTCTGGCTATTGAACACATGGACCAGCTGTACAGTGGGGTCTGGCTATCTAAACAAGACCAGAAAGAGAATTAGACCATGAATTAGACAATTCGAGTGAGACTGATAAGTGCTGCAAGTGTCATAGTTACAGAAGGGGAAAGAATCCATCTGCGTTGATGTCCAATTTGTGCAGGATTCCTGTTGTTATGAAGCTAGCAGCAAATCCACTAAATACATATTGATATGTACCCAGCAGCATTCAATCGCAGATAAGGAACACATTCAACATTGGATTCCAGGGGCGTTACTTAGAGCTTCTTGTCTCCGGGCAAAGCTGAAATGCTTTGATCTATAAATAAGCATGCATTTCTGCTGGCTTTCATATGCATTTTGCATGTGCAATCAAGTGAAGGTGCATGTCAGATGAGCAACAGTTAAAGCAACGGCCTGACATTTCCTCTTTGGATGAACTCTCGCTGACTTCAAAATGTCACAGCGCTGTGACCCACGGTGAACGTGTGAATGGGCACGCATGAGCAAAAATTGATCTGCTTTTGCCTCTCCAAACTCTTTATTGAGACTCTGATGGATGTGAATAATGCAGAATCTCAGGAGATTGATGTGGTTGATGAATTGATGTTTGATTGATCGGCTGATTCGTTAATTCGTTGGAAGCTTTTTTTGTTACACTCCGAAGAGGGCGAGGCGGTGCCGAAACATCAGCTAATGGAATAAAGCCTTTTCTGCTCATCTGTCATTCTAAAGTGCCCCTGCTTTCTTTGCATCTACTACCTGTTTCTAATACTTGTTCTTGCCGTCGCTGTTTAATGTTCAGCCTTGTGCAGCCAAGCACGCTTCCTTTTGGATTGGAGCATGCAGGCTGCACAATAGCCCACTAGATGAATATTCATAAGTGAACTTGTAGGTTAGCAATGATCCACAGGTTAATAAGGGAAGGGAAATCGCTCATTACATTCTGTGAAGTCGGATAATGCCTGAAGCAGACGCTGAGATCAAAATACATGAACATGTATGCACAGGCCTCTAGACACTAGGCCCCATTACACATTAAGAGAGAGTTCAAAGCTATCTGGGGTGTTACGTCATCATCAACCCTTTCATACTGCATTTCAGAACATCAAAGCAAACACATCATACTATCTGGATTCTACAATATGACCAGAACTTCAATTCTCAAGAGGTAACATTAGAACAGATTTAACGTCGCACTCCTACCAGAAAGGAATTACAAAATGTCACTGACTTGTTTTAGATTCAAACAACTGGAAATGTTCCCCCATTTCCCTGAATGCACTGTAATGTATAGATTCTATCTGTTCATGCAATAAGCTACTGTATTGTATGCCAATGCATGGGAACAGATGATTGCAGACAATATGGTATTGTTGCCCTTTACACAGCACATTATGGGACCAAAGGTTTCAATCTAATCTTAGATAGCCTTCTCCGTTAGTAAACAGATAATGATCTTCTATATCAGTGATTCTCAACTGGTGGGTCGCGGAGCCGTTTTCAGTGGGTCGCGGGCCTTTATTTATTTTGAAGGGGATTTTTTATGCAGCGGAGTGCATAAAACAAATCACACTCTTCACACTCTTCACACTCCTTAACAATATTTGGCTGCAGAGGACATTTTCAGCTCAGGTTCAAACTGCACCATCTTTTCATTACATACATTTGAGAAGTTGAAAATTTTCCTCCATTTGGGTCGCCGCTTGTCATTAAGGGGTGATGGTGGGTCCCGCAGCCAGACCAGTTGAGAACCACTGTTCTATATGATGCGCTGTGAGAGGATCCGCCATCACGGCATGCATTCCACTCTGTGTCTGTTTATACTTTCAAATCTACTGAAGACTTGCTGTCTGGCCTGTAAAGCAGCCGGATCAGATTTATTTCTAGAAAACGAATCATAAATGCTGGCAATATTGACCGAGAGAAGAGCCTGGTTTTTAGAAACTCTATGAGACCGGGCATTTTTATGACTTTGGCCTCATCCCTTTTATTGCACTATCTGCTAAATTTACTACATGGCTACTCACTGTTTCCCAATCACATGCATTAATATCTGTCTGGCGCCTTGTTTTATTTTAGAGCACAGACACCATCCGACACAATACTTTAAAGACAATATACAAGGCACAGCAATAAAGCAGACCAAAACAAGCTGAAAAGAAACTCATGGATTTTCTATGGTTAAACACACACTTGGGATCAGGCGAGTTTATGGAAAGATTTGTAATCCAAATAAAGACATTACGGTTGTTTAAATTCTATCAGGGTTTATGTGTGTCTGTGATTCTTGTTTGCATTTTCTGCTAAAGCGGGAGGGTGATGTGTTTGTGGACGAATAGATCAAGAAAAGTGGTTGTAATGATTTTGATTAGATTTTGAAAAAATAAAAAAAACTACCAGAGGGACAAAGTTATGATTATTTTTTTTGTCAGGTTGGGTGATCCCCTGGATGTTATCACGGAGAACTTTACGGTCCTTATCAAATGTCCAGTGTGTGCCAGGGGAGACTCTGACATTCATCATAAGTTCTGATCAGCTAATATGTATTCAACCAACATGTCGCGATCACATGCAAACTATGCGGATTATTAGTTGGTAAAGTGTGTGGGAGGCATCTCCCAGTTCAAAAGTCCACGTATGATTGAGTTACAATTTGTCTGGAACTTGAGACCAAGACCCTGTAAAGTGGTCCAGAAGTCCAATCAACAGGTGCTGTCGTGTCTCATCTTCATTACATTTTAGATTACAACTCCTGCAATCCTAACTTCTCTCTGAAACATATTGATGTTTTTTTGTATTTAGTTAACCTCCCATGTTTTAAATCCTTTATTCTAATTAAAGATAATTCCTGCTACTTGAATGAACCCACTATATCTGTAAATGCTGGTGTTCTGTAATACAATCTTCAGTATATCAATTTGTATGTCTTTCTCTGCCTCTACCCAATTAATCAACACCCACACACATATGGAACATTTTGGATAAATCGTGTATGTGCAGTAAATAAGATGACCATTCAGGCACATGGTTGCTTTTATATATTTTTTTTAATCAAATAACTTCATTTTAAGAGAGACATTTGGCTATGCATAACAAAAATATGATACGACTAATCTCCCTTTTCAAAACTAGCTCCACTACAAGAACCTGAGTAACAAATCAAAGAATTAGAGGGGAAGGGGCTTTCAGTTGTTACCTTGCTGCCTCCATGTGGCTCTTGGTGCTCTGTCGCTGCTTGTGTTGCTTCCTGCCTTTGCTGGACCAGGGTTCGGGTGGAGCTGTTGTGATGTTGGTGGTGGTGGTGGTAGGGTGCTGTTGGCAGATGGTTTTTGGCTGTCTGTCAAGGGGTCATCAATGCTCTCCATAGTGCAAGAGTGTCGAGGGGGACTCTTGTCGCGTCATAGAGCCTAGGAGGAGAGAGGGAGAGGGGAAGGTGGTATGGTTATCAAGCTCACAATGAGGATGCAGTGTTTTATATTTGATTTGGTTTTTTCGGGATTTAGACACAGTCACGGCACCGTCATCAGCACCAACACCATTATCAATTTGTTTCGCTAAAATGGTCTTTGTTCAAACCCGATAAGCTGTTCGCTGCTGGTGTGTCTCAAGGTAACTGTTCTGTGCATATTAAATCTAAACGTGTGGGAGTAAACCAGAGTCTGAGTCTGTATAGCCCACATGGAAGCAAAACACAAAGAGTCCTTTTGTTTTTCCAGTGTTTTTTGTTTGATCAATTATTTGTTAAGCAATACAATGAAACAATATGTCAATAAAATAGAGCATTAATTCATTCATAATCCTTATTTTAAAGTCATTGTAATGTTCTCATACTGCTAATAGTTAAGAACATTTACCCTTTATGAGAATGCCTCATTTAAGAGTAATGTTCTCCTTTGGTCCAGACTAAACTATATCTCAACTATTGGATGGATTGGCACATTCATGATTTCCAGATGATGAATCTTATCAACTTTGGTGAGCCCCTGGCTTCTCCTAGCCGTTATCATATGATAGAATGTTACATTTGTCTAATACGAATGCAAAATGACATTCTAATCAATCTCAATTGTACTTTGTGTTTAGTGCTAATTAGTCATTTTTAGCATGCTAACATGCTAGGGCAAGTAAACATTTTGGAGATACATGGTTTTCAGCAGCAAAAAAAAAATCTGTATTTACTTGTGAGTGTGTGTGCACATGTGCATTTGTTGTAGCTTTGTTTGTTAGAAGAAACCTACAGCTCTGTTAACAGGGCGCTACTTGCAGTGCACAAGCCAGTAGTAACTTTCTGCTTTACGAAATCAATTACCTTTTTTGGCCACATGGAAATGGCTGAAATTTTTGGGTTTTGGAAACGCTGCCTTCTGAGCAGATTAATCCCACAAGCTCTTAGGCTGTTGTTAAGAAGCTAAAAAGGCAGACTCTATTGTTTTAGTTGTCTTTCTGCCTCTCTTACTAACAGGCCCAGCTTTCCAAAATGGAGGATTTGGTATTTTCCAAACCGAGACAATGTGCTGACTTGGCTCCCTCAAGAAAGAAGCTGGCAGATCCAGCTAATGGTTAGCAGCACAACAGGGTCTCTTTTTCTTTCTCCCTTGGCCTGTCTGGGGTGGCCAAGCAGCTTTCTTCTTAGCGGTGAATCTGTTCAAACCACTGCTGGATGTGCCTGGAGGGCCCAGAGGGATCAATTACTGAGGCCGGTACCGACCCAGAACCGGGGGGGGGGGGGGGGGGGGGCGTGGTGATGGTGGAGCTTTGGGGGATTCCATCAGGTCCAGCGCCTGAACCGGATCCCCATAGAGATGGAGAGGAAGAGATGAAGAAACAGAAAGAAAGTGATGGTAAGGGGACTGGGGGATATCGGAGGGAGGCACTTGCTTGCAAATCCCGAACGAAAGAGCTTTTTCATCTCGACCAACATGCCTTCACTAGCAGATGTATATAATATATGCTTAAATACAAAACCTGAATACTATTCAGGTTCACGGGGGGGGGGGGGGGGGGGGGGGCAATCCCAGCTAACATTGGGTAAAGGCAGGTTACAATATGAACAGTGAAGGTAAATTGAATCACAATGGGATCTTTTTTGTACTTTGATTGTAAATAACGGGCTAGACTGCAAAAAAACCCATCTAAATAGAGCTAGTTTATTAATGAAAATTAAGTGCCAGGGAGGGATCCCCCGGACCCCCCACAGAGGTACAGGCTAAGCCCCGAATGTCTGTTACTTGTTTACTAACTGGCCACTGGCCTTTTGTTGCAAAAGTGGCCCCCAGGCCCCCTCTGCATGTTGAATCTTGCCCTCTCTCACTATACAGAGTACCTCCGGAGTGTATAAAATATACATGACACATGAGATCACAGTATCAAACATTATACTCGCGCTCAAACATTTTTTTCCAATTCCTTATATCTTTCTCCTCTATTCTGCTTGATCACGGTAATCACAGCCCTTTCTCTCACGAGGTGCCAATTCTGTTCACAGCCTAAATACCCCAATCAGGACTGACCTAATAGAACGTATGATTAAGACCTAGTCGCACATTAAAGGATCTTTAGTCATTTAAATAGTCCCGGTTTCTACATTTTGAACCACTGTTTCCTACAATGTCTGAAAATGATTGTGTGTTGTATCAAGTACATGTAAAAAGTACAGTACACAAGACATTTCAAGACAAGTGCACTTCTTTTTGCTGAGTGTTAAATCTATTGAAAACATTGACTATAGCATGTGCATACAGCATGGCAGTAGTGAAATAATTATCCTGAGAATTATTTTTTTCTTAGTGAGAGAAAACAGACTTTACAAGCACTGTAAGGCTTAACGACAAGAGCCACTGCTTGATGCACACCAACAGACTTAAATAATGTTTTACGATGCTGTGCGTCTGACTGGCCCAAATCTATTTCTATGTCTTTCACTCACGCTGCTTTCTTCTTCCCTCAAACTGCTTTTTTCTGTCTCTCTTTTAAATTGTTCGTCTTATCGGGCTGTCACAAAAGCCGCCAGATAACCCGAGGTGATTTCGTTTTTCCCCCCTCTAATGGCGCACTCAGTCTGCCTATTTTTCGCCGAGCTCCCCGCGTCGGCACATGCAGAGAGAGAGAGAGAGATAGCTCTCCCTCCGCCGTTTCATCTGCCAGTCTAAAATGGTGGAGGGCACAATGCAGAGCTTCCCTCCTCTCGGGAGAGATAGACGGCGGTAAGCCTTTCACTGAGAGAAGGAGGTATAGGAGATGACTGCTGAGACTACGTATCGCTTTGCCAAAAGAGAGCGCTTGGAAAGGCAGCAAAGGCCACATTTGACTGTGGTGACTGTGTGATAAAATGTAAATTCAAATCATTTAGTGTCATGGAGGGAGGGAAGTATATTGGCAGTGGGAATTAACCCCTGGTTGCTGCGTAAAGGAGTTTCTCTATCTGGAGATTTATTGCAGATGAGCTTTCCAGGGAACATGGCATTTTGTGTTGTTAGGACGCTGTGACTATTCCCCAAACACTAGCGTGTTAGTTTATTCAACATGTGAATATTCTCAGAACACTGTAGGTTATAAAACAGTACACTATTTTGCTTGCACTACAATTTGTTTTGCAGATTATACACCACAGGCTCTGGTTGGATAATCGCTATTCAGGGGCGGGGTTTTAGTGAAAATTGGCCGAACATTTGAAGATTTGTTATGTTTTTGACAGATCTCTCCGGCCACTAATTATTAATCATTTTTATGCCCATAAGGGTTGCTATAAAGCATGCTTCTTGGCAGACATTTGCTTTTATGTACTCAGGTAAAACAAGAAAATATAGTAAAGTGGTTAGTGATGGACATGCAGTTGAGTGTCCACGTGCATTTTATTGTTTCATTAATACGGTTAAGTGAACCCAAGGAGCTCATTTATAGTCTTAGAGCTTGATATGGTTCATCTGAGGAATTCAATTTTCTGTTAGGTCAATCATTTAGAGGAGAAACTTGTCACTGTATTGGCAAGACTCTTGATACTGAAATAAATGATGTGCAATGGCTTCACAAGTGCACCTCTGTTTGATATGTGTCCTTTTCAACTGCAGTTGTGCGTGTGTGCACTGCCAATACAAGTAACCTCGCTCAAAACGTCACTGTCAACAATAAGCAATGTACATATCAATCTTCATATGTTTCTTCTGGAGCCGGCCCTACAAAAAAAAAAATCCATATCGTGTTTTTTATTGACAGGAACAACATGTACCCTGTAAAGCAGGGTCAGACTAAGACAAATGCATGGACACAGGGACAAGGCGGAAGAGAGGGAAAAGTGAGAGACGGGGAGGGAGATAATGTAAAAAACAGATGTGGAAAAAAAGACTCTATGGAGTCAAGCACAGGGAAAACAAGTGTGCGAGGAAGTTATTTTTAAACAGAAGCACATCAAATGGTGGCCCCTGAGAGGTTGAGGGAGAACGCACAGCACACATCAATCTGCCTTGCAACTCATATGAGCAGACTGAAGGTAGAGAAGAGGTCAGCGGTGTCATCCTGAGCAACAATCTCCTTCTGTTTGACAGAGAAAACACAAATTCTCAAACATTTGACCAATACACGCAAACCGCCTCCTGACATTTGTCCAAAATAGCCCTTTATGGGGCTGAGTCAGATTGACTTGGCTTAGTCAAATGCCCCACGGGACATGTCTGTTTGTCTGCATTGATGTTTTCCCACAAACACCTGACAGACAGGTCGGACATGCTTACTGGACTGTGCACAGCCGGCAGTCATTCTTAGGCGATATTGGGGCGGCTGCAGTTTGGGTTTAACCTTGAAAAGCCTGAGGGAAGGGGCCATTTGTTCAAAGTTAACCAGAGGGAGGCTGAGGAGTAAATTGTTTATTTTGTTTTTGCCCGTCATTCTCCCTTGGGTCAAGCAGATAACAAGAGGTTTATGTAATCTTAGCTTTGGAGAATCAGCCTTAACCTTTAATGCATTTCAGGCAATTTTAGGTTGTACACGCATGGTGGTGAAGTAAAATCTTCAAGACTTTCCTCAACCCCGAGATTAAAGGGAGCGTTACATTAGGCCAGTTCATCCATCACATAAATTAATATTTTTAGAAGAATTTTAAGCAATGACCCCGAGTCTGCTTGTTGCAAGTTATTAGAATCCATGACAGTGAAAGCTGCTTTAAAACACAAACACACACACACACACACACACACACACACACACACACACACACACACACACACACACACACACACACACACACACACACACACACACACACACACACACACACACACACGGACAGGCACACACGGACAGGCACAGATGAGTGCACATAGCTGTCCAGCCATTTGACTAGCTGTCACCAGGCTTAAAGTAGCCAATGAAGCAAGCAAGAAATACCTGTCACGTCTCACATATTGTCAGCATAAGCCGACGAGAGGCACATTGACTGGCGTCCTGAGCAGGATATGAAATGTGCTCGAGGCCTAGGCTTACACGGCCACCCTTTGAAAGCAGGGACACATATTCATAACTCTGAGTATACAAACAGTTGAAAACATCAGTAGGAGCATGTTAACATACACATAAGAATGCACATCTATTAGCCTCTAAATATATATGCATACTCAACCCCCCTCCAACACACACACACACACACACACACACACACTCGCTCTTAAATCTGTCAAACTAACACATGGATCCAGTTATATGTTGCCTATGGGTGTTAGTGTGTGTGTGTGTGTGTGTGTGTCTGCCTGCACAGATAACAAATTACATTGTAGGTGGAACATGTCATGGCTGTCACCTCAGTCTCCACAACCACTTATATTCAGGTTGGTGTCCGCTGAGAGACTCACAAAATGGTAAGAGAGCAGAGGCAGCAGCTGATAAACCATATCATCTGGGCTCAGCATTCAGGGTGTGTATCTGCTACGTGTTTGCGTGTATGTATGTGTTTGTCTTCAAGCAGGAAGGCATAAACAAGTTAGTCAGCTGATGACTAAATCATGACAGATGCATTAATGATGCCCCACTGGTCCTCAGTGTTCACCCATTGACATTCACAGATAGGGCAGCTGTGTTGTGTGTGTTTGTCTGTGTGTGTGTTGTGTAACATGTTTCTTAACGGAGACCTCTTTAATTGCCAGAGTAAAGACTGTGCATACAGGCTGAAGAACAACAGGGTTTTTATATCTCTTGTAAAGCTGTGGGAGGATGTAAGGCCTGGGATGTGGGAAGGTGTGTGTGTGTGTGTGTGTGTGACTTTGAGCTGGGGGTGAAGTGGAGAGGAGGAGGCTTGGAGAGCTGGAGACAGGGTTTGAAGGACGGGCGGTTGACTGAATGGGCGGCATCTTAGCGAATACAAGTGGTGGTTCCCCATCTGCTGCCATCATTAACATTAAGAACGTCACTGATTCAAGCTAATTGCGGGTGACGAGGAAGTAAACAAACCGCGTACAATTTGTGGAGACGAGCTGAAGACGAGGAGGGTGGGAGAGGAAATTTTGAAGTGAATTCTCAGCTGATTTTTAGGCTATTATCAATGGAGTTGTGACCCGACAATGTGCAAGCTGTTCCAATGTGCGGTGATATGGCAACAGTTGGAGATGAGGCTCAAAGTGTGCAATCAAAAAGAATGAATATTCAATTTTCTTATATTATCCAAGAATCTCCTGAGGAGGTTGTTTTGAGCTGCAATACTTTCAAATTACCAATGGGTTGAATGACTATGTGTAAGGTGTTACACTTAGTGATTCTGTGGTTCCCCTCAGAGTTTTAGTGTTTTCAGGTTTACGACCCACAACATTTCACTGAAAAAAACAGCAGACAGAAACGTTTGCTTCAAGCTAGTGATCATAGCAAAGCATTAAAGCAGCTAAAGAGCCACCTTTTTTCCTGGGATACTGGACCAAAACAGCCAAAAGAGAAGGGAATATTGGACGTACATCCGTTGAGTGGTCAGGAACATTAATCCAAAATGAATGCTAATTTGCTCTGTGTCGTCTCTGCTATGTGTAAACAGACGAGGACAAATCAACCGAAAAAGGTAATAATCAGTAGTCAGGAACTTTACTTAGTGATGTCAGCACAGCAATATCTATTTAAATATATATAGCATTAGCTAGCATAAGCCACCATACATGACCGAATGAGGCTGTAGCAGCAAAAGCCAGTAAAGGTGCCTTTGTTTTGCTTGTAATTTTATATATTTGATTGTAAAATGCACACTGTTTCTTTCATCTATCAAAAGTTACATAATGCCAGTTTGAAAAATAATAAACAATTGTCAGCAATTGTAGAATGTGTAATATTTTAACATTTGTATATGTCAGGCAGTTTGAGAATACAAATATTGTAAATAAAATAATCACAACCCAAAAATCACCACACAATTATCCACAAAATCAGTAGCCGGAAACTGCACATTAATTAAAGTGGGCTTTAGATACGAGCTTTTTATGGGAGCCAATACTCAATAGTGTTTAATATCCTGTAAAATTATTCATTTTGTGAAAATGGCCTCTAAACAGCAATGTTTGGCAAGCAAAACTGTTCAATCAGTACAAGAAACAGCATTAAATGTGTCCTTAGTTGTCGATTAACACCACAATTGATTTTCTATGCAAATGCTTTATTTTCAACTCTCACGGTCATGTTGTTCTCAGAGCCACTGGTGCAGTGAGTCCACACATTTTGCACACACCTACTGGTGGTTTGTGTAACCTGGGGGGGCGAAAAGAGAACTCACCGTGGTGGTTTTGACTCGGCCTCCGGGCTGCGTACAAGTCCAGCCAGATTTATTGACTAACAGGTCACAGCCTTCGTCCTCCAAACATGGCACCATCTCACACCACTGCTTTTTCCGAACAATACCAGCTGCAGAGAACACAGGAAAAGAGCGAAAGAGCGATTAGAGAGGTGAGAAAAAAAAGAGCAGGAATAAACAGATGAAGAGAAGTGAGAGAGGTCGATGCAGAGATGTAACGATTAAAATAGAGGGAAGTGGGTTGAGGGACGACAGATGGAGTAAGACAGATACGGGCAAAGATTTAACATGATGGAAAATGATGGAAAAGGGGGCGATTTGAGAAAAATGTTGAAATATATTTAAATGGAGTGAAAAAGATGGAGAGATGTAGAGGGGTTGATTGGAAGAGAGATGAGGAATGCAGGTAGATGAAGAGCAATGGAGTAAAGAGACAATTGAGAGGGATGGGAGCAGGGGATGACAGGGAGCGATGAGGGAAAGATGGAGAGAATCAGGCAGATGGAGAGAGATGGAGAGAGCTGGAGAGAGCTGCGATCAGTCAGGTAAAGATAATCAAACATCACAAATGATATTTAGCGAGTTTACAGCCTCTCTTGCATTCAGCAACATTTTAAACAGGACGAAATACTTTTCCTTGCTTCTACCACAAGGAACAAAAAATACTCCTATTTCATGTACAGATTTAAAGATCTGACATTTAATGCATTCCAAAAGGCTTTGTCGGAACATGTTGTAATTTGTACTTTTTCTAGTACGAACCTTGTCTCAGTCTGCGCTGCTGTATTTCAGTTTCTACACTTCCTAAAACAGGCCCAGGCTCAATGGTATTGCATTATTTGTACTGTAGGCTTCTTCACTCATAGACTGAGACATAACGGTAACAATGATAAATATAGTGGCAATTAAATCTGAGTTTTTCAGTTTTGAGAAAAGTGATGTCGCAGCTGCAATGCAATCTTTCAATACAACAAATGCATTTTGGATGCTTAAGTTGAATAACCTGTACCGCGTTTTGGCTGTGAGCATCATTAGCAACCTCTGTTGTTGGTGTGTGAAGGATTCACACTGTCATGCGATTCCTATTTTGCATCAGAGCTTCTTCTCACCTAACAGCAATGCACTGAGCTTTGCTCTGTTCACATAGATCCTTGCCCCACTGAAAAAGCATTCAAACAAATCAGTAGGTACAATGACATACATCTTACTGCCACTTGTGAATGCTAAATATATCTGGCTTTTATACATTTTTTCTTTGTTAAGCATATGACTAAAACAGTAAGCTCTTTGATTCTGCTGAACATAAGATCAAAACCTGACATGCTGTTGGTCTAATCATATACTAAGATATGTATATTAGCAGTAGTTTCAATATCTTCTATAGAAACAGCAGCCAAGTACTGGAAGAAAATCGGACATAATTTATGCAGTTACCTGTTTCTGCAGTGAGAGGACATGTGAGGGGCAGAATGAATCAACGATGAGCAATTGAAAAAAAGACGTCACACATTTACACTGAATGTGTGCCTCTATAATGACATATCAGCAGCAGATGAACAGCCAGAATAAAGGCACAAAGTCAAATTTGCAAAACAATCCTTCCAGTGCTTTTTGGTGTAATAAGAAACCCCCAAAAGAAAAAGGTGTCTAATCGCTGCCTTGTGTCTGGGGTTGGTTCCCAATCACACGAATAAAACCACCTGAGTACGTATATCAGAAAGACGGAAACAGTAAAGAGATGAAGCGAGATAGAGAAAGAGAGGAAGGATGAAGACAAAGTAAAGAACAAGCATATCGAGATAACATTCTTGACCATTACAGAATATGGGCAAGATAAAGGAAGACGGATACATACATTCATGCTCATATTCGTATGCATTTATGGATGGGAAATTGCATTCTCTAATGGATAACAGTGAAACTCAGAATGAATTACAGGGCATATACATACATCATATTGTCTTTGCCATGACGTCTGTGGGATGCTGGCTCTCTTATAAAGCACGTAGGAATTGTGCTCGGTTCCATATCTATAAATTTTGCTCTCAGGGTACCTTCAGTAGCTGTCATAACCTCAAATGTAGATCGTCAGCGAGCATTGTACCGAATGCTAATATCTGTTCACCATAAACAATATCCATGTATCAATCAATCCATGGAATATGTATACCTTCTCAAGCACTGCTTTATTAAATATAGAAAGTACTATGAACACTGTGTCAGCACAGTTAAGAGTGAGTTTGAAATTGACACCGATGTGAAGCATTATTATTGTTGAGTGCATTTTGCTGACATGCTACTGGAGGTTGAATTATTCGGCGCTACTATAGTTCGCCTCAAGGCTAGCTGCAAAATAACAATCTAACACGTGTGACTTCAATATTTTCACTTCAGGGACAAAGTTACACTTGCGGAACAATGCAATTTCAAATAGATAAAGAAATCTGAAAACTATTAAGTGTTGTCAGCAGTATTTTTTTTCCTTCTAGATCAGCCAAGTTAGACAAAGCACTCTGTTTAGCGTATATAACCTCATTCCCCTGGCAGTTCTTAACAGATAAGACATCAAAAGTTGTTGCTGTGAACTCCACTAAGTTTACCGGTGAAACCAATCGTTGGCTGTCCATTTCTGGATATCCAGAGATGCTAAGCATTTATCCTGCATGAATGTCAGCCCTTATCTGGTCCTTTGGATTAAGGTGTTTGTTATGCCCCCGAGTTTGCATCCCTAAAGAGTTCGGTATGCTTCAAGACGAACAGTGCCTGAAACCCCCCCCCCCCTCCCCTCGCAACCTTTCGATTGGAATCGGAGAGTTGACTCCCAAACCAACAGTTTGAAAGGCGCACAGACTTCATGGAGCCCAAAAGGGCAGGTGCGAAAAAGAATAGGCTCCCCCAAGCTTTCCTTTTTCATTCATAACACAACTTCCGTCAGTTTTCATGTGTACAACCGATTGCAACAAACCCTCTCTCGCCCTACCATCAAGTGTAGCCATTTGAGACAACTATGAAAAGCATTGGCCATCAGATATGGTTCAGCAACATTTCTTACAAACGTGTTTGTTTAAAGCATACCCCTTAACACCGTTCTCTGACTACCTTGTCCCTACAGGCATTTCTCAGGGATCCGTTCTCTCTCACCTGCTTTTCCTACATACACGTACAGTATATGCTGTGCATTATAAAAGCAGTGATCTCTCCCTCATAATGCATGCTGATGACATTATACTGTTGCCAGCAGGACATAAACAGAGCTTCCTACTGGCAAGACATCGTCACCCCAAAGGTCACAAAGAGCTGTGTCAAGAATACAGAATGAATGTGGGTAGAACAGGTTCTACCTACAGCGCAAGCCAATTAACATCAAAGGGCAGGGAAAAGGAGCTGGTCACTGGCAACAGTAAATAAAAACAAAATCCACCTTCCGGGGCAATGTTGCTTCAGGTCCCAAGTCAAGTTCAAGACATCATTTATTTCATTCACTGGAACTTTTCTTCAACAAGCGTCTAACCACCCCCACCCCCCAATACCCATGCACGTCACCAACCTATTCTCTTTTTAACATTTGATCACATGTTTAGTTATTATTTGAAATCTATCTTTTGTGTGGTTTATCCTGATGTGTTGTGTGAAGTATGCCAGTGCCAAAGACAAAATTTCCATTTTATGTAAATGTGAAGGACAAGAAAGTGTTTCTGAATCTGCATCTACATGCCAGCTGTGCCTCGGCAACAGTAAGTGTAGCGTAGGGAAGATGATGTAAAACCGGCTTTGTAAAAGGAAAAGGGAAGCAAGTGAGCAGAAGAGAAAATTAGAGGACACAAAAACACGCCATTCGCCGAGGTGAAAGGGAAAAAACCTGTCAGCTGCAATAGCACGCGGTTTGTCAAGATTTTTGTTTTTCCCCTTCCTTTTCTTATTTAATCCATTACTGTGAATTTATCACATTGTCAGCAAGGTCACTTCACTATTCACTAACCGGTTTTGTTTCGCTTCTAAATTACCATCCAGTGGGGTGACCCTCAGCTGATGAAGATGTATTGCGGCAGGTAAACAATACTAATGAGGGAACGAATGCTATCATGTGTGTGCGCTCCACTCTGCATGCATGTTAGACATGTCATTTATGACTGAAATAACAGTACAATGGTGATGACTCAGGTGTTCATCTTTTACTAACCGTCTGTCTGCTTTACCTTGAACGCAACTGATTCACAGTTCTACAATAATAACAACTATTTCTACATTTGTATCATCTACATCCACAAGTCCGTGATAGAAGAAGCATCAGGTTGCTGTGGCGGAGACCCTAATGGTCGGATGAATGGTTTAAAATGTAACTGCACAGACATCACATATTTGCAAAACAGATTTGTGTTACTGAAAATTCTAACTCATATCAATACTCTTTTATAACAATAATGGATTCAATGAATTTGGGTAGTGTGAAGGATGTTCACAAATGATTATCATCCAACTGCGCAGTTGTCCCCCCCCATGAGGAAAATTTTAGCACCGGTCAGCTTTTTAGTTTTGTTATTTTTTAGCTTGCAACTTGACCCAACTCTTGACATTGTCATTTCCAGCCGCACCAGGCAGCTGCTTTCATCAACAAGGCTCCGATAAACACACTGTGCACTAAACAGCAGTCCATAAAGTTAGTGATTATAGCTGGTGAACTTAGTGGAGCCTTTAGAAGCTTAAGAGCCACATCGTTTCCCCAGGAGTTGGTGAAGACCAAAACAGAGCCAAAAGAGAGTGGGTATTGGACTAATTACTACATTTGTCGGGTGTCCAGAAACACAGCTCCATGTGAATGCTAATGTTGCGCTGTATCTGCAAGACATGTTAATAGGAAACGGTTTGCTGACATGTTAGCCAACGTAAGTTGATGATTTGTTATTGACAGCTTGTTCCAATACTCACAAGAGGCAAAAAGATTAATAGTTTCCTACTCTTCTAATCTAAAGCTATTATTAGCAGCCTATCATGACATAACCCCACCTTTTACGAATGAAACACTAACACCTGAGGACTTGCAGGTTGGCTTCAACATCTTTGTAGCTTGCTCCAACGCGGATGTGGTCAAATGTAGCTAATGTGGATTTATAGAAGTTAAAAAGGATTCCAAGGATCCAAATTCCAGGTCAAGTATCAAAATCCAAAGAAACTTCTCCAACTACTTCTGCAGCAAAATCCACCTTTTTTTGTGATCCATCTATATGCTCAGTATTTCCTAAAACTCATTTCAAACAAATCATGGCTAAATTACATGGCCGAATATGGCTGTAACAACTGCTCGAGTGACAAAATAAAAGCCATGTATTTATATACACTATTTTGGTATAGTTGTGGTTTAATATTCAGTTATATTGGCTCTTAGATAAAGTTAATGACCAATTTTTTATAACATGCTAAAAAAAAAATGGTTATACGCTTCAACAGATTGTAAAGATACTAGTTGTTGCAAGATTACAAACGAATTGATTCTCACCATTTTTCTGTACACTGTATCAATATGTTTGTTTTCCCATATTTATAGCTAGATATTGTACATGGAAATGCCAAAAAATTGTGGACTTTTTTGCTAACAGGCGACTGGTTCAATTACTGTGATTTACCGTATGAGGAAAACATCATACGGTAAAACATTTGGATTTGCGTCACTAGCCAAACTCATCTCCCAGCAACATCTTCTCATAGTGACACTATCTGTTACCATTCGACCATGTCACTGCGGTGCTGATGTGAGGGCAGTGGCTTGTGTTGAAACTTATAAGATTCAAGGTCAATGTGGAGGAAAAACATCCCTTAAATACGCACCCACACATGCAGGCAGCCAACCGCTAACACACCAGTGAGCACAGGCAGGCGTGGACACAAATAAACACACATACAGGTTTGATGCTATGTGTATGGGAAGGTATCAGTCGTGGTTTCATCAGCAGGAGATAAGGAATAGAGAGGAGAGAACATTATTACACCCTCCATGGGACAACTTATCTTCCCAGCAAATGGTAGATCACACTCGTGTCAACAGCCAGCATCTTGGCCTAATAAATTCTGTCTAATGCCATGCCAAGCCTGAGAAGGCAGGAGAAAGATGTGCGTGTGTGAGAGAAAGAAGTTGCAGGCAGGAAGATAGTAAAGAACATAAGACGAGAACGAGAGAAAGTAGACCTAAAGACAGATCAGATCTGGTGTAATAAATGCTGTACAGCGCTCTTCAACTGATGGCGCTAAGATAAGAAGATGTGCTAAGATAATTACAAACTGTACAGATCAGATATGGCCTTGGCAAGTAGCCGAGTCGGTGTGAAGGGCTGCAGATGTCGGAGATCACATATGGTAGGACCACACATTTAAATATATATATAAAAATAAAATAAAAAATATATACTTTTAACACATTTAAGTGAATACAAATGTGTGCAAACTGTTACTATTACCATGTGCCCGACTGATTCTGTGCAAGGACTGAGCTGCTGTCTGACAGAAGCAAATCAACATCGCTCCCGATGCAAAATAGAGCTCTTACAGACGCACACAACTCAAACTCATTAGCATTCATATGCATTTTCCTTCTACTATTTTGTCAATGCGCTGCCACTTCAGTCCACCTTTGCCTCTCTAATGCATCAACGTGCTTCTCAGGCCTCCCTACCGCCCCAGTAATGGCGAGTAAAATAGCCTTTTAACAAAATCACCGTGTCTTTGTTTCACAAAATGAAGTACTATGAATGTGTCAGAATTTTCTCCCGATGTCGTTCTTCTTACAAGAAGTGTGCACATTTCCCGGTAGCACATGCACAAAAAAAAGCACTCATGCCCTCTATTTGTGGCTGCTTATATTCTGTATGACACCTAATTTAAAATGGTGGGAATAAGGTTGCCAGCTAAGTACCACAAACGCATTCAACACACACACACGCATGTGCAAACCAGCATTTGCACTCTACATATGAAAACACACCCACAGATCTACAGGCACACAGAGTAATCTCTTTTGCGGACATGTCAGGCAACCAAGTCAAACAAAAGGCAGCTTGAAAAAGCTCAACTGAGTGCCATTAAGAATCAAAGATTTTTCTTTCATCACGGAAATCCCCCTCCCATGTTTCCTTTTACAGTGGATCTATCTGGATAATTAACTGTACTATCTGGCCGTGGTATAGGCAGACGTTCCCCTAAACCTGAATCACGCCTGGCAGGAATTAGGAGGAGGCTCAGGGGAATATGAGAGGAAAAACCCAAATGCAAAGAAATAAATCCCTGTGCTTTGTAATTAGCCACCAGCTCTCCGTCCTCTTTCCTCTCCGCTCATCTCAGCTAATTTTCACTTGTCTTGTTTTCCCATATCTCACCACCACTATTTTCTCCTTCCACACTTTCATGTCTGCCCTCTATTTCTACTCTTTCCCTTCCCCTCTTCATCTCATCTCTGTGTTTCTTTCCTTACTTCTCTTGTTCCTTTCCAGTCTATTGCGTCGCCTGCATTTTCGTAACATTATTCCACCCGTTTGGCGGACTTGATGAGTATCTGCACACTAAAAGCTGTCAAGCCCCTTTTTAAAAAGCCTGAGGTTTTTTTTTTTTGGTGAAGCGAATTTGTGTCCCAAATAGCTCCTCTGCACTCATGAAACTGTAAGAGGCAGAAATAATGAGATAGCATGCTGACTGACATTTCCAGACCCCAGCCCGGTGTCTGCGCATATGCATGTATGCTTGTGTGGGTGTTTCCAGTTGTGTGTGTGCATAAGAAAGAGTCCCCTAATAATCTTTTACCACCATGAATATAACATCTATGGTATGAACACATGAGTGTACATGCAGTATGCCTCCTTCATGCATCTATGCTATTTCAAACATGTTTAATGAATAAAAGAAAAAGGAAACAGGTGCTTTAATTTGATTGTCGCTGCTCAAATCTTCCGAGAAAATGAGAACTGTTTCCTCGAAACTGTTTGATGTGCTAAATGATATTTAATAGGAAAAGACGGTAATGCTTTACAACTGGGTTCACTTTATAGACAAGACTGAAATTAGAGTTCTGTTGTGTCTGCAACACATTATAGCTCCCTCTCTGTCTCTCTTTCTTTCCCTCTCTCTGTTCCTTACTTCCTTACTTCCTTCTTGTTAAATAAAAATGCAAAAAGTTTGCCTTCTTCCATCAAGACTAATGTTTCAGTATCGGGCCATTACTACTGATGGTGGCAGTGGATACAATTACTTTAAATACAGTTAACATTCTTGCTAAGAATGAATTGATAAGATTATTACAGTTTTGTCCCTTAAGTACAGAGCTAGACACAGGAGACACTAAGTCCATCTTAGCATAAACACTGGGAACAGGAAAAAAAAGCTCGCCTGGCTCTGTGCAAAGGTAGAAAATCTGACACATAAGCACCTCTAAAGCGCACTAATTAACAAGTTATATCTTAATTGTTAACCCCTTTTTTGGAGGGTTATGGCTCGCAAATAGGGGACTTTCACCGGTATTTAACAGGTCAGCAGTATATGCCACGTATAAGTTGTAGACTTAAGCTGAAGCTTGAGATGAAGCTCAGCACTGTGTGCCAAGTTAGTCATGAACCAGAAATTAAAATTAATGAATGAATTGATTAAAATGAATAGTGAAAGTGTATGAGGGCTTAGACAATTATGATAGAAGTATATAATGGTAAAATACCATGCTCATACGTTGTTGCAGCGGTTTTTCATTTGATATAATTTATAAATGTATGAAAACAATATCTAAGATCACTCCAAATACCACATTAAGACACAAATACCTTGAGCAACACTCTAGAAAAAGCCATTCTTTGATTTGGCACCAAAATCTTGACTTTTGCAGATTTCTTTAAGAAGTGTATTTTCTTCTTGTGATTTAATTGAGCACTTCTGTTGATACCCCCTATTTGTCTAGGTCTCTTGTTCTTATGACTAACATGTTAATGAGGTTGTGATTTGTACTAGAGGTCACAACAGGTCATTTTATACAGAAATGCCAAGTTTCAAAAAATGGTGTCACTTCAATGAAATGGCTACTATTGGGACTAACATCATCACATGTGAAACAATCGGGCTCATTAGATCCACAAGAGTCTCAGCCTTCCAGTCACATCCAATTTATGCAATCCCAAGACTGTTTAGGGACTCCAGTATGCAGACATATTCAAATACACCATTTTAAAACAGGCACAAATAAAAATTTATACTGCAAATGCAAAAATCAGCATCAGGTTTTTGCCCCACACTGCATAGGATTAGCATAAAGTGGGCATGACTGCAAAGGGGAGACTCCTAGGTACCCAATGCATCTTCGTTCACATACCTTGAAGTGAAAGGTGACCCGTTTGAAAATTGCCATGCCAGTTTTTTCAGACTTTTCAGAGTGTTTTTTTTTCTCCAATTCTAATATATTTTGATATATACAGATGTATGAATATATTGATCATTTTATTATGAAAAACCTGAGAGTCTTTCCACAATCAGTCTCCCTTTGCTCTCCCACATGTCCACAACTCTACACTGAAGTCCATTTGCTGGACTTCACATTGCTGCTTCCAGTCTCAATGCCCTTATTTCTGCATATACAATGTATGCTAGGTGTTATCGTGGTGCATAACTGGCAGGTCTTGTTGCATGCCATTGCTCTGGGTTTGCTTTTCTTCTGTGTGTGTGTGTGTGTGTGTGTGTGTGTGTGTACAGGCCACTAGGTACTGCTGATATCGTTCATTCGCAGATGTGCTCTGACATTTCCTCACAGCTAAACGCCAACAGCAACCCCTGATTTGTGGACGTACGCACAGGCATGCACGTGTGTCCACCAGACACACCACACAAAGAAGGAGAGCCCAAAGGCACTGTAAGCCAGAGGAGGAAATGTCAACGCGAACAGGAGTCTGTGGGAAAGAGATCATTTTACACCAGAGTCTACAGAGACACCAGCACATCAGCAGTGAATGGTAAACCCATGAGACCTAGAAGCCCGCCTGCTCACAACTCCTATACAGAAAAGGTTTATGCATTATATTTGATATTTTAAACCACGTGATTGTGGTTCATTAAAAAACATTAATTAGAAAAACTGCCCTCATGTGAAGCAAAGCATACAGTCATACAGTCTGTCACAAGGCCATGAATACACACCTACACAACAGATATGCAGCAGACATTCATGTATACTGAGCTACTCTTATAACTGCCATAACACAAACAGGCAAGCATCACTCGCACTCACATAGGCACAACATTGATGTTTCGGGCTTGTGCAATTCACGAGTAACCAAATCCTCTTTGTGAGTTAGTAAATTGCGCAGAGATGCACCAATTGCTATTTTCTCGGCCGATTCCGATATCTGACCTGCCGACTACGATTTACCTTTTAAGAACTGTAATTAACAGCAACGCTCCATGACTGACTTTTTCCACCACGGTCCCAGAAACTTATTTCAAACGCACCGAAGTCAGTGTGAACTAGTAAAAAATCCTAAATGTTATAACTATTACTTTGTTATTTCCATCCACACACAATTCAAATGGTTGGGAAATAAATTATTGTTTTTAAATTGTAAAACTTGCTTTGAATAAAAGAAATAAATACTGGCATTAGTAGTTTTAATGATATATTATAAGCTGCTTAGAGCTTGTGTTAGGAAGTAAAACAGAAACATGAGTGTGGCTGATCAGCTGAAAACCGGCCAATTTTGATTGGCTGCCAATCGATCTGTGCATCTCTAAAATTACGTGCAGTCTATCAACTGATACTATTTTTCTGTGTTCATTTCAACGGAGGATATTTTCCTTTTTACAGAGAAAATCCGAAAATCTGCAAAAACATCCCTTACGTCACTCTCTGTTGCATCTGCTGAAGACATGCTAAGCTAACCGTTTAAACAGCTCTTTACCACCGTTGGAAGGAGGAGACACAGGGGGACTGAAGTTACTACTGGTTTTTTGAATAGATCGATTTATTTTACCTGGATATTAAATTCAAGGCGGATACATTGCAGGTATCAAGAGGTGTTTCAAGCCAAAAGGGGAGTTAAGTTGCTCTTTAAAACTTGAGATATTACAAAAAGGTTGCTTCATTTTAACACACAATGTGCAAAATGGATTGCAAAACTACAGTGAAAACTACAGCCCATTACCGTACCAATTGTATCTTCAGTTCTTTGTTCTATCTCAACCTCTTGGAGACTTACTGCTTTGTGTGATGTGCCAAGACTGAACCTGACGGAGGCAACTTAAAATAAGCAAGAAAAAACAACAACAACAACAACAACACTGTTAGCTTATACTGCCATTATCAGCAGCTGAGTGAACAAGTCGTAAACCACGCAAGGAGCGAGGGAATTTGACAAATGGACACGCACGGCAGCATGATAGCATGGTGCTGTAATGATGGGTTATGATGACAGTCGCGGTCGTGATGTGGCCGACGGTAATGAAGGCGACTACGTTGAAGCTGATGATAAATGGCACAGTGACATACTTAGATTAAAGTAGAACAATGCCTTCAGGTTGCAAACAAAAATAAACACACTGCTATAATTAGTTCCTATAGTATGCCTTCTGTTAACTGCTCATGTGTGTACTGATGTATGAATAAGGTGTGTGTGTGTGTGTGTGTATGAGTGTGTTAATGTAAGCTAATGCATGCTCCTGGATGCATGTGAGCGAGCCTTAGCGTCTGTTAATAAAGAGTTTGTACAACTGGTGGAGGCCCGGACCCTCAAGACGCCCCTTTTTCCTTCCTGGATGTTGATGATTCTTGTCTATTTAGCCTTATTGACCTCTACATCCAAACTAATCCGCTTTAAATTATGCATAACCTTTTACTTGGCAGAGCTCCCCATAAATCTGTTTATTCCCTGCTTGCTCCCTTACAAAGCCCGCTAAACAAATTCCATTAAGCAAAACAGCAGTACAGCATGAATGATAATTCAAAGTAGAGTTCCCAAAGCAGATAAGAGCATAATCATTGCTGTTATGTGTAAGGCAGCTTATAAAGGGACTATTCGGTTTCACTCAAATCTGGTTAGCTCTTATTATTTTCAGGTCATTTGGTTTTTGTGAGTACTCTGCAGTGGATGTGTGTGCATGTGTCCCCTGTTTATGTATCCACGTCCATGCAGGGCTATTGTTTGAGCATATGGACAAACACATGGCGGACTGTGCTATTTACAAAAAAAAAGAAAACTCTGTATAGAGAGGTAAATACAGAATGTAAATACACTGAACAGCAAAAAATAAATCACATAAATAGAAAAATAAAACAATTTCACCAAAAATCTTAGGGACTGTAGGAATGTTATTCGGGTGAGGAGGAGGGGGGTTCATTCTCATATTTCAGTTTATTTCAAGTTGTTAAAAAAGCAAAGCCCTCCCAAGCATGATAAACAATAAACAATGGTCTTTAGAGCCTCCTCTTACACCTTGAAAGAAAAGTAACACACGCTCCCCCTTATATCTAATAGTATTGCACTGAGTTGGTACTGTGACACAATTAATAACTCAAAGAGGCAAGGAGAAAATAAAAATGCACATGGTGTAATCTAATTAAAACCTTTAAAAAAATGATGAATATTCCAACGCCCTTCATCTTGTATGTTGTTTTCTTCTTTTGGTAGACCTAATATACATAAAGATCCAAGTGTATTCACAAAAATGAAATGTTGGTTATATTACCTAATTTACTGTAATGGGAAAAATAAACCCCTGAATCATAATTGTGGTCTTCGGCATATTGGCAACGAACGACACACAGTATACTGTGCAGCATTTTCCTAAAAAAACAATGTATAGACTCACAACTAGCAGAAATAATCCCTCTCAATCATCACGATTCAATCATGATCAACAAGAAGTGTGGGGGGGGGTGGCTATATCTGCAGAGACGCTATACCTTCTGCCTGTGTTTTCTTATTTTCTTCTGAGTTCATTATGTGCGGGAAGTTTCTGGCCGTCAGCCTTTGGGCAACGGGTGTGTAGCCTTTATGCATGCGCAAACACGCATCCAAGAGTGAACCTCCGAACATGGCGGACACAGTGCCGAAAGAAATGCAAATATGGCCAGGCAAAATGCCAGGCAGACAAAAGCTCGATCCAAAAAACGAGAATGAATGTGCGCTTCTCTTGTTGTTGAGCCGGGTGGAGGAGGGGTCAACTTTGAATGTTGTGTTTACAGACAGTGTACAACACTTCCTGCATAGTGTGCCTTTCAGGTTTGGAACTTTAAACATCTGAATTTTTTTCTTTTTAAAGAAGTACAGGCACATAATAATCTTAAACTTTGATTTTCTAATCTAAATGTCATCAGGAAAATGGCTGAACATAAGCTCATCATACAAAGGTAATGCAGTCAGTATTAAAACAAGTTGTTGCTGTACTGTCGGTAGTTTGCTCCTCTTGAGCTTTATTTCTTGAATTTTGGTATTAAAATGATGTTTACATCATAAACCACTGTTTGGATATTGTCTTTTTTTACAGATAACATTTTCCATTTCTTTTGCTGAAATATTGCTTATTGTTGAGAAATGCGTGCTCCTTTGAGTGCATCTACTGGTAGTTAAATAGTACTTTTGGTAGTTGTATTTCTTTTGTATTTTCAAAAGGACCACGTATTATCTTTCATTATCCCTAACTGACTGTTTTTAAAAAGAAGACATTTCCATAGCACTCTAGCCGTTGTTTGATTTAATGTTGCCTCTGAGTGTACTTTTTTTGATTATTAATTTTTAAGGGCCCTCAGGCTTCGTCATTCTAAGTACTTTCAAAATTGCACCTTTTTTTCTCTCCTCCCTCTTCTTTCTTTCTTTCGAAAGATGCATTGAAAAGGTCAGAGAAAAATAAGTCGTATACTTGTTTCTTATTTGAGAAACCGCAGCATTTAAGGACTTGTGAGGAACATAATTTCATTCTCACATAATTAAAGTCACTCGTAACATTTCACGCTGAACGTACAATGAATCGAATATTGAGTCAACTATTAAAATACATATTAAGAATTTTAATAACTCAAAAAGACTCTAGCACCAGTTATGCGCCAGGTGTCCTGCATTCGGATGCATGTGTGCATTTCAAAGGATAAAACAGCCCAAAGATATCTGTCCTGGTACTCTGAATTTCCAAGACCTCTCTCCAATAAGTGTGAGCGATAACAGGGCCCCAGCTGTGCTTTCTGCCACCACCGCTGCTCCGAAGACAGAGAGAGAGAAAGAGAGGGGGAGAGAGAGAGGTTGAGCTGGACTCCCCCACCCACTCTACCCCCACCCCAGCGGTCTTGACCCAGTTAAGATGGTTCTGTGACTGATAACCGATGCAGAGGCCGTCAGACAAGCTTTATTGAGACAATAAATGAGCCGGGACTCTAGTTGCACCGCAAGGAACATTAGTTATGTATTTAGAGTACTGCTTGGCTGAGCTCTGTATCCATCCTCCACCTCCCCCAACTTGTCCCTTTCCTTGCTATCCCTCGCTCCTCTCTTCTTCGCTGCCTAATCGCCGCACCTCTCCAGTGATGTCTGATGTCATTTCCTCCCATCCTGGCATGGCAGCCGCATCGGGAAGCAATCTAGTTCTCACTCCTACACAATTCCTGCACCCCCACACCCACAGCCTTACCTTGCCAGAAAAGTGCTGAGTTACAGATCAAAATCTGGCCAATCTGCCTTTACTCTTGATTCTATCTTTTTTCTTCCTGTTGTTTCTGTATCAAACTGCCAAGTTTAGATTAACTTCGGAACTTTCCCCTCTCCCGATTTTGATGCATTTTTACCTCATACGGCACGCCATTGTCTTTGTGCTGCAGGTAATGAACAGTAACGATGCTTGTGTGGTGTCGAGCTAAAAGGATTTGCAGTGGTTAAAAGTAAGGCTGGGCTATATGTATATATACTACATTAATATCGTGATATGAGACTAGATATCGTCTTAGATTTTGGGTATCGTGATGAGGTAATATGGAGTTTTTTCCTGGTTATACAGGCTGCATGACAGTGAAGTGATGTGATTTTCTAAACTTACCAGACTTTTCTAGCTGTTCTATTATTTGCCTTTAACCACTAAGTCATTATATCCATTTTATGAAGATTATTTATCAAAAATCTCATCGTGCGAAAGCACCAATGGTCAATCCTATCGTCGCAATATCGATATTGAGGTATTTGGTGAAAAATAATTGTTGTATTCGATTTCCTCCATATCGTTCAGCCCTAGTTAGAAGTAACTAAGAACATTTACTCAAGTACTGTGTTGAAGTAAAATGTTGAGGCATATGTATTGAAGAGTAATCAGTTATTTTGAAGTGGTTACATACGTTTTTAGGTTGTGTCTCTAACAAAAAAGCCTATGGGAATTGTTGGCATGACTCTTTGGTGGATGCCCCCAAAATGTTAGATTCAAATATATAAATAAATCAATACAGAAGAACCTGATTTTTTCTTGTACCCTCTCCGGTTAACTACCTCACCACCCCAGAGATGTTCGATGCTCCGCAGGGGGCCAAGCAAAGGTTGGTAACCACCTGACATTTAAACAGTAGCTGAAATGAGCTCCACCTCAACCAGCTACAGCAGTAACACACAATAACAAATTATTGCAGTAATAGTAATTTAATAATGTCATTATGAGAATTTATCAGTTCTATTTTTCTGCAGAATTAATACATATATTTTTGGTTATTTAAGTATATTTAGCTGAAAATTCCTTACTTTTAAGTCAAACTTCGAACGCATGACTTGCAATGGAGTAGTTTCTACATTGTTGTACTTTTACTGAAGTAAAAAATCGGAACACTTCTGTCACGACTACATATTTCGTTGCTGCGATTGCCCAAATTAAATCAAGATTATTTCATTAGTTTTCGTCCATTCATTAACATTTTCTGAATATTAGCTACTGACAAACCTTTGGCTCCGCTCATCACTCCCTATTGAGAGACCAACATACAAATGAGGCTACGTTGTATGTGTGTGTATGTGGGAGGAACACAAAACAGGACTATTTCACACAGTGCTGTGTAAAACGGGCAATAAAGTAATCTCCTTTGCAGGCGCCCATTGATGGTAATGAACAGTGTTATGAAGACACGGAAGAATAGACTGATGATGAATAGGCTTATGAATTATTTCATACCCTCAGACATCATGCAATACACCAATAATTATAGTAATTAGATGTACTCGAATAATGTTGTCCTTTAATTACATTTCACAATGAATTTAGGTTTAAAAAAAATCCCTCTCTTGTTCCCTCTCTCTGTATGCGTGTATGTTCTGTCTTGCATGTTTGTGCGTGGGCACTGTATTTAGTAAGTGTGGCCGAGGCTTGGAGTTTTTAACCTTGGCATTTCCAAGGATCAGTGAGGATCAATAGCAAAGGTCAGGGAAACAATAGCCTCTGGCTTGTTGTGAGGCTCTGCACAGGAAGTCTGCCTGTGGCTACACTGTTGATTGCCTGACACCTTTACAGTACATCCACCCTGTGCGTCGATCAAAAACTCTGCCGTGTTTGGATACAGCAGACAGGCAGACATTGAGGATGTTGTGATCCTGACATCTTTCTTGTGTTCACTGAAAATGGTGAAAGCTAGGTCGATTTGGTTTCTGAGAGACAAAGAAGAAGAAGAGGGGCTATTACCTACAGTAGCCACAAGTGTTTGTGCCTCTCTTCTAAACCTATTTTTCAAAAGAGAAGTTCCTTTCAGAATCCCCTTTGTTTGTCACTTCACGTGGAGCAGAGTGTCTGAGTGCTTGACATAACAACAGGGCTCCACATAGAGTACTGTGGTGGGCGTTCTGAGGCCCGGAGAGCTGTCAGTTAGTGCCTAAAGGCCAGTGGTAAACCTAGGAGACCCAGCCATTATGAGGTCCATCATGTGGGGGCAATGTGCACCCCGGATTGTAAACAACAAATCGATAGGCTCATTTGTCATTTGGTTTGGAAGGAAACAAGTTTTTTGGGGGGAGAGATCCACTTTTCCAAACCAAATGAACCGATCAATCTCAACTCTCTCCTGGGGCCTCCCTGCAAGCAAGCAGGGTGGGGAATGTTTGGAGAAAAAAAAAAAAACACTCCTCCCTTTTTTTACTAATTTCTTTCCCTACGACTTATCTCCTTTCCTTGCTCATCTCTTTTCCGCTGTCAGTAATATTCGCTCTGCCTCGGAAGCATCTTTCTATCCGTTTTCCGTCTCCGAGTTTGTCTCCTTCTCCTGTCTCTCTACAACACCACCCACGTTGCTTTCCTGTGATGCATTTGTAATCCGGAGAGGAGGTGGAAGACGAGGAGGAGGAGGAGAAAGAGTGGAGAGGAGAATGGGTTCTACTGTTCCGCACTGATGGTATTTTGTGTTTAAGTGGGGGGCAGAATGTTCCTGCCAGAGTGCTGCTGATGCTGAACGGGACTGGCAGGTGGATTATACCTTGTACCGCTTTGTCCCTGGACAAATTTAAAGGCAGCCCAACAACTCGGCACCATGGGAGAATGTAGGTACAAGGGAGGCTTGGTGTGTCTCTCTCTTCACTCCCTCTTTTCAATCCTCCTTTTCCTAAGGCCGTGCAACTCATCACAACTTCTGGGGTTGGATATCTTTTCTCTCTCATTCGCTTTTTTACTTGTGTAATTTCACTTCCTGCATAAACTCTCTATCCAGGTGGGAAATGTTACCTACGTGTACAAATAAAGGAGACTCCACTCTTTACTCTGTTCTGAGCACCTGCTTAGCTGTCATAAGAGCTTGTTGGGGCGGCGGTCAAGTAGCATCATATGAACATGATAGTGACGTGCAAAAATAAGCCAAAATACTTTAAGTGCTCTTCAAACACAAGCACTGTGCATCAAGTGTTAAATATCCAAAGAGACTGAGCAATTTTGGGCATTATAGTGAGCTGAAATAATCCCTGTGATTTAAGTGCTTTATGTATTTCCTCAGCCTAGGACTACTTTGGTGAAACTGTTCTGTTTAATTATAATTGTTAATAATTCTATGAAACCAAACCCCAATTGTGGTCATAATTTTTCTATAACAGTCATTCAGTGTATTTATCTTTTGTCATTACCTCTCTATATATTAATTTCCCTGGTTAATGGCGGCGTCTGCCATTCCCGCTTGGGATTTGAATTAGATATCACTAATGTCTTTATTGAAACAATGTGAGTTTGTTTGGCTGCAGTGTAAACAGATACACTTAGTTCGTCTGTTGTAATTCTGACAAATTAGCTGCTCAAGATGTTTTTGTTTTAGTATGAACCACACTCTGGTAATGACAGGTATGGCCAAAATCAACCAGAACTAAAGATACAACTTTAATAGGCACCTAATGTAAATATAATCAGGGTTTAGTCATTATTTAAGCAATGTCAAGATGTCTATATATATATATATATATATATATATATATAAACATTTAAGAAAAAGGTGATAATTGTAGCATTATTTGACCATTATTTTTGAATTATGTAGAGTCCCATTAACAAAGTATACCTATGTATAGGTATAGAAGGGCAAGTGCAGTTAGCATTCTAGATGAATCATGGCGAGGCAAAGATAATGAAACACAGAGAGAATCACCTAAACAAGAGGCTTTTAAGTGCCCAAGCACAGTGATTATTGCAAAGAAAAATGACTTGTAACACATCTGTACAACCCACTGAGACACATTGTACAAAGGCACACTGGCATTTGGACAGTAGTGTTTAGAGATTGACAGACAGATACAAATTACTATCACTTATCCTATACAACCCTCGAAAGCTGTATTTCATAATGTAAAACTATAAAAAAAAAAAGAACACAAAGAGGTTGCTTTAAGTGCAGGTACATGTAAACTAATTACTATTTCTGAAAATCTACAAATCTACTGTATATTATATGGATTTAAAAAGAAAACTTTCAAATAACTGGTGCTTTTTGTTACGCCGTGCATGTGCGGGGGTGTTATGTCATGGGGTTGTCTGTGTGTACGTACGGTCCATTCTCTTGAAACGCGATATCTCAAGAACACCTTGAGCAAATGTTTTGGCACAAACGTCCACTTGGACTCAAGGATGAACTGATTAGAATTTGGTGTTCAAAGGTCACTGTGGACCTCACAAAACACGTTTAGGCCATAACTCAAGACTGCTAATAAGGACAATTTCACAGAAATATCTAATAGGATACATTTATGAAGTGATGACACTTTTAATAGACATGGTTGTAAACTGGAACATGACTACAAAGGCAAGGAGATAATGGTAGTTGTCAATAGTATTTAAAAAAGGTATTCACGTTGCTCTATGAAAGGCTCGTAGCTGCACTTTCCCTGCTGATAGTGTTCCCTATTAATTTGCGCCTACACACATAGAGAGGTACACACAAATACTGTGATGATATCCTTC
The DNA here is from genome assembly GCF_050575085.1 of Anarhichas minor. NCBI lineage: Eukaryota > Metazoa > Chordata > Actinopteri > Perciformes > Anarhichadidae > Anarhichas > Anarhichas minor. Next base: position 656,474 of record NW_027466491.1, read on the forward strand.
CAAAAGGTCGGTTCCCAACAGGTAACAAAGGTTTTTTGGTTAAAAAGAAGGTTTCAAATGCTTGATTAAAATGCAAAACAACTCAACAGCAAAGAATCATTTATCCATACCGTGACCATACCTGTCTATGTGCTGGGTTTTGTACAAACCAATAGCTGTGTGCACTGGAACAAAACACATTTTGCCCTGCACATGCCCTTGCATTCTCTCTCTCACACACACACACACACACACACACACACACACACACACACACACACACACACACACACACACACACACACACACACACACACACACACACACACAGTAAAATCTCTTCTCCTTCCCTCTCTATCTTTATCCGTTGGTATACGTCCGGCCTCTGGTGGCCTGCTCCCTGTGGGCTCTGTGTTACTCTCCACATTGACTTTGTCTTGTCTCTGGAGATGATCTCGTCTCCCACAGGAGTCACACTTTCTATGCACATCCACATGCACAAGTAGTAAAATCAGACCCACACTCTCTCACGCACACTAAGTGAACTGTAAATTCCTGGTGGATTCAATATCAACACCTTACAGTATGTTTTTCAAAATGTTACGGTCATTTTACATAAAGTAACTTAAAATAGGTCGGCGTTGACTTTTAGTTTAGTTTAGTCTCGTCAAGTATTGTCCGCACTAGTTTGACAAATTATTAAGCTCTGGTTACAAAGTGGCATTCTTCCAGCCATGCAACATAGTTTGAGCTGGAAGCCTGGTGACATAGTTATTACTTGCAGGGCTAGTTTATGAACTGCTGAGCTAACCCGTAACTTGCTTTTCTATTTTATATATATATTCTGTTTACTTCCCCGTAAAGTTGTGTTCACCGTCGCATACCATTTTGTTTCGAAAAACAAAGCTCCCCAAGCTAAACTCATTAGCTTTAGCCATAACAGTTTACTGAAGCAATGCATTCGTACCATCGTCTCCTATCTCGTCACCATCCGCAAATAGCTTTTAGTCAGACAGAGGAGGTTAAATAAAAGTGAATGGTGCAACACAGCAAAGCTATAGCTTCTTCTATTTTGGACCCTCAGGCTCTCTGTCTCCTCATAGATCCACAGTCTCAAGACAGTTTGCCATTGATCAAGTTAGCGTGTCAAACTTCACCGAAGTTTAACTCAACACAGAACATTTGAGTGGGTTGATTTTGCTTCCAAGAGTGGATCCTTGATTATTAGTTCAGTGTGCCTCTATAGTTTTTCCGAATAATTTATAGGAGCATCATGCAACATTTTAAAAAATTATATTTAAATAACATTACAATTATTATACAAAACACTGAAGGGATGGACAGAGTGTATAAACACACACCTGCATGAATAAACTTCTTTTGTTTTTAGTTTCAGGGACCTTCGTACCTTGTCCTCTCTGCCGCCTCCAACATGCATACGTGGCTCATTAATAGGATACATTCTGTCAGTATGCAAATACGCTTGTTAATATTAATGAGTGTAATTAGTGCCAATGATGAAGGGGTAGGGCAATTGGCTGGCTCATTTGCTCCATCCTACACAGCTGGACTCCATATAATAATGTCTACATATATGTTTGTGTGAGTATATTCCTGTACTTTCTATTCGTGTGAGGACCTTTATTTATTTTTCAGATCTTCAAACTGAATGTCTTTTGGATAAGGTTATGTTTAGCATAAATTAAGCATGTAGTGGTGATAAAAGGGTATGGCAAGGATATATAAAATGAATATCATCAATAGTGGGTCCTCACAAGGATAGAAGTACATGAATATGTGTGTGTGTGTGTACATTCTTTAGCATTCTCTACGGGTAATGCTACTTGTAGCTGTAGAATGGTAGGCATGGTTAGATGAGAGGAGATGCAAGAGTTATTGATCTATTTTCTAATTGCACAGGGCTTGGTGAATACTTTGTCTGTGCTGTTTTGTAGCTGTTGAGGTTGACGGCTGATTTGTGAGTGGGATTTACTTTTCAACCATTTACAGACTAAAGACCCATCTAGATGGTGCTCCTTTTTAAGAGCTTATTGGAATGCGGGTGCTGCCATTCTTTTATTTGAAGAAAAAAAAAGAAAAAAAGCAGAGGACAATTTTAGATAATTGTCACCTTGGCATACTTGCTCAACAAATAGCAGGAACGACATATTTTTGTTCTCAAAGCAACTTGGAATTTTATTTTTGGCAACGATTGAGTGTGAATCCTGGAAGCACATTATGTTCTTCCGCTCTTTATTATTTCTACGTTGCATTTTTTTTGGGAACTCAAGAACAGTTTTCAATATACTTTTGTCATTCATACATTCAGAAATATTACATGTTTTCTACTCATTCATACTTTCAGCTAGAAACTCCATTGATGTCAAATGCCGCACACCTTTTATACACTTTTATATCCCATTAAAACTTAAAAAAAATATTTAACCTTCTGTGAAGCTTAGTTATAATAACCATCTTTTATTTTCACGTTTGTGTGTGTGAAGTGTTCAGAGCCAGAGTAAGTGACATCAAAGCTAGAGTGGAGAGGAGCTTTAAAATATTTCTTAAAAAAATGTATATTTAACTTGCTCTCATTCCCTCAATTTACACCTTTCATGTATAATTGTAGCATCAAAATGTAGGAAAGTGTGTGCTCTTTCATATAATGTAGTAGCTATGGAAGCAAACACATTTGGCCCTGTGTGCCTGAAAGTGGCAGGAGTGCCAAGGATCTCTCAATTCACTCCGATATAAACGGAGACAAGAAGTTTCTGCAGTGCCAGTTTTCTGACCTGCTTTTACATTGACACCACATCCAAAAAGTACTCTTCAGAAATCGCCTTCTCTAGATTATTTTGTAAGCCTAAATGTCAGTGATTGACACCAATTAATCATTACCACATACAACTAGAAAGTAATAGAGTTACAACGATCATTGCCTAGAACATTGGCAGCCTTCCCCACACTGTTTTTATATTGAGTGGCACCAGCTACAATTTCAAGGAAAATTGGCTCAATTTTATGGCAATTATGGCTCTCAATCCTGGCTTTCAAGACACAGAAGAATACTGCTTATTTTTAGCCTATGAGCATTAATTGCATTCACCTGACATCCCAGTTGTAAAATGATCCCTGATAGGAGAATGAAAACCAACAGGACTGTGTCCTGAGGTCCTGCTTTCCTCCATACCACGAAATAGAAAATGTTCAGAATGGCTGCAGAGAATAATGTAAATAAATTTTCTATTCTTTTTTTCTAATGGCATATGACGCATGGAAGCGTGGGGATTGGATGAATTAGTCAGGAGCGGATCTTGAGCCCATGGCCGACCACGGAGAACTGAGTAGACTGCCCCAGGAGGGAAGGAAGCCGAGATGGAAGCTAAGCTAACCCAACAAGGACCTAAGGCTATTCAACCACCCAATCTGCTCCTGGCTAGAAAATTCAGGCTAACTTAGCAACAAGAGGTTGACTGTTGTGCCCACATATTTACAGAGACCTGGCTCCATCATTGCATACCGGATCAAACTGCACTTGATAGGCAGACTGCTGGACAGAGCACAGGACTCCGGTGGGATGAGAGGACACAGACTGTGTTTTCATCAATGTCGCTTGGTGCTCAAACAAAGTCAAAGCTGATAGACATTGTTTCCCTGATGCTGAATTTGTGTCGGCCAATTTTCCCAAAGAATTGTTTTGTTGTTGCTGTTTCTCCTGATGAAATATCAAAAATGCACTACAGGAATGGACCTCCACTGGTTTTGTTTTGTTTGTCATTCTTTCCTCTTCTTGTGAAGCAAATGAGCTACAACACGGGGTTGCATCATGACAAAAAGATTATTCTTGAATCCGTCAAATAGTAGGACTATGGACGTCCTGATACAAACCATGGGTTCATATGTTTAAATGAATCATACGTAGTATCAACATTTTCTGTGAATAGAGAGTATAAAATCAGTATTTGACAAAAATCCATTTGGGTACACAACACATTTCAACTGCCCCGGCCTTTAAAGTGCTGTATCCACGGTAAGTGCTCACACAAAGTGTTGTTCCCTTTGGGACCAAACCTCTGGCCTCAGTTAAGACTCAGAGAGATTTGCGGGGAGCAAGGTTTGCTTGCCCGCGGGTGCGCATGCAACACACAATCACCTGGTGTGAGGCTTTACCTCTTCCTCTTCCATCTATCAATCGGGACGTGGCCTCTGCACCCTGAAATCAGTCTCGCCTAGTCCCATTACACCACAGTTTATCCATTTTTCAGTGAGGGAAAAAGGTAGCAGTTGCAGCATTTTATGGGTTCAGAGAAAACTTTGGTTCACAGTTTGTAACCTTGGATGTGATCAATATTTTCGTCTCATGACAGTTTAAATGTATACGCCAACCAGTGGGGTAACACACTGGTTCTAGCTATTATGGTCACCTCTTTTTAGAATTGTGTACAGTTTCTTCTCCGGGGACATTTGTGTTCAAACCCAGCCAATATCTCCATGTGTTGACATGTCTACATGGATCGAATGTGGTTAACAACTGGGGCTGGACCTGAAATTGTCAATTGTGTGCGTCCTAAAATACTTTTGCTCAGAGTGCTTGATGACAACAAAATTTGTACTATGTTGGAAGATTTAAAATGCTAACAGACGGCACACAACCATTAGCTCGCTGCTGCAGCAAACTGGTTTTGATGGGATTTAGTGGTAAAAGAAAATTGTCCTGAGAATTTAGCCCTTGAGGTAACTTAACTTATAGGGTCATTAGCCTACATTTGTAAGTGGACACAAAATAGGAGTCAAGCCTGTCCTTTCATCGCCTCACAGCTGTTTCCTCTCTAGTTTGCATGTGTTGGCTTATCTCCATGTTTGCATGTTCAAAGTGGTGTCGGGAGATCTTTAATCCACACTAACATCAAGCTGGACGACTGAGAGGAGTTGATGGAATTAATGAAACACACGCAGATGGACATGGGGAATCATGTGGATTACTGCATGGATTACTTGTGACAAAAGGGAACAAATTGGCATCAAATTGGCAAGCACGTGCCAGCCAGTGAAGGAAAGTTCTGTTGTTGATACTATAAAAGCAAAGAGCGGTAAATACAGGAGGAGTGAAATTGAGAAAAAATGTTTTACTTTTTTTTGTTATACGTATTCATGTTTAGGCTGATTAAGAACTTACATAATATCTACAAAAATGCTGATACGGCACTCTGCCTTTGGTCAATCTTCAGAGGAAATCATAGAATCTATAAACGTAACCTTTGTTGTCCATTCGAACCAGTTATTTATATTTATACACGCGCAATACCGATGGGGAACTTGCTTGGAAATGACGTTGAGGGAAAGACAAACTCTAGCTTTAAAGGGTTTATTCAGGCTTATAAGGTGAACTGAATCCATGGATGCTTTGAAGAATATACTTGCACAATGATAATATCCCTCCAAAAACATATACACACTATGAGTGAAAACACAGCTTTCAGTAGATGGCCAGGTTAAGATGGCAGCTCTGTTGCTAAAATGGAAACTGCGGTTTCAATTATTTTAAAAAGCACTCAATTACTCACACTAGCACTACAGCGGGAGAGCACTTCAGCAGACATTTGAGTAGTCTATTTGTGCGTGTGTGCTCTGTAGTTACCAGTGGACCACGTCAGTAAACATAAAGGCACAATAAATCGAGGAAACAAACACCCTTGACGCATCACATACAGGCATCCTACTTTCTCCACAGTGACATTCTGATACCTACATACAGTATATACGTAGCTCTGCTCTCACCTCTCTGAGCGCTCTATTAATACAGGACACTTTGTAGCTAACTTAATCAAATGAAGTGAGCTGGAGAATGAGAGGCAACAATAAACAGAGGAAGAGAACGAGAGACAGAGAGAGAGAGAGTGTGTGTGACTGCGACATAGAGAGAACACACCACATTAGTCGACATATGATTTATTCCCCCCTCGAGGTGAAGGAGACACCATTTGTATTCATTTGCCTTTATTTTTATCCAAGGTTCATCTTGCCTTCACATGCCTGTCACCACCATACTAATATTATTTTGGCCATGTGATGTCCCATAAGCAGCTCTTATAAAAATTGCCCCAGCGCAACAGGCGAGGATGGTGCACAGGGAGCAGGGGGAGGGGTTCTATTTTACTTCATTCATCTGATTTTATTCTATTGTTTTTACAGGGAGATTAAAAGGTTCCCCCGGACAGGGTAGTGTGAAGGGTGGGGATGATGATGTCCGTCCTCCTACTGAGGCACACACACGTTTTTTTATGTGCGTGCGCACTTAACAGAAGGCATGGCTCTTTTTTCCATCCTTTTTTTTTTTTATTACTGGCAAGGTGAGCCAGTGGTGCTCCAACCCAAGGACAAAGACAACTGTGACCACAATCCGCCTCGCGGGGCTTTGCAGAACAATTAGATGAGAGCAGAGGGTGACGGCAGTTGGGTTTCAGGACAGTACACACACACACACACACACACACACACACACACACACACACACACACACACACACACACACACACACACATATCAAAGGGATCGTCGTCTTTTTTGCCAAGAGTTAAGTGAGACGTTTGAGACCACTCTCAGGTCTGTACATTACATACATATAGCTGGAGCCACCAGTCGATTAGCTTAGCTTAGCATAAAGATTGTAAGCAGACTGGCACCATCCAATGGTGACAAAATATAGCCACCAGTACCTGTGAAGCTCAATAGTTAACATATATTTTGTTTGTGTAATCCGTAGAGAAGTATAAAAATGCAAATTTATATTAAATATGGACCAGTAAGTACTGGATGCTTCAACTAAGTAGAGCACAGTTAAATAATCTGTTTCAGTAGAGATAGAGCAAAAGAAGTCCACACACTAATTCATCCAGCCCGGCTGTCTGTCTCAGAACAGACAAGCCTGAGCTTAGCTACATGGCAGGGACAAAAGTAGAATATTCAGTGGCCCCCTGCGGCTTCACCTCTAATGACAAGAGCAGTCAATAAACCAAGAACTCAGATCATTCTGCACTCTTTCATCAGTCTGTCCCTCTAGTAGATATGACTGTAATAATCACTATGAGATAGTAAGAGCAAGCTAGTCACCTGCAGCCATCATGGCAGTCCAGTGAACTGCAGCAGGTGTGCATACAGTAAAGACTGTCAAAATGCAAGACCACCAATGTAGCCTGCTATCGTCTACAATACTCTCCGTCTGAAAATAATCGTTTGTGCACATTGTGATAAATGTACTCGACATTTTACACATTGTGCAACAACAATACATTTAATTGATTATAATTTGATATACAGCCATTTTTTCAGACGTCTTCAGATGAAGACAAAGGTCAAAGAACCTTTTGCTCTTCTACTTTTATTCCCTTTTTCTCCATTGTCCTTACACACCCGAGTCCTCGCATTCAGCTGGTGCATCCATCCGGCCGAGTGTACCCAGCTGCACGGCAATTACAGGTGGGCTTTGGTACGGTACACAACAACAAGACGCATACATTATTGAATGACCCCATGTTCAGATGAAATTGCTAAGCCAGCCAATAAAGGTAAATTACCAAAGACAAAATGCGGCAGCAAGAAAGAGAGAGGGCCCTGCCCCTGAAATTTCATTGCATTAATGAACAACATCATTTCTGAAAATGGAGCGGAAACACAGAGTCGAACCTATCAGCACAAGACAGAGCGAGGGGAAGAGAGAGAGAGAGAGATGGAGCACAACATTGACTACCTAATTATGCATTTTATCATTTCAGTCACAATAGAGTGCCTCCCTTCTTTAGTTGCCCAGTGTACTGGTGCAGCTGTTCCTCTGCTGCTTTAATGAGGAAGATAAAGAATAATCACAACCGTGTTATATTTACATCTACAGACCACCAAATTACATCCGACTGTAGGCATCAAACACACACACACAAATCCCTTCATGTTTCAAGCAACGACATAGAAACATATGTAAAAACAATGCAGTTGAGCTTGTTTGTTGCCATTGTTAAAAGGGCACATCCAAGTGTGCTGAAAATTAGCCAGCATGATCTTAAAGCTGGGCATATACAGTAACCTGGATGAGTATACTCCAAGTCATTCATTTCAAACATCATCCTAATTGTGGTTGATTGTGGCTATTCTTTGGGAATTACCTTCCTATTTTCTTTGCAAAATGTGGCCCTGTGAAGCTCTTTGAGTTGACATACTGTGATTCGATGTCAATATTGTATGTCTACAATATTGGAGAAACATTTCAGGGATGGAGAGAAAATGTTGCTAATAGTTAAGCTTCCTGCTATCCACAGACGTGAGCTGCCATCAGCTAGCCACAGCCGGCTACGTTTAGCAGAAGGCTGAACTATGAGCAGCATTTTCTCTCAATCTCTGAAACGCTTCATCGATATTGTCAGACCGTCTCTTTGATAAGTCCCTCTTCCTTTTTTTGGGGCTGCTTCGCAGTGTAGGCAATTGTTGCCAATGTCGGAATAGCAACTTTTTCCGCACGGCTTGAATAGTGCAGATCACCTCCCCTGTTCCCTCTCCTATTGACTTTCCCCTCACGTCCCTGGCAGTCAAAGCTAGCATAGATCCTTGACTCCCAGCTAAGCTGTAATATCATCTTGCCGGATCTGTCACGTTGTGTCCCCTGCATCCATAGGTCCGTTCGTCCACATACGCATCGAAGAAAAACAGGGCCCAGACCATCTGATTCCTTTGGGCTCGTAAACAAAAAAAAAGTAAAAAGTAAAGTATCTGTAATCAAAAGGAAGAGATGAAAGGAAGATAAGTGGGTGCAGAAGAGTGAAGGAGATGTACACTGCGGGGCTCCGACACCCATCATATGAAATGAGCGCCTCATGAAAGATGGGGGTTAAAAAGGGAAAGCACTTTCTCTCTCAGCGCCAGATGGGCTTGTGTGGGTTGGATCAGAGCTGTGAAAGAGTGAGTGAATGAGTGAACTTTCGCAGCCTTCCTTGGCAGCCCCTCCGTCGACAGCAGAAATCAAATGGCAAGAGGACTCAAGTGATGATTGGCCCACCTCGCCCGAGCTTCCATCAAGAACTGGCAATAAAAGACGCTTTATGATCCAGCGTTGGCATGTTCCAACGAAATTGTGACAGACCGGCATTTAGACAAATACAGGGAATTACTGAAGAACAAGCTGCCTTTTTACATATCACAACTTGATGTTTGCCATAAGGGGAAATATTTACATCTATGTGTTGCACTGATAGATTCTAGGATTTGCAGGCATCCTTGATGGCATCCTTGTCTGAAATGATTGTAGATCACAAAGTGACTTCATTTTTCCCTGAGGTGAATTCAAGGAAATGATTGGAAAACCGAAGATGGCAGCATTTGTTTTTGTTCCGTTTATTTTCAGTTTGTTCTTTGAGCTAGCCTCAAGTATATTGACATTATCAATCTTTTTTTTTTTTTATCAAACACCATTGCAAAAAGATTCCTGCATTTTTTTTGAAGACTGACCCACTAAAAACAGCTGAATTTGGTTTGCTAGAAAATGGCCAAAGTAACCATTATTTCATCATTACTTGGAGTGACCTGCATGACAGATGCTACTATGAACAACTGCATAATTAATTTCATTAAATATTCTCAGATTTTTTTGTTCAACTTTCTCAAATTATTTTTCCTTATTATTGGACCTTCATTTTTTTCTTCATTTATGCTCTTCTTTTTCAGTCAAAACCAGTGCAGATGGAAAAAAACAACAGGCATTTAATTGATAAATATACATATGTGACGCAACAGCCACAGCAAGTTGTGAGAAAGAAAAGAAGTACTGGTATGTTAGCATGAGCAACAACAGCCACGTTGATATGAGGAAAGAGTGAAACCTAAATAAGCCAGAACACCATTCGTATCCGCAATGTTGGATTTACAGGCAATGCAAGCAACTGGTCACAAAGATACAAAAAAGAGATCTTATGCAGCGTTATGCAATCACAATGTTTTGGCAATAGTCAGACTACAGACTTACTCGATGCCCTCCTCCTGCTCTAAATTGTAGCCTCTGCCCTGAGGGGGTCTGTAGAAGCAGTAATTATTAATTAATTGTTCATAGCCGGTAGCTTCGCGAGCAAACATAGCCACTTGGACATGCGTTCACGGCGGAGGAACTTTTCTCTTCCAATTAGACCAGCGAGGTGGAGAGGCTGAGAGCACGGACCATCAACCACGGCAGCGCCTGCGAGCGGACCTGTGGGAAACGGGGGGGGGGGGGGGGGGGGGACAGGCGGTTCAGGAAGGCGCACTGCGGTGTGCAGAACCAAAAGGTTGTGCCTGTCTCCTCGCTGCCCTAGACTGCTGAAGAGGTGTCAATGATGCAGATATAAAGACAGAAAATGGACTTAAGCAAATAAGAGAGAACCTGCCTTTTTAATGTATTCACATACATATTTTTTCTGTCCTCTTCAAGTATAAGTGCATGTATGTCCGTGTTTATGTGTGTTCAGAGAGGATGTAAAAGACAAGGCAGGAGTGAATGACGGTTGCGCTGAGACATATTAGCTCTTGAGGATTTATGCGGCCGAGATGTTGGGATGACTCTGATGAGCTTACCGAGTGATTGGTGCGCTGGCCTCGCTAAGAAACCCGCTCTATGAAGAGCTCCATAATACTTCAACACAAGGGCCTGAAGGCTCGTTTGAAAGCCAGACGCAGCACATGAAGTCAATCTACCAAGCCAACATCCCTCTTCATGAACACTTAGTGCAGAGTTGATCTTCAGCTGAATGATTTGGCATTAAATCAGCACAGAATGCAGCAAGAATTACACATAAATTACACCCCCCCCACCCTCTACAGAACAAAATCGCCAGTGACTCACAACTGCTGAGGTGAAACCAGCTTTCTGCTTCAGAACAAAAGCACGAAAGAAGCAGGTAGCATCTTTAACTGCTTTTTATTATCTTAACATGTGCTTATCAAGCACTTTCCAAGAGAACGATACTGGCCCTCTTTTTAATCCGACCCGGAATAATTATAATAAAACACAGAGAGCAAGATGCACAACAATGGGGCATCAATAACCTCTGACGTTATCATCAACTCAGAACCTCGGAACACCTGGGTCCACTTCATCACCTTGCGCCTGTAGATTTATGAACGCAGAGTGCAATGGGTTCCGGGGCAGAAGGGATGTGTGGGTAATGCCGCTTCATTAAGAAAGAGCATAATGGCTCGCCTGGATGCGTTATGGCATCTGTGTGAACTATATCATCTGGGATTATTAAATATTTACAGTCAATGTATGCATATGGAATTACTCCTGCAGACAATTTATTAATCTTTGACTGCATTAACATCCATCAGTTGAAAGATAAAGGAGAGGCAGCAATCTGATTTTTGAGAAAATAGTTGCGTGCATCTAAGTGAGACATGATGAGATGTGTTAGCTCAGTCTGTAAAGAGACATAATGCAAGGTTAATGGATGGAAAACTTACTGTAACTCTGCCACCGAATGAAAGCCAGAGCAGACACTTTGCAATATTTTTGTGCTAATGCGCACCACTCGTCAGCTATTTCACCCTGCGGGGAAAAACACCGGCTTTCTTTGTATTATATTTCTGCTTGTCATACTGCAGAACATAAACCGGCTCAGTATTTCTGTGCGTGTAAACCCACAAAGAAGTTGTTTTGATATCAGTCACTCTGGAGGGAGAGCACCCGCATTCATATTTCCAAAAATTCAGTGTGCCCAAAAAAGTGGGAAGGAGTGAAAATAATAATAAAAAAAAAAACACACACACACACAGGAACTCTTTTGGAACTTTGATTTGTGTTCTCTCTAACACAGTATAAAGACGACGGCTTGACAGTTGGAGCAATCTGCCTCAATAATGTTCAGGGAGTGTAAGGGGAAGAACAGCAGTTTGTAAGAGCTCCTGCTGCATTAAAACAAATACAATAAACAACAGTGTTAGGGGATGATGCCAAATGACTTGTGTCCAATGATGTAAAAAAGAAAAATGCACCCAAAAATGAAGCAACATAACTAAACTGTAATTAAACACAATTTGTTTTTTGCTAAAAATATCATTTAACCTCCCTTCATTATTTAAATGAAATGCCCACCACTAGAAATGGGAAAAAAAAAAACTTACATGTAAAAAGTTGCTGATCATAAAATAAAGTGAAACAAATTTGGGCTTTCGACCAATGCAACATATATTGAGTTCTTGGAGTTCCTAAATTGAAAACCCAGCAGTAAAAAATGTAATCTTTAAAAATCACTGCCTTGAAGCACGGCCACACTTTTCTTCATCTCACTCCGACACTTTATTCTCTAACCTAATTCACAAAGGGAATATAAAAAAGAGAGTTATTCCCTTTAGAATTCCTTTTATTTTGAACCTATACCATCATGTTTATGTGTATACCACAGTGTCCCATCAGATCTGAGCTGTTGCAGGCGTAGATAAGATTTATACTTCAGTATATACAGTGACACTAAAATCAGTCACTTGCAGCCAAAATTTAGTTATTTTGCCTTCTATGTAATATATTGTCTTTCATTTCTTCTTATCTTTCTGTATCACCTGATAACTGCAGTCATTTCAATTCATGTTATTTCTTAAAAGCATCTCCCAACATCACAGGAGACAGGATGCTGATACACTCTGTAGATATTGGTTCAATTTACAACAGACTGATGCCAAAACAAAAACATTTTTTTTACAATATTGCACATCTTGCAAAATTATTTTTGAAAAGGGGAGAATTTGAGAAATAAAGATTCCAGCTAGAATAAGTTGTAAGCTAAAAGTAAAGGTTTAAAGTTGTCTAACACAAGAAAAGCAATCAAACTGCAACTGAAATATATTATTATTATTCCAGGTTGGATATTTAAGCAATATTGAAACATAAATTGGAGATTTCTCAAGTGGAAAAATGGTATTCTGTGGATAGCGCCAGTGTGAATGAGAAAAAAACAGGATGCTAAATAAACAGGGGTTGTGTATCCTCGGGTGTGACCTGTATATAAAAAGCACCATGTCATTTGTGTCCCGCTCCAGTTTAGAGGCTACAGCCTCCAAACCAGCACACCCAAGGAGAAGCAACCCACCTCGGGGCTGCGGCCCCGCATCTGCCTGCCCTCTCCCCCCCCCCCCTTCATCTCTCTTTGACAAGCCCATGGTCATCAGTCTTCAGAATGCGCCGTACATTTGCGTGTAAAACAGAAAGAAAAAGGCCAAAAGAAAGAGAAAGTGACATTACAGATTCACCACTGGACAATCTTTTTACAAGTCCTGGTCCCTCTGGACTGCGCCGCGGTATAGCGGCTAGCTTGCTAACTTGCTGCCCGGAGCTGACATGACATGTTTCACCAACAGACCGCAGCCCCCTCCGCTCCTGCCTGGATCAAATCAAACCAGTGGGCTGATGCAGTATGATTGGAGCTCTGGTAGTGTCTAATAGCCCAGAGACTGAGCCTGATGCATACTGTTGTCTCTATCACTGCCTGATTCACTGGAACAATTCCTCATATGCAAGCTACCCAGGGATGTCCATCTAGGTTGAGGGACATTTTCATAGCTCGCAATGCAGCTTCACAGATATGACAATGTGAGTTATGTGTAAGCAGAGGTGGAAGAAGTACTGCTAGATTTAAGTAAAAGTAACAAAACCTTGCTGTGAAGATACTCCACTTCAAGCAAAAGTCCCGCATACAAAAGCTTACAAAGTTACTCGGCAACAAATATTAAAGTATTTATTCAATCATCAATTATTTGTAAATAAAAAGCTATAAAGAGGGAGAGTCTGTGGAAGGAGAAAAGTTGAGGTAGGTTGCCGCTCAAGAATTATGAAAAATTAAACTGCACTTGAGACTGCATTGAAAACAGGCAAAACCTTTATTTCCGCAATGTTAGAATTTTTGAATTCAAAGCTGCTATGATTGCTATTTTCATAATGACAATGTATCAAATGACAATGTAAAAAACAATGTGACAATGTGAAAAGGGTGATATTTATGAAAATAATACTCTGAATCTGTAGGGTGTCTCAGCTCATTGCTTTTGTTTTCTAGCCAACAGTTTTACTGCTTTGGCTCACTCGCTCTGCTCTGACAGCGTCGTTTTCAAAAGCAAAAACAAGTTCATAGAAAACCCAACTGTGCACTACCTGCTGAGCTTCGGGACTATAGCGGCTAAACATAGTGGTGCATTTAAAGCCAGATATTTCCCTCAGGAGTTGGTGGAGACCAACAATCGAGCTAATCGTGAGTGAACATTGGATTACATTAGCCAGGTGGCCAGAAACATGACTTCAAATGAATGATAATGTTGCTACTTAACTGCTGAATGTGTAAATAATCAACTGTATGCTAAGATTATATGTCACAACATGTTTCCGCTGCCCTCAAGTGGCCAGAAAGTTCAGTTAATTCAAGTTTAAAGATCAATTTGCAGACTCAAATTTATTTTAGTAGCAGATCTTGTATTTTTTATGAAAAAATCTTAGACAACATAGTAACTAAAGCTGGCAAATACATGTAGTAAAAAGTACAATATTTGCCTTTTAAATGTACTAAAGTAGAAGACCGACATGTATTTTTCAACAGGCTTTGTATTGTTGCAATGTGGGTTGTATGTACACATTAACGATGTCCGGCTTCCAAACATGCGATCGCCGCCCAGAGCTCGCAGCTAAGGTCCACCGGACTCTTTCGCCGGTGGGCGAGAGGGGAGCACTGGACGTGTTTAAGACTTTAAGCCTCCCTTTGACTCCAGTACTCTAATGTACTTAGTCGTTTTCCACCAATGTGTGTTAGTGTATCATTCATTTTTAAATGTTTTATCCATGGGCTTAAGCCCCTCAAAAAATGGTCGCCTTTGAGGCTTTCATCAATGTCAGCATCCCAGCAAAAGGAGACCAAAACGCAAACACCTTCACCTCAGGCGGGGACTCCCCGCTGAGCTATCACCACTGACCCTCAACAAGCTCCTACGTGTCTCTGGAGTTACCCCCTTCTGGAGATCCGTCCCTCTTCCCTGCAGCCAGCAGAAGTAGGTTACTCTCTGTTTCTCTAATAGCCCCTTACCCTCCTAATAAGAATCAATATCAGCTCTCTTAAAAGTCATCAAGCACAGAGGTAAAAAGGCCCAAGAGCATGACATTTCAAATGAGAGGGTGTACTTATGCAACACTAGGCTGACATATAGGTCTCAAATGTGTAAAGCCATCGAAGACATACAGTTAAAACAGAGAGAAACAAATGTGTGTGTGAGTGAAAGAGAAAGAAAAAATAAATAAAATAAAGGGTCAGAAAAAGACAGCATTTCATGCTGCAGAGATGTGATCGGTGAAGGTTTTGTTGTCTATTTTCCAAGCTACTCTCCTTTACGGACACGCGCATCAAACAGCGCAGCTACAGAAAGCTTATCATGTCGACAGCTTATCTCCCATTTTTACCTCCTCAAAGCAGTAAACACACAAAGGGCAACGGGAAGATGGGAAATGCACAACAACAAACAGGGACTACTTCAGGATCAATGTCACTACAGGTCTCTCTCTCTCTGTTTTCATTACCACATACTGTCCTGGAAGCCAGGTGAGTCCGCTGATGGAGCTGCGGATTATCCCGCATGCACGGGACGCAGAGTCTGAAGCATGAAGGACACAGATCGTGTCGGCCAAAGCAAAGGCATATTACAACAAGAGAGCCAGACCTTCAAGGACTCAAGTAGATTAAAACTGATTGAAATCCCATCTGTGGCGTTTGGGGGTCTTTTATGTCAGCTTTCTCTCTGGCTCTGGCTCTCTTATGATGTCCCCCAAAGTGAGCAGAGTCTGAATAAACAAATATGATTGCATTTGTGGAAGCAAGCATTTCAGATTTGCATGGCAATAATATCAAGCTGTGGGATATTGTATTATGAACAGCAATAAAAGTGTGAGGGTCTGTCTTTTTTTTTATGTGAACAATGTGACTATAAGGGAGGAAATGACTATCTGACATAAAATATGCAATAACACAGTAGTGCCTCTGTGTGCATACATATGCATGTACGCATTTGCAGTTGGGGCAAAAGACACAAATTCCATGACAGATTGTGACATGATTGGCTACATTTTTAAAATGTATTATTTTTTACAATATATTGTAAATTCTCCTTTTAAAGAGGTTGTTAGTCACTGTATAACTGCATTGCATATATGCACCACTACACCCACACACACCCAGTGTCAATTAGTTGTGCTAATTAATTCACACCTATGAGTGATCTACTGTACGGTCTCCAATCGACTCGTCTTTGAGCTGTGGGAGTAATCAGGAACACTCAGGGTAAACCCAGCAGACCCTACACAGGTCGAAATTCAATCCAAGTGCCTCCCTGCTGAAGGCAGCAGTGCAAACAACCACCAAGCCACTTATGCCAGATACTTCAAAATAAAATACATTTAAATGACTGTGTGAGGCAACTGTTGTTCGTGAAATAGACTTGCATATGAGATTTAGAGTTCCTTATTTTCTCAGATTTTAAAAATGTACGTTCAATAAAAAGGTTGTGTTTTTTAGGTAAGTCATTAAAAAAAAAAAAAAAAGTCTAAATTATCGGACCATTCTCCGTCTCCTACCATTTAAACCCTCTTGGCCTCTCAGGTCATCTGGTGGTCTGCTAACTCTTCCCAGAGTCCAAATTAACACTATCATTATAACCTGTCTATTATCTTCTTCTCTGTTTTATCTTTTCAATTTCTTGGAAATGGTTTTATTTGCATTTTAATGTTTTATGCTGCATTTGTTCTGTGTTTTTAATGCGTTATGTCGAGCACTTGGAATAGCTTTTCATAATGAAATGTGCACAAATAAACTCGCCTCACCTTGCCCCAAGTTCATGACAGTACTAGTAAATGTTGTTCACATTATTCTGTATAGTACGTCTATATATTGAGAAAACAACTATACTGCTATAATTGTCAAGTTTATTCAATTTATATATATATATTTTTTTCGTGGTAGTTGAATGCAAATGTCAACAACTGCCGTCCACCTGTGTAGCTAAAGCATGAAGCTCTCTTCAGAAAAAAGAGGAGTATCGAGCCCACACAAAATGCCAGAGTTCTCCATGGAGCCCACGTTGTGACAAATACCTCCTGATATCATCCGAATACTGTGGATTTATGCAGCACCAATACAACTTACTCACTGAGGCATGCGTAAGGACAGGAAAGTGACTCCACAGTGCAGGTGGGCATGGAGCCATGTCTACAAGATCAGATTGTTCTTTAAAGGGCTAAGGCCGAGCGCACCAATCTCAGTGTGAAGCAGTTTGGCCAAAGGAAGAAATTGAATTTGGAGAAAATCTCTCAAATGTCGTGCTCATCTGTGCCTGCCACACAAAACGGTACAAGTCCACTTACACAAAGACTTCCTCCTCATATGACCAGCAGGCAAAACCAGTCAAACAGCGCACTGAGGATAGGAAGCTCGGAAAAACAACTGTGAAGGCACAGTCGAACCACAGGCAAAACAAGACATCCAAAGGTACAGTTCACTGCCGATCGTAGCTGTTTATTCTGCCTTCACCTGTGCAAATAACCTCCCCTCCCACCCAAAGATAGAGGTTGCATCTTGTGAGAGATAAGACTCGGTGACAAGCACCCGAAGAGGCAGTGGGACCGCAATGAAGATGACATGAAGAAATATAGGAAATCTCAGAAGTCACAGCATCGTTCAAGCCCTTCTGAAGATTCTTTGAGTTGACACGGAAGCAGAATGGTGACTAGGAAAATGACACAAAGGCTCAAGAAGCAACTTTTACTCACTAGATATATGTGAGGAGGCCATGGACACAATTAATTATTTCCCTCCACTCGACACAAAGGAACAATAATCAAAATAATTTTTTTTGATTCTTGCTTCTCGCTTCAAAATTTGAATATTTTTAATGAAACTTAACAATTTAAGTGTTACTTTACATACTTGAAACTACAAGTAATTAAGATCAATTAGGAGAATGATGAAATTGCTTCTTTGTGTAAATTTGCATTGCAGACTTAAATCCCATTACGAGTTTGGCTTTATTATCTGCAAATTTTGTTATGATTATTTTCTTAATTAATCGTTTGGTCTATAAAATGTCAGAAAATAGTGAAAAATGTCCAAAAAAAGACTACACAAATAGTGTGACTAATCCATGAAATATGAGCTGTTGGTGGGGGATTCAGAACCCCCCCCCCCCCCCCCCCCCCCTCCAGCCACTTTTTAAAAATTATTTAAGTGTAAATTGATTTGTTGCAGGATTTACTAACATCACAAAGACAGGCCTGTGATCCACTCCGCTCCACATTGTAGGTTTATCCACCTTAAGCCTCTTCTTACAAAACAGCCAAACCCTAACTGCCCTGATGACGTGATGCAACAATTCCGTTACTGTATTTTACACTAAACTTACTTCATGTGCTTCAACAGCGACATAATTCAATGTAAAAGTCAGACATGCCTCGTGGGAAAACATCCTCATGTTTGAGTAGTTTTCACTAAAGTGGCCCCTTAAAGCGAGCCAGCTAATCTGGGATCCCCCTGCCCCTCCTCCCTCCTCTTACCGTCCACACAGGCGGGTCTGGCTCTTGTAGTTCCAGCGATCTGGCCCTTCTTACAGGCGCAGCGGGCCGTCTGCCTGGCGATGGTCCGCCGTGGTTGGCTGCTGTCCCTGTCCAGCGTCACAATCTCACATGTCCCCGCTGCCAGCTGGCCTGGAAATGACATTGCACCACAGGATGCGAGGTCAGAGAGATGCAATCATAAACAGGGCAAAATAAACTACACTGTGTCTTCTGTTAAATTTGTATTCTGTCACATTGAATCCTTTGAAGCTCGATTAGCACAGCTGAAACATTACCAAATTTGGACTCTCTGGCACACGTTGATGTAAGCTACTTTATCTATTGTTATATACTGCAACTATCTTTAGCATTCATTCTTATTTTCAACATATAAACCACAGTAATAGACACATCATGCTCGTTAAAGCAAGACTATGTAACTTCTGCTTAACCTTTTAGGCCATTTTAACTACAAGTGGCATTTACACACTAAATTCACTTAATTCTCTTGAGTCAGTTACACTTTTGTGATAAAACCATTGACATTTGTATCCATTCATTGAGTTAATTATGAGAATTCAAGCTCTATGCGGTAAAAAAAAATGTATTGGGCAAAGGTAAATTACAACGTTATCATGATGTGTTCTGATGTAATTATTTTTTGCCAAGGAACTCGAACGAATACGGTTGTTTGAACGATACGTTTTCACAGCAGTGCAGAATAGATATAAGGGAGACAATTATCTTTAACTTCCTTACACTACCGTTAAGCAGCTCGTAATACATCATTAAAACTACTAATGCCAAGATCTTTTTTTGCTATCAAAGCAAATATTTAAATAAAAATACAATCATTTGATTCCTTATTATTTGAATTGAATCTTTTTTATGCAAATAACCACTAAAGATGCCAATAACAAAGTAGAAGGATAATATTTTGAACTTTTGATGGTTCACACCGACTTCGGTACGGCTGAATTTAATTTTCGTCATTGGGACGGTGGTTAAATGACCAGAAGAGACGAGGGGTTCTTTAGGGTTTAATGAACCCAGAATCCCTAACCCAGTGGGTAACCCAGTTCCCGTGGAAGTGCTCAGAGGCCAAAAGAGGAACACTGCGGTGGCATTGAGCAGCTCACAGATGTGTGAACTACATGTGTGAAGGGACTTCAAAAGACAAATTGCTTTTTTAATTTCAGCTACCTAAAGACTACCCACAAGCTATTTCTCATTAAGGGCCACATCCTCTCAGCACACCTCTTTGAAGGTAAAGAACCCATTAGGCATGAATGAAACACATGAATACTGATGAACTTTGTAATTGCTGCCAAGCCCCCCCCCCCCCTATCTTACACACACACATGCTCCATGTATTCAATCAGGTGACCTTCGGCCTTCTAGCCGGGCCCTTGCTGCTCGCAAATTAACCTTTGTCTGTGTGTGGAGGCCCTCGGGTGCCATCCTGGAGAGGCTTATCATGATCTAATTGTGATTGGCAAGAGGGTGGAAGTTGTGATTAAATCTGGACTTGAGTCGCGAACGCTTGGGTGTTTGGCTTAATGAACTGAGCTGTGAGGGGTCACACCCGGGGTAATAGGGATCTATCAGGATTCATCCGCACACTGCAGCGGCCATGGCCACTGACGGAGGAAAAGTCTGTGTGCTTACAGTATGTACCCATTTAAAAAGGGTGAATATTTATAAAAACACGCTCTTTTTTTACAAACTTAATGCAACCACAGTAACATAATATACTATATCCTGCTCCAACTGCCCATCCTGTTTGGGGGTGGGGGGGGGGGGGGGGGGGTGGGGGGGGTCCTGAAATATGTCATAACGTGATGTCTTTGCTCAGGACTGCATGCTACTAAATCCAATCTGCCATGCACTTGGGAGATCAAGACCAAATCTCCCACCTTCACCACCCCTTTTCCACTGCTCTCCTCCTCTTCCTCCGTCCCCCTTTCTTCCTTTACATTGCTTGCGCTGTTCTCCTTCATGCCCTAAACTCCCTCTTGCAACTCTTCCGTCTTCTCTGGCTGATGCCGGATAATGACTTGTCATGTAAGCTCCTGTGTGCGTATGTGAATCTGTTCACGTGTGTATGTGCGCGTGCGTTTACTTCCTGCATCCTGCCCCACCCACCATCTCTGCAGATCATCTCCTCGCTGCCCTTCTTCCTGCTTCCTCTCTTTGTCAGTTCCTTCTCCTTTGGAGCTCTTCCATTGCAAGAAGCTGAAAAGACTTTTTTTCGGATGTCTCGTGTAGTCGCGCGGATCGCTGTGGCGCTGAGGTACCATGTGTGAAGTCAAAAAGCTCAAAGACTGAGCTGATTTGACGTTGTGATTCTCTGATGAAATGTTGGCAATTAATGAGCTCCATCGAGTGAAGAAAGAACAACAAACAGGGGCCTTGCTTATACTGTCACAGCGCTAGCTGCAGAGAAACTGAATTAATTTCATTTTCATGTTGTTGTTTGCAATGTATGTTGTCTTTTATACAGCTGCTCTGACTGATACAATTTTTTTCTCATTTTGTGCTATGCCTCATAAATAAACTTCAGCTGCATCTCTAACTGCATTGCGTGCATAGGTCCATAGGAGAGGAAGTTGCATTTAATTATTTCAGCAGGTGACGTCCACAATTAGCGTATTCTTCATGCTACCTCGGCTGTAAATCACTGCATCTTCCAAATGTTGAAACTCAATTCTTTAAATCTAAATTGTCAAATTGTATTTAAAACTGTTCCAACTACTTTGACTCAGTTCAAGTTACCCAAACAGGATGAACGCATTGTGCCCTTCTTATACTCAATATTTAGGGTTTGAATATCGAGTATTTGGGATGAGAGAGAAATAAGTCCATAGAGAGTCGCTAAAAAGAATTAAGAGTTTTAAACAAGTTGGTTTCAGCTGAAAGCATTCTAGGTGTTTTGCAGTCTCACCAAATATTATGTGAGAACTTGAGGACATGCTGGGCTCAGTCCCCCCAATAAAGCGAGAGTCGATTCCTTCTTTTCTAAAGCAAATTGCTCCAAGCGTCCCCGTGGCTCAGCCTCCAGAGCGACCTTGCCAGGGATACCACGTACATTGCCACCATTAAACAAAGCAAAAAGACGAACTGAACCTCCACAACACAAGAAAGTATTCCTATTTCTGTTGGCCTAGAGGGATCTGCAGAAAGGGTCAGAAAATATTAGAGGATTCACAGCTCCAACAAGGCAGTATCCAGACAGCATGACAGCAGACGCATTTGGCCCCCAAAAAAACAACTTCTGTATTTTTGCACGGAATAAAAATTGCATAGTATGTTACACAAAAGATGCAAGATGTGGACCAATCTCTTCACAGTCATCCCGTGAAGAAATTGGGCTGTAAAGAGAGGAAACAGTAATCCCGTTTCCTGGAATAGCCCGCGTGAATAGTGGGAAAAATCAAAAACTGGCAGGTGTTCGCAGAAACAAACCCAAAGCTTGTACCAGTAGCGCTATGATTTATCATAACCCTTATCAGCTTCTGTTGTCGAGCAGCTGACAGCTTGGCCAGCCAAATGGCTGATTAAAATGTATGTGTGGCCACTCTAGAGTGAAATGAAAGCTCTGACTGTGGCAGAAGATGGATTCATGTGGCAGAGCGTAGGGCTTAATACGACGTAATGTTATTGACATGCTCCTGTGCTTTATTATTCTTCCTCCCGCTCCTCATCACATTACAATTGCTCTGCTATACGCAGCCATTTGACAAATGTCCAGCACAGCTACAACACAGATAGAGACATGACATTTCTTCTTTCCTTTTGTATCTTTTACCCTGAAGGCTGAGAGCTTGTTGTTTTAGGAGCACTTTTTCATTCAATTTTTTTGAATTATTCTTGTTTTGGCTGCTCAAGACTTCCCAATACTACTAAAGGCTGCTTCAGAAGAGTCTCAATCTGCTGAATCAAATGCTTGGATATTTATAAAATGTGTGGTTTGGGCTTGGTAGGGGGGGGGGGTAGGTGTATTTTTTTCTGTGTTTTTTTATCCTTTGAAAATCTGCAGTGTTCTGGAGTCAAACTGGGATTGCATACTGTGCTGCACGAGAAGCAGCTATTTCCAAAGTATTTCTTAGTGTCCTTCTAAATTCGACACAAACTGCATTCTGCCATGAAACTTACTGCCGAATGGGTTTTTATTAAGCCCTCATTTTTACAGTAATGCTTGTAGCAGCATACATATGAAGTGTGAGGGCTCACATCCAAAAAATAGCAAGGAAATAATTGCTGATGGTAAATCAACACAGCAGGTTCTAAGCATGTACTCCATGTATTGTACTTAAAGTGAAAGTAAATACTAGTTTAAATACCAGACAGTGTTTTGAGTTAGTTTCAGATCAGTCTATTGATTAAAATACAACATTTTAGACATTTGGTTTTAGTCAACAAAAAATGTTGTTTAGACTGAAAATACATTTTTGTCTTTTAGTATAAAAAAGGAAGCTACAGGGTTTAATTTGAGATAACCGTTATTAGCTTAACAATACTGAAATGCTAAAAACATTTGATCCCATTAATGACAAATTGTTCCTTCAGCAAACATTGAGGGGGAAGATAACACTCTTTCTTCCCCCCCACACAATATATTGATAACGGCATATCAACGTTAGCTAACCATTAGGACATGTGTGCACGCTGGCATGGACGCTTTCCTAGTTTATCTCAAGCCACCAGGAAGAGCACTAAACTTTGAAGCAATTCTTACGTAGTGGCAATCGCTGGAATTACAATTTGCAGGTTCATCACCAGGTGATGCCAAAAAATACTTTTTTCCCATAAACTTACATTGTACGAACACATGAATAGCCCATATTTAAAGTATTAGGTCCTAAGAGTTAGGCTAGACCGAGGCCTAGGAGGCGGGGTAAAAAGAAACGCTATAGTGCACTTGCTCTACGGGCCCCATGAATGCGGAAGATCAACGGAAAATCCAGGCATTTTCATCTGAATTCTACACTCGGAAGTCGTACTTTACAAATACTTTAAATAAAATATTTTCAAGATTTGGTCCATTTACTGTTACTTTTTTCAGCTAACGCATGCTTAGAGCACTGTGATCTCGCCGCCAGGGCCAACAAATATGCAGTGTAAGGTGAAGAACATTAAATGCTGAAACATAACATATTGATTTGTGTATTAAGCAAACAATGTTGTCGTGGTGTCTCTGAGGAGCTGAATGACTCGTGTGTGTGTGTGTGTGTTTGGCTGTGAGGCAATATGAATTGTAAGGATACCAACGTAAAGACATGCCCTTTTTCTAAACATAAAAGCGATGTATGTAATGGCTAAAGCCTTGCAAACAAAAATGTTAGCTAGATGTAGCTGGAAACCAGCATTACATCTGTTCTACTGGAGAGGACAGAGTGTGCATGTGTGCACATGTTAGACGTTGCCAGACTAAAATGCTATATCACTCCAGCACGCTACAGCTGTTCGGAGAGTCCAGGCGCCAAGATTATGAGTCTGAAATCGCATTTTGGATCCAAACACTGCATTAGTAGAACCTTGATGTCATCCCTCTACCCTGAGGCCTGACAGGCTAGTTTTTAAATGAATCCTTCAAACAACCCTAATCAGAGGCTGAAAGAGCCAGCTGAACAGCGGAAAGGAGAGCGGAGCCGACACAATTACAGCTTAAGGTAAAAGAGTGGTCAGATGATGTAGGGACTGAATGAAATCTCCAAAACGAGCAGCGGGAGTTGATTGAGGTCCAGAAACAATGAAGGGGCCCACTTACACGGACTGCAATTTATTTGGAGTCTGGACCTTGACTGTGATTGAAAAACAGTTTTGAAGATGTCCTTGATTCAGTGATTTGAAAACATTCTGAACAGGTTGCATTTGATGAATCATGATGAGTGAGAACAGTGGCTTAATTGTTGGTGTTTCCTGCAACATCCATCTTTTAGTTTAGATCATTGTGGGAAATATCCTTATTTCTTGCCAAATTAGATGAGAAGATTGTCAATGTGGTATTATTCTTTCAATTTTAAGCTTGAGTCAGCAGCTAGGTAGCTTAGCCAGCTAGCCTACAGACTGGAAACAGGGGGAGCAGCTAGCCTGGTTCTGTCTGAAGGTTACAAAATCTGCCTTCTAACGACTCTTGACCTCACTCATTTTGTTTTAGGGATACATAACATAAACTGTAAAACAAGTTGTGTGCTTTTACTAAGCTTTTGGTCGAGAGCAGGAAGAAATAGTCTGCTAGGCTGCCCGGCTTCTGCATGGTTAAGGCTTCATATTGAATAAACTGGCAGGTACGACAGTGATATTGATCGTCTCATATTCCTGTTTGAACAAGGGCAATACCTACACTGGCAAAAAAAAAATCATGATTAAATGAAAAATAACGCAAAAAATAATGTTCCACCATCTTAAATCGTGCAGTAGATTGCCGTTAGAAAGAATGAAACTTCACACTGCCTCGACTTAAAGTAGACATTTGTTTCCCCCCCCCACCAACGCTGATAGAGTGACCAGAAACTCATCGCAAAGCACAGCCTTGAAATTATTAATACCCTGCCTATGCTGCCATGAATCAGAGAAATTCTCATTGGGAGCACTGTCTCATCATGAGGAGGGAGAGAGAGAGAGAGAGAGAGAGAACTGGGGTCTGGACGATCTATTTTGGGTGAAGCAAGCTTGTCTGCCGCTCTGCTTTGTGGAGCCACTCTGAAAAGTGATTTGATTTTCCTTTTCTGCCCCTTTTCTTTTCCTAAAATGCTTGGGTAAGCACAGAGAAGCACTATCACACACATGCACACACTAAAACATAAACACGCAGTTAAAAAAAAGAATAGACGGCACAAATGCAGCATAAACACGCCAAATATAACCACGAGATAGACCTCAGTCCATCTTCCTGACACGCTCGCACGTAAGCACGTAACACAACAGGATGGCACAGAGCTTCTGTTTTGATTTAACTTTGTGGTGTATGCCAAATATCAACTACAGTGTGTTAAATACTAATTAGCACATTTTAGTGACAACTGTCATCCAATTACAGGCCCCCTATGCAGTTGCAGGTATTGAGTAAATGCACCAATTCCTGCAAAAAAAGTTGCGTAATGTTCGGATGGTTTAGCATGTGGAAATATGTATAAACCTGCAAAAAAAAAGAAAGAAACTGTGCAGCTACAACAAACAATGGAAAGCAAAACATGTAAATGTAAGGACTTCTCTCTGGCTGTGCAAAAGGACAAAGGACTGCTTTAATCAGTCAATTGCAGCAAAACATATCCATGGAAAAGGAAGATCTTGTGAGTCAAGCTCCTCTTTCGCACTTGAAATGTTTTCTTGTTTACTTTTTTCACCCAGACTCTGATTTGTATACAACCTATTTTTTGTCAGTTTTTATCTTCGTTAGGTAGCAGTGGATGGATGCATATAAAGACATGGGGAGTATGAGAGATGAGAGTCGCAACCAAATAATCACTTGATTTATAAAAAAATGTTTTGGACTGTTATTTGGACAAAACAAGCAGTTTGAGAACTTGCAAATTACCTTTTTGCTGCTTTTTCAGATTTCTTCGTATAAGCAATCAATCGATTACTTGCAAAGATAATCAAAAGATGAATCAATGACATCAGCCCCAGTTGGGAGCCCTCACCATCTCACTAAGGACCTAGGGATGCCTTTGCTTTCATTCAACTGCATTCACAATACAGAGGGGTCTGAGCCGCATTGACTCATCATTCAAATAAATTCAAATGAGTCCCTGTGTAGCTTAAATAGGGTTTTCATAATGAAGCTATGGCCCCTTTCTCCTTCTGCGACCTTGTGTAAAGTACGTAAAGAATGGTGCTTTCCCATGAGACGCCCTTATTCCCCCGCGTTAGTGTTTCAGAATAATGAACTCTGCTTAATAACAGGGTGTTTGGCGTGAAACAATGAATGATCATCAATTATAACGGTGACAGAGAAGGGAAAACAAATGACCCTGGTAACCCTTGGTTTCACTGAAGGGCTTATGTGCATACACACATGTATACCAGTAACTCTTCATCCACTGCAATTAAGCACATTTCCCTCACGCAGAGGATGCTACAGGGCAATGACGATAAGGTGAAGTCCCTTAAATGTTGCTGTGATTTTGGGTGAACACGTGAAATCCCAATCATTTCTCCCCGTCTGCACCCTTGGGGGACAGAGGCAAGGTGTGTCAAACAGCGTTGTAGGCTCCTGATAAGGGCCGTCTCTTGCAGTATTGTGTGCAAATCTAGAATGAAGCAACTGCAAGTGTGTGTGTATGGTTGTGTGTGAACTTATGCACAGATTCTTTCATGCATGTGTAGGAGATAGCTAGCTGAACTGTAGTTGCCATTTCACTTTTAAGGTTTTTTTCTTTGCATTTGAGCTTCATTTTTCTCAAAAAAATTGCTATTTTCCTGCTTTCTCCTTCATTTATTCTCACTGACTCACAGAGACACACAGCAGGGGGCGGGACATTCGCAATTTACAACCTCTCAGGCTCTTTGCCAACAAAATATCAGTCGTACAAAGCTTCTTTTTTTTTTCGTGAAGCAAAGTCTTTATCCCAACCTCAAACAGGTTTACTCATTGTTGTGGTTATATGTTGGATTCGGAGTAAAATGTGACGTGAAGAAGAATGCAGAGCTTACAGTGATGGCCAGGAGGAAAACACAGCAAACCTCACAAGTCACAGTCAAATAAAAAGAGGAATGGACTTATGTTCCTGCATCGGGGTGTCACAGAGGCTCTGTAGCTCTGCTGGAGGCACTGTCAGAGCTGAGGTGCAACTCTTCAAAAAAATGGAAGTGCAGCTCGGGGCTACGAGGTCTGCAGACATGGAGTCCACAATAACTGTGCGACTGGTCAGGTTGAGCTGTTTTGGTTTTCTCCTAAAGGTTTCTCGTGCTGGCAGTGATTGTGGTTAGCCGAGAGAAAAGTCACTTGAAGAGAGGCTCGGGCATTTTCTCTTCCTTCATGGTAGACAGATTCATCTTTTGCGCAAGGGTTTGATTCCTGAAATTGAGATCCAGTATTTCCTGTGAATTCTCTTCTTCTGTTACCATTTCCCAGGAACACTTTTTCTTCTTTTAGTAGGTATTTGTCTGTGTGTGCAGACAATGTAGAATATCAAAATGAGGATTGCCTTCTTCTGGACTAATTAATACCTCTGCTGCAAGTAAAATTGCAGTAATATAACTGGAAAAATATCCACCTGTAGCTGTTTATGCCAATTACCTTTCATGCCAAAATATCAGTTTAATGGTTAGATGTCTGTCGAGATATTGTTTCGATTAAATGTGCAAATTTGAGTGCAAATGCTGTAAATGCAAACAATTGGCCGATGGTTCAACAAGAACCCAACTTGGAAAAGAACGCTTTCAATGAGCAATGCTCCACATCACCAGACCACCAAAGTAATTATGCAATAGATATTCGTTCCCTGTCACTGTAGCAGTGAGAGTACTAAGTAAGAAGAATTGTCGCTTAAATAATAATGTCAGAAAATTGAAGTTGACATCTTTTAACGATTGATTATCCGCATTTTTAGTTTCTGTAATCAAACTTCATTTATGACAAGAAACTCGGTGTAAAGAACAATGTATTCCTATTGGAAGTAATAGGTTGCCAATCAAGGGAGACCTTCAACTCTCGATGACACATTCATCATGCTGTCGTTGTGATGCTGCAGCAATCAACAGGTGAAAATCTTACACTGAACTATAAATAAATCTGTTGCTACGCCAGAAGCATCTACATCAGGAAAACCTCGACAGGGAAGCATAAATCCAACTTAAGTGAAGAGCGAAGCTACGGTGAATGTGACATCAACCCGGGCAGGTTCACATACACCTAAGAGTGTTACAAACAATGCTAAAGATGAATAGTTCATATTATTAACATGATCTTTAAGACAGCAATCTGATATTCTCTCTTAAATTGCACAGTTCAAAATCTGATATCATGCCGGCACAAGTGTGTAGTCTGTGCACTTGTGTATGGCGGTGGCAGGGTGCATAGCTCCTTTCACTGCAGCTTGATCAGCATGCAGGCTGAGGTGTGTGGGAGAGCGGTGATTGAATACTGAGGCTGCAGGCCCCGGCACTGCCTTTAATCTCCCCTCCCCATTTAACTTGGCCTCTGTGCTGCTGCTCTGCCGAGGCTCAGCTGGGGCATAAAGACACACACATATACACACACATCGCTGCTTCTGCCTGCCTCTCCCGGTCCTATCTGTCTTCTGATCTGTCCGTCTTTATGTCAACATGTGTCCCCCCCATCTCTGCTCTCCTCTCTTTTCTCTTTACATATGTTTCCATTTGTCCTCTGCACAAACAAACTGGAATATATCCCCAGAAATAAACATTAGGCCTTACTTTACTACACCTGACCTGGAGAAACACAGGCACCAAACTGTCACGAAGCCCTCAGTGCAATGATGGGGTTTTCCTTCAAGGTATTCTGGAGCTTAAGTACATGTCAATGCCAACTGCAGAGCACAATCCATTTTATTCTATATGCCAAAGGGGAAAATTGCAGACTGCATATAATAAGATCAGTGAGTGTGGTTTTGGTTGAGTTGTAGTTACAGTTATCTTCAGCAATAAGGCAATCTTTTATAGGATTTAGAGATCGTCTTACTGCCGTAGCCACGCTCCTGAAATCTCATTATTTCGAAATGAACTCTTCATCCTAGAACTTAAGTGTCTGTGCGGCCCCGCTGGCAGGTTCTGCTTTCAACTTTAGAGGTGATATAAGGCAGGTTGGAGAAGTGTGTTACAATTGCACCGATCAGTCACTTCCTCTAAATATTGCTGTTGTAAGACAGCTGTCGATTTCATATAACGACGATCCTGAAAAAACTAATTAAAATCAACAAAACAGCTGGTGCGCAAATTCTGTTTTGGTGCGTCTCCTGCCCTTGGAGCAAGTACAAAAAAGGCATCTTTTATTTTTGTATCTGCAGATTCCATTTACTGTTGAACCTGATTCATTGTGGTCGGATGATGACAGCGAAAAAAAAACAGCTGGAGCTTTATTTAGTTCTATTTGTATATTTGAGCTTGAGATTACATACCTGTCAAATGTTCACAAATGCTTAAATAGTCAGGTCAATGTATCCAAGACTATTTCCCGTGGCATTGCCTTTTCAATGAGCATATAAGGCAGTATGTACAAATCCAGTCTGCTGAGGATGGTGACCCAAGCAGACAGAGTTAGGGGATAACGGTTGTCCGTTTAATAATTTAAAAGGCAGAGAGTCAATATATGAGGAGGCAACGGCGTACTTCTTTCCCACAAAGATGAAAACAGCTCCAGCAGGCAATGTAGATGCAAAGGCTTTTATAATAGAACTGCAGTTCTAGAAAGAGGGGGAACAGAGGTCTACAATATAGTGCAATAACACAGTGAATGGAAGAGTGGCCCCCATTTTTTTTATAAGAAAAATAAAAAACACATTTGTACAAGCAGAGGAAACACTGGAAAAGTCTACAGGCTCATCGTAACGCATTTTTAAAAAGTCTATCAGGTGCCTGACCTTCAAAAAAAAAAAAAAACAGAAGTAGCAATGCTGCCAGATCCGACAAGATGACCGTCGAAAGCAGCCCCGGTGATGGACAGAATGTGCCATTATGTGCAGGGGAATTGGCAGCCACGCTGGGTTAAAAGTTTATATTTGTGTGTCCCAGGGGGGAGAAAGAGGCTGTAAGCACAACTTGGGACAGGCTGCCGGAGATGAAAACAGAGAGAGGGGACCCATCAGAACCTCCACTCTCGCTGATGGGTCTCGGCTCTTGGCTGCTTTTCAAGTAAACCATTCCAGCAGTGGGCCTGCATTCATAATCAATGAAACTAGCAAGCATTAGATGTAGAGAAGCCTGCTTTGAATATTCTGTGCTGCATCTGTATTAGGGCTGCACAGTAAATTGTCTCCGCATCCACATTGTGGTGTAGTGCTTGTTGCACCCAAATCGCCCCACGGGCATGACTGTCCTCAGTGCGAGGTGTCGGCGGTGAAGTTGGCAACCCACCCGACCCGTCTTTAAACACAGAGCTCGTCTTGTTTACCCGGCTTTGTGGTTGTGACTTCTTTTACCTGTGGTGGCATTTAGCTGAGTTCGCCAAATACATCGATTGATCTTCATACAAGAACTGGTAGCTTTTTTTGCCTGGGACATGCAGTGTCAGTCTTTTAGCACAGTCTCATGCAAGTGCACATTTAACAAGATTTTGGTTTTAAAAAGTCAGCCGAAAACAAAAAGTCAAGTCAAAGACGGGGCTTTTAACCAACCAATGCAGGTAATAATAGTGGAATTAGCTAGCTAGCTATGGCAAATTTAGCAAGAGTCATTTGTGTTTATAGATTTTCGAGACGTTCTACGATCACTAGCTAGAAATGAGAAGTTCGCTTTTGATTAGCCCCATCTAGAATCAAGCTACTGAGAATTTTAAGTGATAAATTTGCACCTGTTATCATTGTAAACTGCACATGTGGGAATGGAAAGCTTCACAGGCGTAGGAACACTAAGTAAAGGGGGGCGGGGTTTTGGCGAACAGTCAATTACCAGATGCCTTCATGCTGGAAAATAGTCATACTACAAGAAAACCCAACTATGCCGTGCCTTATTAGCAGCTCACCCAATTACCGTCGCACAAAGTTAGGCTGCCAAAGAAAAGCCGGCCGGACAGTGAGGAAAGCATGCAGCTGTCACTTCCTTCAGACTTCAAAGTTTGCTGTTAGTGTTTCTATGTGACTGTGGCTGAGAGAAAAAGCAGGAGAAAAATAGGGATGATGGACAGAGAGAGAGAGAGAGATGGAAGAAAAAACGGGTGTAGCAAAGGGGGAAACGAGGGAGAGATTGTGCAGAGAAAGGGTGAAAGGGACAAAGTGAGAGAGGAAGAGAGAAGAAGACAAAAGAGGCTGAAAACCAGTAAAAAAATAACTGGGTCTGGGCCATGACCCAAGTTATTCAACCAGATTCATCAGTCCTTACTTCTCCTCTGCTCTCCACCTCGCCTATCTTCCAGATGAGCTGAACAGAGATGATTCTCTCATCTGAACAAAAGGCCTTTTCCTAATCAATGCAAATAACGCCGCAGACAGCTGACTGACTGACGATGCGACAACTACCCAGAGCGTGAAGCACATAGCTCATCTCATGTCAGACCATTGTTAAGGGTGTATTTCATTCATGTACACACACACACACACACACACACACACACTGGAGCATGCTACGCTCCCTCCGAGCTGCGTGTCAGTGACTGCGACAGATTTGGGCTTGTTGGAAACCGAATTACCCGTACTCAGGAATGCCATCTTATTGAAAGATGCCAAAGAGAGGAAGAGTGATATGTGTTCCTCTGCTTTTCCCTCCATTTCAAAATGCGTTTAAGTCCGTATGATGCCTGCTGGGGGGGGGGGGGGGGGGGACTGGGATGTCAGACGAAGGGACAAGCTGTCAGGTATTTTGTCATAGTGACACAACAATATCCAATATCTTAATTTTGGAAGAAGTGCTGCATTTTTGGTGCAAAAACAAAATTAAGCCATGTGGGCCGACACATATCACATTTCATCCTCTCAATGACTACTGTACATTTGCTGATCTCCTACCAGCCCACAGCTAGTTCTCTAGAGATTATCGCAATATGAGCTGATAAAGAAATATAATGGAAAGTAAAGGCTTCAAAGAAACCTATGAATATGCAAATACATGTTCAAGGTTTTAACTGCCGGATACTCGCACTTGTCTAAATTGCATTCATGTTGTGATGTAACTCCTACTCGTACATACACGTCAGATTTAATGTGAGCACAGGTGCATCAGATGAATATGAAAACTCTCAGCCCAGTCACCAGGTATTACAAATGTTGGCCTCATACGTTTTGGCAAACCACGGATACGTTGAACATGGACTCATTTGCATTTGATCAGAGCAAGTTACGTAGTACAGCGAGCGACCCTTATTGAAGGTTATGAGATGTATGTAAAACGAGTATCAGAAGCAATAATGTCTACTGTGGTGGATGAGACAAAAAGAACACATGACTTTCACCCAGGAGGCTGATGTCCTGTGTAAAACCAAAAGTCCTTTTTTAAAAGAAAAGGCTTTTTACGTAACGTTGTGTTACATAAAGTTGTTTTTATGTACGTTGTTTTACGTTGATGTATGTTATGTTGCTGAACATAACTTTCTTACGCTTGTTACATAAAGTAAGAAAGTCAGCTGAAGGTGGTTAATTATTTATGCAAGTTACATTGTTGCAGTTGTAATACAGCTAGGATTTTAACACAAACCATAAGAAACATCCACATTCAACGTATCCCAAGGTCTGCAGAAATATACAATGCAAACATTTTTTGAGTGCAGGGGTACTTCAAACTCATACATCAACTGGGTGTGCGACTACTTGTCTTGAGTCTCTGACTTGCAGATAATCTAAAAGGTCCTTCTTTGGACTGGTCATTGCAAAATTTAATTGGGATCGTGTTCCATCCCACCACATATTACTGAGAGAAGAGATTACTGTGCTGACACCTTAGCAGCCAACACTGCAGCACTGCACCCACTGTGGTATCACTAGCCTGCAATGAGGTAGCGAGGACGATGTAGTTCTCCAGGCAGAACTCCTTGTGGATTTACAGCCACTTGTTTAAAGCTTAATTGATACCGTATAGTAGTTGTTGCAGCCATGTAATTACACCCAATGAATTGAAAACAATGGTAAATGAGTGTGTAGTATATATTATGCTTTATGTCGGAGGCTGAAGTAAAATGAAAGCGCAAGAAATAGAAAGCTCACGGCATATTAAGCATCAGTAGGGACGAGGCCATTAATAGAGGAATTCCCTCCAGGCCTTTTTTTTTTTTTGCACAGCACACATAATTGGGTTACTTAGCCGTTACCCCAATTTCATAAACCCAGCCATTTTGTTTAGCTAAGCTTGAATCATCAGGTTTGCTAAAAGGCACTCATTTATCAATATCCATGGATGCCCTCTGTGTTGTACCCAAGAGGATGAGCTGAATTAGAAGGTTGGATGACCAATAGTGTTGTATTTCTTGATGTCTCCAGGACTACAACACCCGGAGGTCAATTTGAATTGCTCTTATTTGTCTCCCTTGGAAACCGATCACTACTCCTAATGTTCGAGACGCACAGATGAAAGTTAAAAAGTGGAGTATTGCTTAAAGTAAGGTTTAAATGTTATTGGAGATATCACATTCTCCAGTCTGTGTGCTGTGACTGACTCTGTGGTAAATATACTGTATAACACTTCTGACAACCTCTGCTTATGTATGCCTACCAGACATTCCTCGCCTCACAGTCTGCCATCAATCTGCTATTGAGTTATTCATCCGGAGAATAACTGAGCTGAATAAATGAGGGCAAAGAAACACTTTCACCCCGTCTTAGTCGTGTTTTGTTTATTCGATAACATCTCTGACACATGGCGTTCTCCTTAGTCTAATTTCCACTGTCTGAGAACAAGAGAGCGCAGGGTCAATACTCACGTTACATTTGATTGCACTGTTTGTGCAAGAATAGATGCGATAGAGAGGCGTTTGCAATTGGAATGTGTATACAGTACGAAAGGGTGGTAACAGAAAAAGAGGTTCGATTTCCTGAGCAGATTTGACTCACAGCAACACAACACTGTTCAATAAAAACTGAAAGGTATCAGAGCGGCACTTCGTTTCAATTGAAAATACATAAAGTTTACTGTTTTGTTTTGATTGTAAAAAAAAAAAAAGGTTGTACGGACGCATCTCTAATTTGCATGGTAATATGTCATTTATTGTTGGAACCAATGATGCATGTGCGCCGATCTCTGCAAAATATATCTATCAAAAGTTGTTACTCTGCTCATTTTTCAACCCTTAACTACCAGCCCCTGGACAATTTTGGAAGCAAAAAAAAAAAAAAAGGCGCTTCAAGTGGGAACTACCTCGGTGAAGTCGTCTGCATAGTCGGAGGGGAAACTTCCGCACCCATAATTCTCCTTCAGACATGCAAATACATCATCTCCTCCAAAAACTCCCCACCCATTGCCACAAACAGCAGCGAAAACAAGCACATAAAAAGGCAAACTGTGTCTTATATTTCACTATTCTGGCAGGGGAGGCTGTTTGGCCAGACATTTGCTCATGAATATTTAGGTAGTGGTGTTATGAATATGCATTAGGACGCTGGAGCAAGCGCTATCAGCACACAGATTTATGAGCTAGTGTAGAAGATAATGATAAAGGAGGAGATAACCTGGCTACTATGATGAACAGAATGCACACAGTGAAACAGAAGCAAACATATATACAGTATATATGTCTAAAACAGGGTATAGAACACATAAAATTTGAGCAAACAGCAAACAGCTGAAGTGTCAGCGGGATATAATATGAAATGGTATTTCTGTCATTTTCAGGGTGTGACTGTGTGGTTTGTTTCTCCTCTGCCCCTGAGATACACCGAGGAGTGTCACAATCTTTGTATTTATTTATTTGTATCTGTGCATTGCAGTACCTGTATGTGTGTGTGTGTGTGTCATTTGTGCATGTGTGGCTCCCTTTTAAAAGTGTGTCAACAGTGATAACACACTTTACTGCCCACCCCCTGTTTGCAGAGATATCGTAATCTGGTGCCTCGGGTGCAGGAAAGCCAGGAGGAAGAAGAAGAAGAGACACATACAGGAAAATACTGAAATAGTTTGGAATTTCCCCGGTGGGGAAAAATGGTGCAGATTGGCATGGACACCATGCTGGAACCTCCGGGATACAATTTAATTTTAAAGGGAAGGTTTTGTTGTGTACAGTTGTAATTTTCCGGCAGCCAAAGTCCTGCAGTTACTGACGACTACAAGCAATGCGTCACAACTGAGCAGGTTGGGTCACTTTAAAAAGAAGAGGACGCTTTGGCAATATTACAAGGACTGTGACAGATGTGCTGTTACCTTGATATTGACTTTCACCCATGCTAAATATTAAGGTTACGCATGTGGCTAATGCTCCAAAGGGAAACCAAAAAACTGCAAAACAATTTGACAGAGCTAATTAAAACTCGCACCATTGCAGCTCTTAAAACTGCTCAACTTCATTTCTCATGCATGTGAGTCACTGTGAAATGATTTTACTTAGCTTAGGCAACCTTGTTAGAGGCCCGCCCCCCCCCTCAAAAAATGTCAGAGGAATTAAAATTTGACTTTCAAAAAAAATCCCAATCTTTTTAGAGACTGCTGAACAAACACCGGCAGTGATGCAAAAATAAGTTCTGCTGGTAGACGTGAAACCAGGAGTTTGGGGAATAGAACTTGAGTCTGGTTTTCAGCTATTAAGTTTCTGGTCCCAACTGAGTCCCATTGGCGTCCCTTCTCTGTACGTCTTTGCTCTTTCTGGGAGTGTTTGCAAACCGCCCCTTCCTCCCCTGCTTGCTTCTCTGCTTCCCTGAATTACACTGAAAACACTTCTGTGAATCAAACTCGCAACTAATAGACAAAAGGATGTTGTGCGCAGGAGCATTCTAGCGATAACATTCATTTCAAAACACACCAACCCCACCACACTCCACCCAGTTGAAGATAATACCAAAGATAGAATAATGAATCATTCAGTATATTGACAAGTTCATAGATGCGTGGTTGGGACTGACCTGGGAACAGGGCTCAATGACGTAAACAACACATTAACATATGTTAATTTATTCGTTTAAGTGATTCATTATAGCCTGATGGTTTTAAAGTCTTCACCATACACACAAAGGGCATCATTTTCACTTCACTTCCTTTTTAAGTTGGATTGTCTTACTAAAATCTCATGTCTGTCAGTTATCACAATGCGCTCATGAGCAACATCAAAAGGTGCAGCGAGTGTTTCCGGACTTATATAACCGTCAGTACTGCGCTCAGGCCTCTAGTACCTGCTGACATGTGACTTTGGTTGCCTCAATGGTAGCTTCAGCCCCACCCTGGTCTTGCCTAGGAATGGCCCCCCCATCTATGGGTTGTCCAGGCTGGTCCGGTCCAAATATCTTTTCCAAACCAATTTTCCTTGACCTCGATGGAAAACGTCATGAGATCAAAGAAAGATGAAGGAATCCTGCCCAAAATAGAATCCCTCTTGAGTAGGATGTTTTTAACGTCTCTGTATAGGGAATGTAATTGACGGCTGAATGATTGGGCACTTCAAATGTTGCTGCCGCAAGGAATTATGGGTAAGCATCATCTACTGTCCTTTCATAGAGGATGGTGCAGTTTAACCGATGCTCAAAGGTATATGCACCTTTCCATAGCATTTAAAGAATTAGACCAGCTCTTATCATGGCTGCCACTTAAATACTTCCAGGTCATTTCATTCAGTTTAGTACCTTCCCAAGCAAAAAAAGACCATTTAAGAACCTTGGACTATCAGACTAAACTCAGGTGGTCCTAACTACAGAGATAAATCCTTACCTTTATCATTTAGCATATGGTTGTTATTTTAAAAAGAAAATGAGGATCCTGTCTGAAAATGAAATCGTGAATATATGTTATGTTGCTATTAATCAAAAGGAATTATGATTGGCATAAGTTTGTACAATAAATATCGTATAACCAATTGGCCATCATGCCTGTTTCTACAGCCACTATAGACTCCATATACTCCATTAGGCTCTATAAAAAGAGTACAGAGTGATGGGGGCCATCATTTAGCTGAGCAGAACAACTTAATCCCACATGTCGACATTAAGTCACCGTGTCAACCATGCTTAATGCAGAAAAATACATAATTTCATTCAACAAAACACGGTCAAATACATGGAAGGAGGACAATAATTTCCAAAGCAGCAGAGAACGATGTGCCCCATACACACACCTCATTCCACAATAACTGGATAAGCGAGCCCTGATGGCTCGGCACGGTTGCTGCCTTTTCAAAGCTAACAAAGTCTTTGTGCCAGTGACAAAGGTAAATTGACTCCTGGAAAAAAAAGAAAAAAAGAAAAAAGAAATACTGCTGCTGCCATTGAGAGACGGGAGCAGGAGAGGATAGAGGGATACAGGAAGGCATTGTATATCACAGCAAGTATAGTGACACAATGTTAGTGCTTTGCGAGTTAAAGAGTGCACAGCCTCCTTCATCGTCTCGGAGGACTTGAGCATATCCACGTCCATTTTCTTTTCCTTCTTTTTAACAGTTCGTCACAACCTGAATTCTCATCCCCTCAATAAGCTTTTTTTGCAACACACACTGTGAGGTGCCGACAGAGGAAACAGCACTTGCTTGCTACAGCGACAACATTTCGCATTAACAAAAGAGAAGCAAATGGGGAAGCAGGAAAAAGAAGACGCAAACATGTCAAGTATGTAGAGGAAGTTCTCCTTTTAACACGTGTGTGTGTGTGTGCCTGCATTCAAATGTGTCTGTGCGCGAGTGCGTGTCCACGTGTGTGCGAATTCGTAATAAAGCCAAGAGCTAGAGCTGGAGCACAGACAGTCAATGTGCTCTAAAGGAGACTATGCACTCACTGCGGCGCGGCATAAATGATAAATTATTCATTGGCTTCAACACCAGAGCTATCATCAGGCCTCCGCTATTATTATGGTGACTTATTACCTATGGTCAGCCGTCGCCTTAAGGTGCAAAAGAAAGAAAAAACGTAAAAGAAAATGGTCCTGGACAGTATGGGGCGAGGGGGGACCTTGTTACGCTCACTTTCGAGAATGAAAGGTTGTGGACAGAGGGAGTGTTGATAGAGTTAAGTGCCAGCCTTTCATTTCTTTCTTCTCACCCACACGAAACATGAAGTCCCTTTCCTGCACAGTTTTCTCTGTCCCTCCCCTCCCCGCCTGCTCCCACTTGTCGTTATTCTATACAGTATAGTTTATAGAATTCACTCCGTCCTCCTCTTTCCTTGAATCCATCTCTCACTCTGTCCCTCTCTGCCCCCCCCCCCCCCCCCCCCCCCCCCCACCGTCGCTCTGTCTTGCTCCCACAACCCCTATTTCTGTCTCTATCTCCAGTGGAGGAGGTGCCAGGGCAGTGTAATTGGTATTCAGGCTCTGTCAGAGCCAATGCAGAGCCCTGTTAGCAGAATAAGAGTGGAAACATCCTTATCTGGATTTCCACGCTAACCAGAGGGTGTGGAGTGTGGGGGGAGGTGGGAGGGGGGGCTCAGCTACACTTGCTGCTCTTGTTATTTTTCTTACTTTTTTCCCATCTTGTTTCCCCTCTTGTTTTCTCTCATCGTCCTCCCCCTGCTGTCTGTGCTAATTATTGACTGGCTGTGTTGCAGGCTTCTAAGCCCCCGCACCCACACACACACACACAATAGAAGTGCGCACATTTACTGGAGTCTGTAATGACACACAACTGCATATAGGCACACATATATGCAAGGAAGCGTGGAGGAACACCTGCCTGCGCGAGCACACAGACACACACACACACAACTCCACAGACATTACACAACCGTGTAAAGCCCCCTACGGAGGCTTTCACTGGCGCAGTTTCCACACATCTGCATCCACCATACTTATTACACACACACACACACCCACACACACACACACACCACTCTCTCACTGTGTCCTCTCCTCTATCTCCTCTCAGTTCCAGAGGACTACACTACAAGACACATGTACTTGCGCAGCACCATTACGGAGCTATTTTGAGGACGTTGAGTAAAATGCGACCGGCACCAAACTCAAACTGCTGCATACTCACGAACAGTAAAATGTGACCTCATCCTGAAGGAGAATTCATTAAGGCAACTATTTATATATTAGCTTTGAAAACAGAGTAAGGAATGTGATGGTGGAAGGCTTTAAGAGGGATCAGGAACACAACAAAACTGCCAGAGATTAATGACAAAACAAATTTAAAAAAGACAACTTTAAAGACGCACAATGTCACAAGTGCATTCTAAAAATCTAACATTTACATGTTACTTAGCTTGACATTTTCCTGATTAGGTAACTAATGAGGCAGAGACTGATGGAAAAGCAGACAGGCACCAGGACCAATGCATCATTAACTGTTGCACCTTTGACCCCAGAAAGGCAAGACGTTTTGCCTAATGGGAGCTCTGGACATTCAACAGCCCTGATAACAATGCATTGAGGAACAATGGATATATTGTTTGACTGGAAAAAAAATATATACAAGACAATGCAGTTTTGTTCTTTACGATTAGATTTTCTTATATATTTATATAAATTTTATATATATATTTTTAAATTTGACAGAAAATTTTGTAAAAAGATAAAATATTTTGTTTTGTTTGATCTCCTCAATTATGTGGATTTCTAAGGGTTGTTACCTGCAGAAAATTAAAAAAACAGGCATTCACAAAGTCATTAAAGCTACACATTAATAACAATCAAACTTCTCTGCATACTCATCGGCTCTATACGTTTGTTTCTGCAGTGGTGGAATGTAACTAAGTACACTGACTCAAGTACTGTTCTGGAGTACAAATCTGAGAAAACTTGTAGTTTATTTAAATGATTGCATTTCACGCTATGCTATGACGACATCACATCAGAGAGAAACATTGTACTTTTGTAGTTGTAGCTGCATTTACGGGACAGCTACTTTACAGATGAATTCTTATTGACAAAACATATGATGATCTTATGAAATATGATGCACTATTTTAGGTTAAACTGCCTAAAACGTAACTATCAGTATGCATTATACAATAGTAGAAATTAGCTCCACCTTAATCAACTACAACAGTAAAATAAAAGTATACATTAAAGCATCATGATATATAATAGCGAAACAGTACTTTTACTCAAGTGACATTCTCAACGCAGGACTTTTACTTGTAAAAGCGTTTCCTTATATTGCAGTATTGTTACTACCACAGTTTAAATGTAAAACACATGGACTGTTTATTTTTTGTAAACTGCTGCTCCTGATAATCTTAGTGCTCATCCCTCTCATGAAGAACAGCGCTGGATAATCCCAGAAACGTGTAGTTGAACATAATCTGACATGGATGGAAACTGAACACATGTATTTGGATGCTCTCTTCTCTTTCTCAGCACTGGTGCAGGTTACTAGCACAACCGATCCCAGTCTGACGTTACCTGCGTTGCCATGGTAACCCTTCCCCAAAAAAAGAATTTATTTCAGGAAGCAACCCATCGGCAACAACCTGTGCCTCTCTTTCTGTCTGTTTGGCTCTCTCTCTCGCCTCTTCCTCCGTCAGCATTCTACTCTCATGCCCTCTTTACTCCTTCCACTATATGTATAAAGGCATATGCTACTTTTTCTATATGTCAGCAAATATATATATATATATATATATATATATATATATATATATATATATATATATATAAATAGATAGATAGATAAGTTTCCTTTCCTCCTTTCTCTAGTCTCATCACAGTCTGTCCATACTCAGCCGCTGGGTTAGTTCATTTGCAGCTACAACCAGAGGAAATGGTGCATCAAGCACCTTCACCACACTGTTATCTGTACTCATGGTGGGAGCTGCGTGTGTGTGTGTGTGTGGGGTGCGCACAAGAGAGCGCAAACATATGAAAAATCTGCGCCCATGCACGTGTGTGTATTTTACGTGCATTAGAAAGTGCAATTGTGTGCTTTTGTGTGTGTGTGTGTGTGTGCGCACGGGAGCCCGCATGTGTAACCGTTTGTGCCAATTATTTCATTACCAGCTGACAGATTTCTCTTTCCACTATTACTGCTCCCCTAGCCACAGGCACCGGCAGAAGCCTCGGCGTAAACACACACACACACACACACACACACACACACACACTAGCACACAGCAACTAGTTCAAGTCCATCAATTAAGGAGGCAATTTGCTCAAGTGGTTCCACCTGGGCCAAAAGGCAGGTGGGTGGCTATGCTCTGTTTACCTATCAGACACTATTAAGGGTGAGATGTCACTGGTTTTTACTTCTGCCCTGCCTCCATGATCTCAGTTCTGCCTTTTTGTCTGCCTGCAAGTGAAATGGGGCTGTGTATTATATGTGTGTGTGTGACCAAGCAATTATGTCAAGTCCTCAGAGGATAACTGGAATGTACTGTATCTGTCAATGTGTGGCAACCAAATGAAAGACGATGAAAACATTTTGTGGATGTGGGGCGTGTGTGTGTGTCTTTAAGCATGTTACATGTCAGGTTATCAAGCCGCTGACATGTGGAAGAAGTGGAAGATGCTTTTTCCATTCACTCACATCTCCATCTTTGACAAGGTTGCGTCAGTGAACCATCGATGTGTGTGTGTGTGTTATTTTTGTGGCGTGTGCTCCGATGTGGACTGTGTGTGGCCTCTGCAGCAATATTTCATCCTCTCCAGAGTCCCATAAGAACCTACCGCACTCTGTGTGTGTGTGTGTACCAGTGACCCTTTGTGGCCGTATATGCATTTGTATCTGTGTCTGCATCTGCACATCTACACATGTTCATGAACAAGAGTGTGTGATCGGAATGTATGTCGAAACTTCACACACACACACACCCCTACACACACTCACGTAATCTGTTTGATAAATCAAACTAGGAGCTACAGGAATTTGCTTTGCAATGTACAAAAGCAAACACCAGATAGTGCGTACAGTCTGTCAAGCTCCGGTGTATATTTGAGTGTGTTGTCTTCGCATACGTATTTGTATATGTCGCAACAACTCCGCATGTTAACTTGACGCGCACAGACGTCTGTGGCCGCTGCGTTTCTCTGCACAAAGAGTGAGGCTGCGTGTTTGCGTGCCCACCTCATCGTACAGATGGAGAGCTCCGTGGGCACATGCAGGAGGCTAATCGCACCAACAGGACCTACATGTCAATGTTTCCTCCTTCTGCTGTTCGATTTAAGCAAGGGCATTCCATTTCCTGCATCCCACAAGCCCCATTTCCTTTCAACTCATTGGATGTGGTATTATCCTTGGGCTTATGTGGCAGTGCAGAAGGTATAATTTATTGTCTGTTCAGCAAGGCAAATGTGCAAGCCTGGCATATTTCATTTGCTGAATACATATCATTATTAAAATGTGATTCTTTTTTTTTTTTTTCACCTTTTTTTTGTGTTTCACACTGCGTGGTGAAATACTATCGAAGGGTACATCTGATTCATGCCTTTTACTGTGAATTTCTTGGTGATAATAACCTCTAAAATATGGAATACACTGAAAGGGCAGAAACGACTCGCCAAGTCAATATTATGAACAGGAAACAATGTGTGGCAGAGTCAGATCACGTCAATGCACATCAAGGCAGATATAGAAACATTCTCACTTCACTGCATTACTTCTCAGATGATGAAACACCTGGTTTGAAAATGCAGTGACCCACATGCCCCAATATATGTAACTCTATTCAACCTCAAACAGACAGCTTGCTTAGCACCCATCGCAGTGAATCTGGCATAACTTGTCAATTATTGTGTACACTGTTTGTATACAATGGTGTTACTTTTAAGTGAAGAATGTGGCTTTAAAAATTCCCTAGCGGCAGCACTGCAAAGAAACACCTACGGAAGAAAGCTTTCTGTATTCATGAGTTTGGTTCTAACAGTCCCTGCAGGTACAATAATGAAGTTCCTCTCCCCCATGTGGAATGGACCGTAATGATTATGATGAAGCAGAATCGCCGGCTGTCCCCCCCCCCCTCCAGCTGTTGTATCGACAGAGCTGTAAACATAAGCATAAGACTATATGTAGCAATGATGTAACTGGAATAAAATGGCTATTAAAGGTTCCGTGTTTTAAATTTCATGCGCCACAGATTCTGCTTTTCAAACTATACCTCACAACTTCATAACAAACCAAAGGGGGGGGGGGGGGGGGGGGAAGAGGAGGTTCCAATGAGTAAACGAGATAAAACATTGCAATCATTTGAATAATGTTATTCAAGCAACCTGTTGGATTACAATCTGACACTGTGATGCTCGCCAGCCACGTCAATTATTGTCAACGATGATCACCATAAGTGCAGCAAACGCGTCCGGTTATCTCGCTTTGTTGCATGACTAACATCCATGTCAGCACCTCTCCACCTCTGCACGCTGTAATGGCATTAGAAGATAAACGGGTGGCACCACTCGTTATGACCCGTAATGTTATGGCTCGTCTTTTACAGTGAGCTAAACCCATTTTCTCTCACTGCGTCGGGACGAGATTAGGAATTGGAACCCCACAAGCAATCTATTCAAGGGTGCAACGAGCTAAGGGGATGTGACGTGCCAATGTTTTTTAGTGATTTTCATTATGTGTCATTCTATTCTAATTCATTTTCAATTGGGCCATAAGAGTTGCCGCTGTAAGCGGTACAAAAGGCCGGGACGAGCAAAGAGGGATCTTGTTTAGCTGCAAGACATCCTGAGAAAGAAAATAATGATCTTTATGAAATTGCTTTAGACACAATCTGACAGCCGAAACAAAGCGAGTGGCTGGCCTTGTTCGAATCGATAAAGCCTCCATTCGTTTTCTAAAGAGTAACATGCAATTTGTTTCGGTGGAGAAGCATAGCATCGGTAATATTCAGCCCCTTTGACACAGAAAGCTAATGCACTATAGCCAACCTAATGTAAGATTAAACCTACATTTCTGTCGGATGGAAATGGAAAAAAACACTCCGAACGCACCGGATCCATAAAGCATGACCAAAGCCTGTTATCGCAGGTACCACATTTGCGTCACAATGCCCAGGGCCGAGCTTTTGTCAAGACAGAAAAAAACCCAGCATCTAA
This sequence comes from Anarhichas minor, assembly GCF_050575085.1. NCBI lineage: Eukaryota > Metazoa > Chordata > Actinopteri > Perciformes > Anarhichadidae > Anarhichas > Anarhichas minor. The sequence continues at coordinate 700,743 of NW_027466491.1, forward strand.
ATCCGTTCAAATGACTGTGAGCTCACGCACAAAGAAGATCAAACTTCTTAAGTAGGTATTGATCAGCCAGATGAACTGACACACACAGCGATTGATCGAACGGTGGGGATGACCTCTCCCTACCTTTGACAAGAGCAGGAAATCACAAATTGAAACCTCAGAAGGGTAAGCACACTTCTCACCCATCATTTCCTCGAGAATGTGCGGATGCATCACACTCAAGCACCCTGGTGGGTCACAGAATCAATAGTATGGTGAGTGAGTTTATGAATAAAATGCACAGAGGCTCAGATCCCTTAAATCAGCACTCTGTGAGCTTGATGAATACACTGTAAAGCTTAGGTTTGATCATCCGAGGGGGTGGGCCGATCTCGTTGAGAGATGGTCATGATGGACATGTTGCCAATGTTGCAAGAATGGGCCCAGAGGAATCCGCCCAGAGGAGGAAAACGCTGATCTGAGAGGATCTTTCTCCCACCAGCTGACAAGCCGATAGACAAATGGCCTCGCAAGTCTCGAACATCTCAAACTACTGGCCCTCCTCTCTCTTGTCCTACTCCTCAGTGTGTGTGTGTGTGTGTGTCGTCTGCCAAAACACTCCTCCTCCTCCATCCAATCTTGTGTATATTTGTGTGTACATGGCTAATTAATAGAGCCGAGCTCTATCGCAGTGACCAAAACACATTCCCTGGCTACCGCATAAGGCTTTAATTAAAGATACAGCCGCAGTTATTAAAATCACTCAATTCTTAACGCATTTCCTCATCCAGGAGCAATCTGCACCAGCTCGCTGGTCTTGTGCCACAATTTAATGCACGTGTTACATATTTTATCAGCAGCATCTGTATTACGTTAATGCGCCCGATGATGTAAAGGCGAAGCATCGAGTGTCCTTGCTGATTCAAGGTTTTACAGAGTAGCTCAATTCTGTGTCTTCAAGCGTGGATTGGTAGGCCCTCGGGGAGTTTTAGACGGCACTTCATGGGTGGGAGGGCAGGAATGAAGTATGTTAGGTCGATGTCTTTCTGACATCACTATTTCCAAAGGCCAATGACACCCCCCAGTAAAAACTGGAACCTGGAGACAGGATCCTCACATCCATCCATCCATTTTCCTCCGCTTATCCGGGGTCGGGTCGCGGTGGCAGCAGGCCAAGCAGGCTGACCCAGACCTCCCTCTCACCGGCAACATGTTCCAGCTCATTCTGGGGGATCCCGAGGCGTTCCCAGGCCAGCTGGGAGATGTAATCTCTCCAGCGTGTTCTGGGTCTTCCCCGGGGTCTCTTCCCAGTTGGACGTGCCTGGAAAACCTCCAGTGGGAGGCGTCCAGGAGGCATCTTAATTAGATGCCCGAACCACGTCAGCTGACTCCTTTCGACGCGAAGGAGTAGCGGCTCGACTCCAAGCTCCCTCCTGATGACCGAGCTCCTTACCCTATCTCTAAGGCTGAGCCCGGCCACCCTACGGAGGAAGCTCATTTCGGCCGCTTCCTCCTCACAGCCAGCTTTTCATTAAACTCCAACTACTGCCTTTTTTTTTTATTATCCCACAGCACTGCCAAAGCGCAATCAATAGGACTTTAGGAAAACTGGGTGCAATAGTGCACACTTTTTACTGTCCCACAATCAATAGGAACTGTGAAAACAGTGCAATGAGTAAATATTGGAGAGTTTGGAGTGTGGTTGAAAAAAACCACCACAGGTTTCTGCTGCAACCGTGGTTGATTCATCGAAGTGAATTAATTGACAAACCCTTTAAGTAATGAATCAATTTAGCAATTGATTAATGTGCATTACCCTAATGGGCATTGCCCTTATGGATAACAGCTGATACTGACCATTAAAGATACATTGTGCTCAATTCAAATCAGTTTACAGCCGATTACACGCGGAGGAGCGCTCTGCTTACCTTTGTGTACCATCGCTGCGAGGGATTCGACATCGCTGAGGATTTGCCAAGTAAAACACAGTGATTGTGACATTGCTTCTGTATGCTGAAGGAGCATTACTGCGGCATTAAATACATGCGTATTATCTTTATGTCACTTGAGCCGAAAGCTGTGCTTCGGGGCTAAATTCCCTAAAATCCATCGTTTCCTCAGATTAATAATAGATGCTTGAAAAGGAGGAAATACTTAATGAGTCAACTCTCTAACTCAGTGCTCATACTGCAGCTCACTCAGGCCTTGACTGTAATCAAACTTCTAACAATTAAATGAAATCTTAAACGCAGGTGATGTTTGGCAAGCAAGCATGTCTTTCAACAACTGTGCGCAATGTGTACGCAGCATTCTGCTTCAGACACAATTAATATTCTGCCGGAAAAATGAAACCTCCACAGATGGCACAATGAAATTGAATAGTTGGAACGAAATCTCTGCAGTAAGAAAAAAAAAAAAAGACAGGAAAACAAGACAGTGTAGCATGAAGAAGACAACAATATCAACTGTTAGTTTAAACAACAGTTGGGTAGTATCTTACATAACCAATCGACTGTTTGGCAACTCATACTATGAATTTGCAGTTGTGGAACTAGTCCCATTCCTACAGGGAGGCTTGAAGAGACGACTGGTCACTGACAGATAATGGGGTCTCATCTTGAGGACCTGCACCTGACATAGCCATCTGACAACATTCTGTGAAATTACACAACCTAAGGACTATAGAAATATCAGTTTTTCAGGGAAAACTCACTAACGCTAACCAATAAATAGTGACAGACAGCAGCTACTAGGGAGTGCAGACACGACGTGCCTTCCTTTCTAAACTCTGTGACGGGGGCTTCCCTTTCTCCGCGGGCCACGTACGTGCACGACACCAAGCGTTTGCCACTGCTTGACCCAAATCTGCCTGCGGCTGCCCCGAGCAGAGCTCAAACGCCACAGAATTCTATTCTGATCCATATCTTTTCTTCACAAAGACGATCGCCCCGGACCACCGTTCTGTCTGTGGTAAAGGAAACTGATTTTGGTCGCCTGATGTCAGGCGCAGTGTATGAACACACATATCTCTGTCACTTTGGCCCATTATGGCTCACCGCATGCGGTTTTACCTGTGGATCAATAACTGCAGTTGTCAGGCAGACTGGTGGTTTGTTCAGGGGGGGGGGGAGGCAGAGGACGTTACGAGGCCACTGGGTTGTGCAGACACAAGCCTTTATGAATGAATAAAAATAAAATATCCAACGGTACTCCAATTCGACTCGTCATTGCAACAGAGACGTTTTAGGCAATGTGCCTGTCTTTGAAGTGTGAAACAGCAATGGTGTCTACTAGCAAATTGGGTACAGTTAAAAGGAAGTTCAGTAGCAGGATTTACCAGGGACTCTCTTCATAATACCACGTCTGAAAGTGCAGGCTTATTTGAAATCCACTTTAAATCAAAATGTGTCTTTTCAAGCCTTTATTCTCTGATACTAGAAAGAAATTTTCCAAAAGAAAGCTACTGAAACTGATTTTTTGACTCACAACATGTCCATTGGTAATGGCCTTACTTCAACCCACGGTGCCGTGTATATCAAGAAGCAGATACAGATCATTCATTGAAAGTGATTCAATTTATCTCCTCTATAGCTGAGGGCCTTGAAATGTCCTCATGATTTACAGCACTTAAGGAGATAATCGAGATAAAAGGGTTCTAATATTTTGACAATATCAGAAATACATCTCTGAATCTTGCCTGATGCTGGTTTTCACATACCCTACTGCAGTTTGAAAGAAGCAGCTTGTCCTAACTTTGCCAATGATTCACTCATAGTTAGCTTGTTTTTTTGGAATGGACACACTTCATTATTTTACCTCATCCTGTGCTAGGAAAAGATTGCCCTGGATTCAGCAGAGAATTCCACACATACCAAGAAACGATTCCGTGAAGCTGTCAGACTCTCTATTGCCATGTGACAAATATCTCGGCCAATGAAGAGCAAAATGGGATTTGCTCCATTGCTTGAATTATTGAAGTGGACAGTCTGAGAAATTCATGACGCAAAATTCATCCACATTCCCTATGCATAATGTTTTAATATGTTTTCCATTCCCAATCCACCCTCTCCGTATCCACATTTCTCATTGCACAAGGTCCCCGTGTCACATTATCCAAGAGCACTGACACAATGAGGTGTGCGACTCCCAGAAATACATTGGCTGGCGTGTTCGGCTATCTAACTGGGTAGATGCTAGAATGTACCCACCGAATGTGGTTAGGTTTTAGGCATGATGAGTGCGAGAAGTATATCACGGTGAGCCAATCAGGGGCAGAGTAGGACGTTTGGTGAGCAAATTCTAGCATCTACCATCTATCGGGCTGGCAGAGGGGGTGATATATTGTTTCTTCAGGAGCATCCCCCTTGCCAAAATCGCCACCCTTCATCTGTTGCTGGCTTGCACTTCCACTTTTACTGGTATGATAATACAATAATAAAAAGATGATGCGCTGTTTACAGGCTACCTTTAGGTAACACACCACCTGCATACACATCTGCACCACCAAGAATAACACACAGGCATGCAAACACAGATACAGCCGATCAATCTGTGGTATGATAGAGGGTGAGACTAAAAATACATCATTCCTCTCCCTTTTGTTCTGTATATGTTATTCCAATTGGAGAGGCTTGTGTTGCATAACCCCAGTGTTCTTATGAAGGAATGTGTAAGAGAAGATTTAAAGGGGTCTGTTCTCTTTAAGGCCCCTTGCTCATGCCTTTCATTACTCTCATCCCCAAAAGATTGTCGCTAATGCAGTCTTTGAATTCATTTTATCTGTTCGTATTATTAGCCCTCACAGCTGGCTTTGACCTTGGCCATTCTTGTAGCCTGAAGTGAGCATATTCTCAAACCCCCCCTTTTGTGCCTCTCTCCCTCCATCTCTCTCTAGTAGATTTTTAAAAAAAAAAGGACCTTATGAGCTATAACGAACTTTGATTGCATCTTCTCGCCAACCGAAAGACCAGCAGATATTCTGACTCAAGTATATGAACAGCGGGGGGAAATGCAGGCTTAGGGGAAAAAAAACACCTCGGCGTAAAAAGCACAACATGATACGGACGAAAGAACTCTGCAGTCAAGGTCAAAAATATTGCCTTGCCAGTCAACAAGCTCAACAATGCTGATGGCCTGAATCTAATGAGAGTCCCTCGCATTAACACAGCCATGAGCAGCACTTTTTTTCTTTTTTTTTGGTTAGGTGGCCACACAATCCTCTTTTTGACCTCTGTGCAAAAGGCTAGCATGCCAGAGTAAATTAAAACTCCAAAGGAAGGCTTTAGGACATGTGCCAGCAGAAAATCCTGAACTCCCCTCTTGTCTCCCATTTTGGCTGACAGACAAGGTTTTTTCCCTCCTCCCCCCCCCTTCAGTATGGCTGAACATTCTCCTACCCAGCAGTACTCACCACAGTGAGGAGAGAGTGTTTGCCACTGCTTGACCTGAATATTTGCCCAGGGCCGGAGGCATGGAGGGGATGGCAGGCCATTCCAAGCCATGCTTCTGGGAACGCGGCACAAAGAAAACCCATGACAGTTCTTAAGTGCCAAACACACTCTATTCACCCAGGGGTATACAAAGGGGATATTAAGTGCAGTTTTTTTTTACCAGGTTCATACAGTACAGCAGTTCCTGGGTGATACCATTTGACTTCCATAAGGAGTTTGAGCAGTAAGTGTACCCAACCTCCGTGTGACGATCTCCCAGCAGGTATGATGCACATCTACTCTGCTAAATTATTGGTTGAATTCATGATTTGTTGCACACCAAAGCATCAGGGTGGATTTTGGTTCCTTGTGATCGTCAGAGTCAATAAATCACATGTCATTCATTCAGCTGAATGTCAGTAAATGCAGCTCAAATAATTATCCCCCCAAAACAGCGGAACCACTTGTCACAATGCAGCCATGTCCGCAGGCTGTGGTTGTCCATACATACAGCATGGGCACGATTGCGACAGACAGTGAAGCCCCGAGCCTGGCTGTGATGTGTGTGTGTGAATGATGATTGATATTTATGCCGGCTTCAACATAAACGGGACAGAAAACACAATAGAAGGTAAATGGAACGAGATTAGAAGCGCTTGACCTCAATGTTACCCTAAAGCTAGACTCTAGTGCCATCTATTGAAAACGTTTACAGCGAATCAGTATTCCATACAAGCAGTGAGCTGCTGATTGTAATAGTTTTTTTTTCTTCTCCTGCACAGCTTGAACTCATTTCTCCAACTTATCAAAATTGATCAATCGATCATCCTCTGCCCGATGACTTGTTGATAAGGAAAATTGCCGGTGAGGAAAATCCCGATAGCATATATGCCTCATGCAAATCAATCTGCGTTAGGTGTTGTTTGGATTTGATTTTTATTTGACAGAGACCAATAGAAAAAGCCGACGTTTTATTGCGATTGCACCGGAGCCGCACGGACACACTCCGCATTGGATTTGCTGTTGCGGAAAACTTCATATAAACTACATGGAAGGCGATGGCGCATTGGATCAGTGTAAAGGTGACATGCAATTTCGGTTGGAGTTCGGAGTGAGTACCTTCTTTGAGCAGGCGGGAGTGAATGAGGAGAAGGAGAAAGCAGCAGATCGCTGCTCCGGTCAGTGCCCACGCAACTCTGAGCAGCTGCATCCTGGCGTAGGAAGGTCTGTGGCGGACCGAGACAGCCGTGCAGCGGGAGAGACACACTCCACCTCAGCTCACAGACACGCGCTGACTCATATTCTGTTGGCCAGGGAATTCGGGATTCGTCCCTTTCATGCGAAATCCTCACTTGATAGTCCGGTGTGGATGTGATAAAGAAGGCTGAGATTCCGTATAACAACAACAACAACTAAAAAGATGCGCTCTTGATTCAGCGCCGGTGCGTCAGAGTGGCTCCAAACACCAGGGCGATTAACCCCCAATCGAGGTCTGACGGGCTGACATTTTCCCCCACACCACTTCTCCTTCTTCTTCCCCTTCGGTTTCTTCAATGATCGGTCGTCGGCTCCGCCGGCGCCTCGCGCACGACAGGTTCGGAAGAGCGGGCTGCGCCCCTTGGTGCTTCTCGGTCTTCGAGTGCGCACGGCGGTCCACGGCGATGCGGCGCGCAGATGATGATCACCGCTCTCCGCTGCATGTTACGAACATCTCTCCCACTGCTGGGGAGGCAGAGGCAAACACTGTCAACCAAGTCGCCTTGCAGCCGCTCGCTCTCTCTCTCTCTCTCTCTCTCTCTCTCGCTCTCTCTCTCTCTCTCGTATTCCCTCCCTTTCCCTCCCTCTCTGTCGTGCTGTCGGTCTCCGGGTTCTCCACTATATTGCTCCGTTGTTCCGTCCGTTTCCCTCTCTCTCTGCCGCGGTCCCCCCCCCCCCTCTCTTTTCCCCTTGATTCAGTCAAATGCAACTCTTGCCATTTACGCACGAGAACTTCCAGTTGTATGCGTCTTCGGGATAATCCCTGTTCTTCTTCATGTGCGCGTCATACCTCTTCAAAACATTTTGTTCCAAAATACTCTGTTTGGCAATCCCCCAATTGACTCTTCTTTGAAGGCAAATAAAATCAACCGGAGCAAAGACCTCGCTGCGCAGGTTCTTTCTCTCTAGTTTGCTCTCCCATCAGATTATGATGATCAAAACAGTTGCAGGCGTGAATGCCGGTACATCTCTCCCCCTCCCTCTATCCCTGTGTGTGTTCCTCATACAAAGATCGACTGTTTTTTTTTTTTTTTTAATCTCTGTTTAGCTCCAGGTTACGTCATAACTCCCCCAAATAATCTCCTCCAGATACAAAGCACGAGATAGTGCTGCTGTGAAAGGATGGTTCCACTGATAAATAAAAGCGAGCCAACAGCGGGCTGCAGGTGATCATCAAGTCAATCTTAGCAAGAGTGCTTTATGTGCAAGTGTAAATCCCATTTTTATGAATTTGAACTTTCATTCAAGAAATCTACAATAAAAAGTCTGATTTTAGGTGGATTTCCTACACCTCATCCCTAAATGTTGCATACAAAATGAATAGTGTGCTGATGAAATGCCTCCATTTGGCCTCCTGGTTATTGAAACAAGCAATCGTCTTTGGGTAGCCAAGCCTGAGGCTCATTTTCCAAGAATATTCAACGCCCCCTCAAACCTATTACACATGTAGCCTAACATGTCATCATATTACAAACATAAAGAATTGACGCCGTTGCTAATTCTTTAAAAGCCTCTTCTGCTCAGTTAATTGTGTTTGAGAAAAATTGATCTTGATTCTAAGTGAAAGCAATAGCACTGGAGGAGAACCAATATTGAGTGGCAAAACAATAGCTTGTGTAATCCCCCCCCCCCCCCCCCCCCCCCCCCTCCGTTCTCCCCTCCCACTGAGCGTCTAACGGAGCCATTGTTTCCTTTTTATGTTAAGTCTCACATGACGTGGGATATTCATTCAGTCAGTAAGAGACTGGTCAGTTTGCACACAATAACCCATACGGCCGCGCAAGTGATTAAGCATCATGTGAAAGCGGCGTTTCCTCCATGTGCCACTTGTGAGTTTTGTCCGGCGCCAGTGTGTTCATAATTGAATCAGAACGGCATGCTTGGAAGACTGACGGTGCCACTCAAACAAGAAAAAAACTGTCATTGCAGTGTCAATAAGGTTTGTCCCTGCAGCGACGAGCACTAATTAGCTGATAACAGTCTCTGCTGGCTGCCATTGCGTGCCAGACTGTGTATGTGTTTTGTGTGCACGCTTTGGCTGTCTATGTTTGTTTGCATGCCACTATGTGTGTGTGATGGAGAGGGCCTTTTTTCTTATCTCTTTCCTGACACCTCCCTGCCTCCTCTCTCCATTGCTGTGATCCATCCGTTTACTGCATGGAAAGCAATTAACAGAGACTTGACCTCTACAAGGATTTGGGGAGGGAAGACTGTATGTGTGTGTGTGTGTGTGTGTGTGTGTGTGTGTGTGTGTGTGTGTGTGTACATCTAACATTATCATCTGCTGAGCCTACATGTATACTTCAATATTCACTGGAGGAGCAGCGACCTAAATATAACTCTGTGCATGTGCATAAAGCCTAATTAGGAAACAGTTGGAAACAGCGAGACAGGAATGATACAGTTTGGTATGCCAGTGGAACCAATTACAATGATTCACAAGGTTTCCACCTTTAAGCTCTTCTGACATATCGACTGATGCACTTGAACCTGTAAAATAGTCCCAAAGCACCCAAACCATATGTACAAAGTTTGTAACGTAATTGTTTTTCACACCACTTTAAGGTGACAACAGTGATTTCTGTAACTCAGTGGAAATATTTATAACATGAAAAGAGTGCCGCTTTGTAGCTTCTACACCTGCCAGTAATTAGGCGTTTCTGTTAAGTTAGGCCTATCTATGAAGTAGAAATGTGTGGATCAACCTTCGCTTCACTCGGCACGTAACGACCTCACACAAAGCAGTCCACCCATGGCTTAGGATATATTGTGAAGTCGAGTGTGGAGAGAAAACAGGGCGAATGTTGGTGGAATTCTGCTCCCTTGACGTGTCTGTGCGTTGTCCTTATAGGTCAAGTGCCACCATGCATTTCCAACAAAGATAAAGCAGCAGAAAAGATATTCCATGTATGTCGTGCATGAAGCAGAAGTATTTACTTCTGGCATTTAAATCAGCCTGTATGCCCTTAAACGGGACATAGCATGCACATTTTCAGGTTCATACTTGTACTTTTGGTTTCTACTAGAACATGTTTACATGCTTTACGATCAGCTAGTTATTTTTCTCATATCGTCTGTCTGAATATTCATCTTCTGTTTGAAATGCTGCATTTTAGCACCTTACATACAATCTCTAGTATGGGAAAAAGTCCAACAATGTGTGATCCTGTTATTCCCATCATCCAGCTTAATAGCATCTTCAATAATTTAGTTTTTTTTCAAACGTTGGAAAGCTCCCTTCAATGCCACATAAGACGCAACTGTCTTTACACGCTGTGTAGTACCGACATGTATCTTGATGAATAAACGGAACTCCATGCGTGAAGCGCCCATTTGAGTGATTCTTTTTTTAGATTTTCTTCTGACCTTATTAAAACCCCCAAATGTAGAAACATATCCACAACCCCTCTCTTTTGCTACACACTGAGCTTGCAAATTTGATGAAGGTTACAAAATATGTGACCACAAAGCACTGTTATTATACGTTACCTCATGAACAAATGCATGCTACTTTTGTTTCCCAAAAAGTCATTCACAGGCCAAGAAACGTACAGTATGTTGTCTTCCATAGTGGCGTTACTTCCAGTATATTCGGGGTAAATTAGACCCGAGAGGGCGCAGGACCTCTGATGTCTGCAACATGTCATCAGTTCAAAAATCATGTTTACAAGCAATTCTCCTATAGGAAGGTATAAAGCTAACAAAACAATACAAAGTATGTTTTCTCAGCCGTTAAAGAAGGCCCACCAAACCCTTTATGTTACTTGTAAAAGTATGTGACAGGTTAAATTGTACTAAATTGTACTTTAGCGTTTTACATCCCGCGTTCAACTCTGAATTGTAGTTTTAAAAGTACACGTGGGCTCATTTCTGCACTGCTGCCTTGGGGACCAACTGTTCTGTCTAGACACCATTATAAATCCCTGTAAGATGTTTGCTTGCGTTTCTCCCGAAACCCTTTTTTATATTAAAAGGGGATAACAAAAAAAATGTTTTGAGATGTTTTGGAACACTGGAACGTTTTTATTTATTTATTTATTTTTGTAAATTATTAAACCATTTCCTTCCCCTCTATCCTCACACCACCCACCTACAGTGCTGCCACGTCTCCTCTATCGCTTTCTCCTCCTCTGTATACCGCCACCCCCTCACCACTGCTTTTTCCTTGCCAGGAGCCAGGAGAGGCGTTATACTTGCTTTGTCCTCTGTGCAGGTCACTGGCTGTGTGCCAGACAGAGCCCATGCCAATAAAAGCCATGAGTAATGGCCTAAAACCTCTACATTCGCTATGTTTCCCATTATTTCCCATGGCCCGATAAATCTGAAGGAGGGCTTAATCAGAGGGAAAAGCTGGAACATACCGCTCATGTCCAGCAGGGTGTCAAACACAAAGATTCTTACAGTTTAAGCAGAGATAAAAATTGAGGCGGTACCAATATCCCGCGTGACCCACCTTGTCTTCTGACAGGTGGAACCATTATTGTTTGGGATGAACACCGTCCCGCTATCTGTCGTGAAACAATGGCTGCCTCTGGGATGACTCTATATAAAGTCCTTTAGGAACCCAGTAGACAGATAATTGAATACACGTTTCATCATCCATGAATTACTCGGTGACGAATCTTAGTTTCACAGCAGGTATAGAAGGTCAGTATACAACGATCCAGCAGGATCCAGCAGACGGATGTTACAGAAAGTTTTTGTGATCAAACTACATACTTCACAATAAAACTTGTCTCATGAAGCTCAATACATGCCTTGATACAGACGTATTCATTGTGCAACTAAACTTATACACGGTATATATTTATATTCTAATATAATTAGGAATATCACGTATTGTATTGTGTCTTAGTGTGTTGCATTGTGCTGATATTAGGGCCACTAAATTGTAATAACCTGCACAAGGAGAGAGCGAAGCAAAACATTCAAGCTGCAGGTTGCAAAAAAGCAAAGACGCTGATACACCCTGACGGAAACTGCTGAGTCGGGTGATAATTCTCCGTGGGTTCATCACTTCGAGCCATCGCTTCCCCATAACACTGTCATTTGATCTACTGTTACTGTAAGAATATTGACTCGAACAGCTTTAAACATCTTGAAAACTTCCATAATAGGAACATCAAGTTACCGCTACAACACAAAAGTAAGCCAGTTGAAGAGCTTGTCTTTTTTAATACAATACCCGAGGTATCAGGAACGAGATTTTTGACTTGTGTCTATGACAGTAACCCGATATTAACAGACATAAGCAAAAAAACACAATAACAAAGACAAAAACATCATCTGCAGAAGAATGTGCACACACAGGCGATGCCATGGATCGCTCTTTCTTCAGGATTAACCTTCTGCGGTCAGTCACACTTCTCAATGTCAAACACAGCTTCACCACAGCTGCAAAAATGACCTGAGATATGTAATCCATCACAGTAAACACAAAGCACCAATTTGGCTTCGTAAGACTTGTTTAATCAGTCCTTCCTCGTGCTTAGACTGAGCGGCATTGTGTTTCTTTCTGCCTGCTGTCAATCACCTGACATCCACAGGACAGAAACAAAGTGTCTGCCAGGAAACAATCCATCACAAACACGTCACCTTAGACATCCGTCACATTCGTGCCTTTTGCATTTAGGAAATATTTGCTAACTTGGACGTCAGCTAATTTTCCACATCGGTAAAGTTTTTGAGTGTTTTCAGTGAATATGTCTTATTTCACACATTATATAACCCAAAGTGACGAGCGAATCTTAAGATAGAAAATATTTGAGCTATAGAGATCACATATACCAGTGTCATTTATTGCTCTTTTATTTCTATGAAGGGCTTATTAATAGCAAAAACAAAAAAAAGACAGATGGCTTTTATTAACCGTAATTCTATTTTTGGGGAGCACTGTAATTTAAAATAGGTTTAAGAAGTTGAAAGGACATGTACATTATGGAGGTGTCAATCAAGGTTTGTCAGCCAAGTTTCTTTTTTGTACCGAGAGTGACCAGCGTGAGAGCCGTGGCATTCAGCTGCATGTTGTTGGTCCTTACTCACAAAGTCCTTCCATGTCCAGAATATATGTGTCAACAATTTAAAGCAAATTGTCACGGAGTTTGATATGATTTCACTCTTATTGTGAAGCCACGGAGACATATTTTCTAATTAGATATTCATACATTTCAATCAAAACATTTGAAAAGCTTACAAATGCTTCTCTTTTTTTCCCAGTGGATGTAGTGTCACTCACACCGACTTCAGCAACGACGTTTTATAATACTATTCATTATTAACTGCGTACACACACACACACACACACACACACAGAGCACATTTAATTAGGTCTTGTCATAGGAAATGCAATATATGAGCTGACAAACACGAGATAGACGCATCCTCTTGAGTCTCTCACTAAGCTTCTTACATTTCCTGTAGTCAGAGAAAATAAAAAAAAAAGCATCCACAAAAGACCCGAACCCATGAGCTTCCCCGGCACATTCATCCTCCATCCCTCTGCATTTAAGGCTCACCTGGTCTGATTACATTAGTTAACAGTCTTGTGCTAATGTTGCCGGCGAGAATAGTTGCCATTATAGGCCGTATGAAAGTTTACTCCAGTATTAATTATTAATTTCCTTTTTAATCAGTTTTTTTTTTACCTGCCAAGTATCACATAAGTGTGCAAACAACTGCTTTTGCAACGATGTCAATCCATGGCATTGGTGTCACCAAAAGTGATGCAGTGAGCAAAGCAAAAATAGGACCAAGCTGACTCACTGCAAAACATCAACTTGTGAAGTGTGCGGGCAAACCAAACTTGTCTCTGGCTTCACCACGAGTAACTGACATTTAATCACGAGCCCCAAGTTTTGTTTTTTAGCCTATATTTGTTAATATACAGAAAAATGGCACCATTAAAAGTATGCAGAATAAGCTATTAGCATTTCCTGTCTGAAATGAACCAATGGATCGACAGACAACTATCAATGGTTTACTTTGACACTGGACAAACCTTAGAAACGCAAAAATTCCCAGGCAAGTTCTGGAGTTATAGGGAACATCTTCTTCTGCAGATTTATGGACATTTAACCGAAATGGATAGAAAGAGATGAGATCCCTGGAGAGTGGACCTCTCACTGAATTATGTGTATCATGTATGTGTGCTCAGATTCAACTAAGACATGACTCAGAGAGGGAGTGTGTGAGTTTTGATGCAAAATGCGGCAATTTGACTCTAAGGGTTATAAAGCACCTTAATGGTCTCCGTGAGCGGTGGGTCACAGTCACTGCTGCAGCTCCAACTGCTGACCGTGTTAGTGAGCGAGCCAAATAAGCGGGCCAAACAACACCGCAATTGCCCTTTTCAGCATGCAATGTGTTTGGGAAGCCCAGTCACGCAGGGAAAAAAAGTTGGCATTGCACGTTCCTGCGAAGCACAGATCCATTGAATGTGGACTGGTTTTTGCTTTCCGGCAGAACAAGTGATGTTATACACGGAGAGCCTATTATTGAAAGTTACGAGATATAATAAGAATAACGTTGATAGATTACTTCAATATAAACCATGACCTCTTTTTCTAAGCTTTGAACCTTTGTGGTTTGCAGAAAGGTTCAATGCCAACATTTATTTTTCACTTTTTTTAATTAGAAGTGAGTTATACGATCGTTTTTATATTATGTTCCTTAGAGTCACGTGATTTCTTTCTGATCAAAAGTTAAATAATGCAAGTATTATTAATGACTACATACCACACTTTCAATTCTGGTTTGTGGGTTTATACTTTACAGCACTAGTCCTGATCCAGATGGGAATGTTGCCATTACAGCACCCCAAAGTGTTATAATGTTATACTAATGGTAAAATTGATATGCTCAGGGATCATGCTCCATTAATAATTAGAACTTCCCAGTGAGTTTAATGTGCAGATATGAGTGTCTTAGAGGATTAAACAGTAACTAAAAATGTAAAGTTGTGAAGTAGTAAATGAATGAGTTAACCCAACTTAAGGTTCTTAAGGACATATACAAAGGAAACATAAATTAAGTGAAATTCTGTAACTCAAAATGCCATTTAAGATTGTTGTCTTGAAATGCGTCTTCATTTCAGTGCGTCTTTGGAGAATAAACTACAGTTTGCATACCGTTTAACAAATAAGCAAACTCTTTACAGACAACAATAAAATGCCTAAACAGATAAAATAAAGCCCCAAATGGATAGCTAATAAAGAAATCTCTGGCTGTGCAGCACTCTCTTGCTGCCTGTTTATCTGCCTTCTCAGTGGACAAAAGACAAATAAATGCAACAGCGCTGGCAATTAAATATTTAACAGGAAAGTCTCGGCAACATTAAACACAAGTGTATCTCCTGTTTCCATCGTCCCCAAGGAGGTGTGGGTAATGGTGCCCAGAGGACAAAGTATGTGTTGAAATGTGCAAAAAAAAATAAAAAATACAGAAATAAAATCTGACTCGACCACAATGACGAGACAAGAGGAAAGTAAACAAAACTGTGAAGATAACCAACCGAGTCTATTAGCTCTTGCCACAAATCCTTGTTTGCTTTTGACTTGTTTGTAAAGGTTTTTTATTTATTCATTTATTTATATGGGGAATACAAATTGCAAACACGATCTTTGAGATTGCAATCTTTGCTAAACAAATTGTTGAAAAGTAGTCTGTGTTCCTTCCCATTAATCAATTTTATACATTACAGCTGTAACTGGTCAGAAAATGACATAATAACTGTAAAATTCAGGTATCCTGAATATACATACAAACTTTGAATGTTCTTCCTTACTGACAACACGGCACGATTATGATTAAAAAAAACTTTTTGGAAGATGGATAACTAGGAATATATTAATGAAGCTCTATGTATCAATTAAATGACACTGTTTTCCAATTAGTGTCAAGTCAAATGGCAACACAAACATTATCAACTGTTTTGCTTTTGTTTTACTTGTATAGAAACTTGCCATCGCTGATAGATTGCCTTGATTACGGATTCCACAAAAGTGCCTCACATCAGTGTCGACATCTCACCGGGGCTCACGCTCAATAAGAGCAGTTCAGGAAGAAAGCTGACTTCATCATTTGAATATTGATCAACTTTTGTAATGAGGATGTCATAGTCAATCTGTTAAGAAGTAATTGAAAACCAATATCCTATCAACTTTAAATGAACCACAGTTTCTATTTTATTCGGAATCGACAAAGACCGTTAATTGACCCGACTCTCAATTTTCATAGCACTCTCCTATGTATGGAAAATCCTCACTGGATTTACATTTGGTCAAAATCTCAAAACTGACAACCGTAGGGAACACATCCCTGAGCCTCACAGAGCATTGAGAGGAGCTGCAAAGAAAATGCAAAAAGAATGTTTGGCCTTCTCTATGAGCTCTTAGCATACAGACGACTTCCTCTGAGAGCGAACGGGTGAGCACAAGGAGAGGCCGTGCACACAAGGCGGGAAGGAAAAACATTGAGACAGACCCAGGCTAGCCATTTCCCCTTGTTTTGCATCTTTGTGCTAAGCTAAGATAAACACCTGCCTATCGCTTCATTTTTACTGTACGGATGTGAGAGGAGTATCGAGCTTGTCTTACTCTTGGCATTGTCCTCTAAGCATATTTCACAAAATGTCGATACTTGCATAATGTCTATATAGGCACCTTGCATTCACATATGACGTTGCTTGCATTCTGATTTGTTGATTACAATTTCACTCATGTAACTCCTGCACATGTGCATATCGAACATGTAATAGCCAGGTTATGACACTTATTTTGAATTATGGCATTAACTACAAGAAATATTTCAAACATGTATTGTATCTTTATGTTTGGTGGGTCATTTACTGCACACTTTGTGTATATTTCAATGAAGCTTAAATCCCTTTCTCAATAAATGATGCACAGCGGGCTCTTTTGTATCGTACCTGCGGAATGAAAAGCAATACAATGGAAATTGAAAAGCAGCAATAAGCTTTAAAGGAGTAGAGGCTGCGGCCTCTCCGGACAAAACAAAATTAAATTGTGGAAATAGAGTAGATGATGATAATATTTGGTTGCAGCATTGTCTGGCATGGTAAATAGAAAAGAGGGGG